>NC_091515.1:39100189-39458293 GCF_947461875.1 Haliaeetus albicilla
CAACAACGGTACTAATGAAAGAGCATACAAAAAGAGTGATGCACAGTGCAACTGCTCACCACCCGGGACCCGACCGAAAGTCGAGACCACCCCCCCGGCCCGCTCCCTATTTATATACTGAGCATGATGTCACATGGTATGGAATAGCTCCTTGGCTAGTTCAGGTCAGCTGCCCCCGGCTATGCCCCCCACCTCCCAGGTTCCTGTAAAAATTAACTCTATCCCAGCTGACCCAGGACATTATCCACCCCTTATTCTATACCATCTACATCATGCCCAGATCTTACATTTTCCAATCAACCACCACCACTTTCCTTGTCTTATATATATAAGTATATGGACTCGCCCCCCCCCCGCACGCGCGCGCGCACACACACACGCACGCAAATGGTATTCCTTTAGCCTATGGGCTATCCCTCTAATGTGTCCATCGATTTTATTTAGTCCATGACTTTGGGGCTCCATCTGTTGTAACAGTCCTTCAGGATAAGAGAGATGGTGTGAGATGTTGGGTTGTTGTATGCTGCCTCTGGAGCTTGCGGCTGGTACATTTGGTGCAACCCACGCCCTTGGTCTGCAGGTCGAAGATGTTGATCTTGAGGAAATTGCTGGGTGCCAGTTCAAGTTCTATCGCTGTTGTACTTGGCTCAGTTTCAAAGTCCATCCTGCAGTCATTTGGGTAATTCTTACAGTAATACCCTTGATATGGCATATAGACACTATAGATACAATGACATACATTGGCAGGTTATTTAGCAGTTAAATATCATACAGCCCAATTCACTGGCTATTCTCTCCCAAAATCAAATCTCCCTGAGGTACACATCGAACTTCCCCATCCTTCTGCATCACCCACCAGGTGTACCCAGGTCCTTGAGCAAAAACAACCCCTTGAATGGGTTTGCCTCTGCTTGAGGGAGGACTAACCCAGACTGTCTTTCCTAACATACTCCTCATGCGCACTACAGGGACTTTATCGCCTTCTACAGTATGTGGAAGTCTTGGTTGGGCGGGGCCAGCCCGATTGGCGGATCCTCTAGTATTAACCAACCAGGTGGCTTTTGTTAAATGTGTATCCCAATGTTTGAAAGTTCCCCCCGATTAATTGCAGCACAGGTTTCACATTCATGGATAACCTGTGCGATAGTATCCATGGTCAGGTCCACCCCTCGATCACGAGCCCACCTATATGTTGCATCTCTCCCCTGATGGCCTGAGGTATCGTGGGCCCACTGAGCCATAAATAGCTCACCCCTACGTTGCCAGTCCAGGTCCACCTGAGACACTTCAATCTTGGCAGCCTGATCTACCTGCTGATTGTTTTGATGTTCTTCAGTGGCCCGACTCTTGGGTATGTGAGCATCTACATGACGTACTTTTACAGCCAGATTCTCTATCCGAACAGCGATATCTTGCCACAGTGCGGCAGCCCAAATGGGTTTACCTCTGCACTGCCAGTTGCCCTGCTTCCATTGCTGTAGCCACCCCCACAGGGCATTTGCCACCATCCATGAGTCAGTATAGAGATAGAGCACTGGCCACTTCTCTCTTTCAGCAATGTCTAATGCTAGCTGGATGGCTTTCACCTCTGCAAACTGACTCGATTCACCTTCTCCTTCAGCAGTTTCTGCGACTAGTCGTGTAGGACTCCATACAGCAGCTTTCCACCTCCGATGTTTTCCCACAATGTGACAGGACCCATCAGTGAACAGGGCATATTGCCTCTCATTTTCTGGCAGTTTATTATACAGCGGGGCCTCTTCAGCCTGTGTCACCTCCTCCTCTGGCGACATTCCAAAATCTTTGCCTTCTGGCCAGTCCGTGATCACTTCTAAAATTCCTGGGCGACTGGGGTTTCCTATGCGAGCCCGTTGTGTGATCAGTGCAATCCACTTACTCCATGTGGCATCAGTCGCGTGATGTGTAGAGGAGACCCTCCCTTTGAACATCCAGCCCAGCACTGGCAGTAGGGGTGCTAAGAGGAGCTGTGTTTCAGTACCAACCACTTCTGAAGCGGCTCGAACTCCTTCATATGCTGCCAATATCTCTTTTTCAGTTGGAGTATAGCGAGCTTCGGATCCTCGATATCCTCGACTCCAAAACCCCAGGGGTCAGCCTCAGGTCTCCCCAGGTGCTTTCTGCCAAAGGCTCCAGGTAGGGCCATTCTCCCCAGCTGCAGTGTAGAGCACATTTTTAACATCTTGTCCTGCCCGGACTGGCCCAAGGGCTACTGCATGAGCAATCTCCTGTTTAATTTGTTCAAAGGCTTGTCGTTGCTCAGGTCCCCATTTAAAATCGTTCTTCTTCTGGGTAACTTGGTAGAGAGGACTTACAATTTGACTGTAATTTGGAATATGCATTCTCCAAAAGCCCACAACACCTAAGAAAGCCTGTGTTTCCTTTTTATTAGTTGGTGAGGAGATAGCTGCTATTTTGTTGATCACGTCCGCAGGGATCTGATGACGCCCGTCTTGCCATTTTACTCCTAAGAACTGGATCTCCTGCGCAGGTCCCTTGACCTTACTTTCTTTTATGGCAAAACCAGCCTTCAAAAGGATTTGGATCATTTTCTTCCCTTTCTCAAAAACTTCTTCTGCTGTGTTGCCCCATACGATGATGTCACCAATGTACTGCAGGTGCTCTGGAGCTTCACCTTGTTCTAGTGCAGTCTGGATCAGTCCATGGCAAATAGTGGGGCTGTGTTTCCACCTCTGGGGCAGTCGATTCCAGGTGTACTGGACGCCCCTCCAAGTGAAAGCAAACTGTGGCCTGCACTCCGCTGCCAAAGGAATGGAGAAAAACGCAATAGCAATATGTCAATTGTCGCATACCACTTAGCTGCCTTTGATTCCAGTTCATACTGAAGCTCTAACATATCTGGCACAGCAGCGCCGGTGCACCATCGTGGTAGCAATTGGCACCTGTTGTTCTTCAACCTTCAGCAACCCCACAACCGAAGGGTCTTGGGAGAGACCAGGCAGGGTAGACAGCTGTTCAATCATCTCCTCCGTCTCCAAGGCAGCTATACCAAAGGCCCAACGGTACCCTTTTGGGTCCTTGAAATACCCCCTCCTGAGATAATCTATACCAAGGATGCACGGGGCCTCTGGGCCAGTTGCAATGGGGTGTTTATGCCACTCATTCCCGGTTAGACTCATTTCAGCTTCCAATACGGTTAGCTCTTGGGATCCCCCTGTCACACCAGAGATACAGATGGGTTCTGCCCCTTTATAACTTGATGGCATTAGGGTGCATTGTGCACCAGTGTCTACTAGAGCCTTATATTCCTGTGGGTCTGACGTGCCAGGCCATCGAATCCACACTGTCCAGTAGACTCGGTTGTCCCTCTCCTCCACCTGGCTGGAGGCAGGGCCCCTCTAATCCTGGTTAGAATATCCGTCACTCACTTTTCGCACATGTGAATCAGAAGTCCCTTCAAGAGGATCAGAAATGAGATCAGCCCATCTACTGCGTCCAAGGGACTGCTCATGGGAAACTGGAGCAGCAGTTTTCCAAGAAGAATCCTCTTTTCTGATCGCTTTTTCTCGCAACTCCTGTACCTGTGCATCCAGGAATGACGTAGGTTCTCCATCCCACTTCCTCATGTCCTCTCCATGGTCATGCAGGTAAAACCACAAGTTAGCCCGTCGTGTGTACTTTCTCTCTCCTCTCTCTTGGGCAGAGGAATGCTTACTCCCAATAACTGCGATGCGGGCCTGTACAGGTGAGGAGGAGGACATATCCACTTTGAATTGCTGGAACTCTCGGGACAATTCCTCTACAGCCGAGACACAGGCCCGTAGGGAGGAAGAGAGACTTCCTTCGTATTGCCGGAGTTGGACAGCCAATTCATCCACCGTTTGTCCATAGCCTTCTTTCCAGGACATTACTGCCAATGAGTTGGCATAGGTTGGTGGTGCACTTTGTAGAAACTTCCGCCACATCGGTTGTGTGCATTGGACTTCATCTGGATCTGTGGGTGACTGCGCATTTTCTGGATCATTATAAATCACCTCCAGCACAGCTAATTCCCTCAGGTACTGGATACCTCTCTCCATGGTGGTCCACTTGCCTTGGTGACATGTAACTTCATCCTTGAAGGGGTATCTTTCCTTCACACCTGACAGAAGTCGCCTCCAGAGGCTGAGGACTTGTGTTTTTCTCCCAATCGCCTTGTCGATGCCCCCTTCTCTAGACAGAGATCCCAACTGCTTGGCTTCCTTACCCTCTAATTCCACACTACTAGCCCCATTATCCCAGCATCGGAGCAGCCAGGTAACAATGTGCTCACCTGGGTCGCGGCTAAAATCTTTTCGCATGTCACGCAACTCACTCAGGGATAGAGATCGGGTAATTATTTCAGGTTCTGCCTCTTCCTCCTGTTCTCGCGATGACCCTGGTTCATCTTCATCTCTCACTGAGCGAAATGATTTCTTTGTGTGTTTCTTTTTCTGTACAGGGGCGACTGATACTGGCACAGGTTGGTTCTCTGGTTTAGTGGCAGTATCTGTCACCGGGGTAGGGTTAGCCACGGTACCTGTTGTCGTGGTAGGGGCAGCCACGGTGTCTGTTGTCAGGGTAGGGGCAGCCACGGTGTCTGTTGTCAGGGTTGGGGTAGCCACGGTGCATGTTGTCGGGGTTGGGGTAACCACGGTGTCTGTTGTCGGGGTTTGGGTAGCCACGGTGCATGTTGTCCTGTTTTCCATCTTTTCCCCCTTTTCCCCCTTTTCCCCCTGAGGGTGCTGCATAATATCAAGCAGGGTTTGGTAGATACTGGCCAGGGCCCAGCACAGTGTAGTGAGTTGTGTGTCTCTGGGATAGCCACAGCATTTTTCTTTCAAAAATTCTACCACTTCATGAGGGTTCTGTAGTTGTTTGGGAGTGAACTTCCAAGTCACTGGAGGTGAGAAGTTCTCTAGATACCTGCCCATATACTCCCACATGCCGTGCCACCCATGAATATCCAGCTTTGGGACAGATCTCTGGGTGGTACTCTTAAAGACCCTTTTTGTAGCCCTAGACAAGACCTGAAACATATTCAGGAGGCATAGCACTAACAGCACACTGGCTTGCGCATCCCAAGGATATTCAAAATTCTCAAAAGCTGTTGTAATTAGTCAGAAGGAGAGAAGGGAGCCGAACGGACAGGTGGAAGTATCCCCCCCCTAACTTCCCCATGGATTGGGTGTAATGACCAATAAAATCCGACAGAAGGTGCCCAAAGTATGGAAATGATATCACTGCCTCATACAGATACCAGCTTAACCTCATGACCAGTGGTGTAATCATTTCACAAGTCAACATTGCCCAGTACAGCAAAATGATAATCCCAATCACTCTCCCAGAGATGATACACGCAACTACAGGCAATACATAGAGCATATAAGAACTTACAAAACGCCACCATGTAAACAAATGAACCAACATTGTGACTAACATCTATTTATCTAGTATAAGAAATGCGTATGACACATTTGTTTCAACACGCTCTGGCCAGATATGTCGTTATCTCAACCCTTCGTGCCCCACGTTGGGCGCCAAAAAAAGGACTGTCGTGGTTTCAGCCCAGCCGGTAACAAAAAGGACCACGCAGCCGCTCGCTCACTCCTCCTGCCCCCCTCCGGTGGGATAGGGGGGAGACAGAGGAGAGAAAAGAAAAAAAAAAAAGGAAAAAAACCCCTGGAACCTCGAGGGTTGAGATAAAGGCAGTTTACTGGAACAACACAAAAAAAAAGTTACAACAATAAGAACGGTACTAATGAAAGAGTATACAAAACGAGTGATGCACAGTGCAACTGCTCACCACCCGGGACCCGACGCTCCGCCACTTCCCCCACCGAAAGTCGAGAGGACTCCCCCGTGCCCGCTCCCCATTTATATACTGAGCATGATGTCACATGGTATGGAATAGCTCCTTGGCTAGTTCAGGTCAGCTGCCCCGGCTATGCCCCCCACCTCCCAGGTTCCTGTAAAAATTAACTCTATCCCAGCTGAACCCAGGACATTATCCACCCCTTATTCTATACCATCTACATCATGCCCAGATCTTACATTTTCCAATCAACCACCACCACTTTCCTTGTCTTATATATATAAGTATATGGACTCGCCCCCCCCCGCACGCGCGCGCACACACACACATGCACGCAAATGGTATTCCTTTAGCCTATGGGCTATCCCTCTAATGTGTCCATCGATTTTATTTAGTCCATGACTTTGGGGCTCCATCTGTTGTAACAGTCCTTCAGGATAAGAGAGATGGTGTGAGATGTTGGGTTGTTGTATGCTGCCTCTGGAACTTGTGGCTAGTACATTTGGTGCAACCCACGCCCTTGGTCTGCAGGTCGAAGATGTTGATCTTGAGGAAATTGCTGGGTGCCAGTTCAAGTTCTATCGCTGTTGTACTTGGCTCAGTTTCAAAGTCCATCCTGCAGTCATTTGGGTAATTCTTACAGTAATACCCTTGATATGGCATATAGACACTATAGATACAATGACATACATTGGCAGGTTATTTAGCAGTTAAATATCATACAGCCCAATTCACTGGCTATTCTCTCCCAAAATCAAATCTCCCTGAGGTACACATCGAACTTCCCCATCCTTCTGCATCACCCACCAGGTGTACCCAGGTCCTTGAGCAAAAACAACCCCTTGAATGGGTTTGCCTCTGCTTGAGGGAGGACTAACCCAGACTGTCTTTCCTAACATACTCCTCATGCGCACTACAGGGACTTTATCCCCTTCTACAGTATGTGGAAGTCTTGGTTGGGCGGGGCCAGCCCGATTGGCAGATCCTCTAGTATTAACCAACCAGGTGGCTTTTGTTAAATGTGTATCCCAATGTTTGAAAGTCCCACCCCCCATTGCTCTCAATGTAGTTTTCAGCAGTCCATTGTATTGTTCGATTTTTCCGGAGACCGGTGCGTGATAAGGGATGTAATATACCCACTCAATGCCATGTTCTTTGGCCCAGGTGTCTATGAGGTTGTTTCGGAAGTGAGTCCCGTTGTCCGACTCGATTCTTTCTGGGGTGCCGTGTTGCCATAAAATTTTCTCTTCAAGGCCCAGGATAGTGTTCTGGGCAGTGGCATGGGGCACAGGGTATGTTTCCAGCCATCCAGTGGTTGCTTCCACCATTGTAAGCACATGGCACTTGCCTTGGCGAGTTTGTGGGAGTGTGATATAGTCAATCTGCCAGGCCTCCCACTGTTTATATTTCAGCCGTCGCCCCCCATGCGACAGGGGTTTTTGCCGCTTGGCTTGCTTAATTGCGGCACATGTTTCACATTCATGGATGACCTGTGCGATAGTGTCCATGGTCAGGTCCACCCCTCGATCACGAGCCCACCTATATGTTGCATCTCTCCCCTGATGGCCTGAGGTATCGTGGGCCCACTGAGCCATAAATAGCTCACCCCTACGTTGCCAGTCCAGGTCCACCTGAGACACTTCAATCTTGGCAGCCTGATCTGCCTGCTGATTGTTTTGATGTTCTTCAGTGGCCCGACTCTTGGGTATGTGAGCATCTACATGACGTACTTTTACAGCCAGATTCTCTATCCGAACAGCGATATCTTGCCACAGTGCGGCAGCCCAAATGGGTTTACCTCTGCACTGCCAGTTGCCCTGCTTCCATTGCTGTAGCCACCCCCACAGGGCATTTGCCACCATCCATGAGTCAGTATAGAGATAGAGCACTGGCCACTTCTCTCTTTCAGCAATGTCTAATGCTAGCTGGATGGCTTTCACCTCTGCAAACTGACTCGATTCACCTTCTCCTTCAGCAGTTTCTGCGACTAGTCGTGTAGGACTCCATACAGCAGCTTTCCACCTCCGATGTTTTCCCACAATGTGACAGGACCCATCAGTGAACAGGGCATATTGCCTCTCATTTTCTGGCAGTTTATTATACAGCGGGGCCTCTTCAGCCTGTGTCACCTCCTCCTCTGGCGACATTCCAAAATCTTTGCCTTCTGGCCAGTCCGTGATCACTTCTAAAATTCCTGGGCGACTGGGGTTTCCTATGCGAGCCCGTTGTGTGATCAGTGCAATCCACTTACTCCATGTGGCATCAGTCGCGTGATGTGTAGAGGAGACCCTCCCTTTGAACATCCAGCCCAGCACTGGCAGTAGGGGTGCTAAGAGGAGCTGTGTTTCAGTACCAACCACTTCTGAAGCGGCTCGAACTCCTTCATATGCTGCCAATATCTCTTTTTCAGTTGGAGTATAGCGAGCTTCGGATCCTCGATATCCTCGACTCCAAAACCCCAGGGGTCAGCCTCAGGTCTCCCCAGGTGCTTTCTGCCAAAGGCTCCAGGTAGGGCCATTCTCCCCAGCTGCAGTGTAGAGCACATTTTTAACATCTTGTCCTGCCCGGACTGGCCCAAGGGCTACTGCATGAACAATCTCCCGCTTAATTTGTTCAAAGGCTTGTCGTTGCTCAGGTCCCCATTTAAAATCGTTCTTCTTCTGGGTAACTTGGTAGAGAGGACTTACAATTTGACTGTAATTTGGAATATGCATTCTCCAAAAGCCCACAACACCTAAGAAAGCCTGTGTTTCCTTTTTATTAGTTGGTGAGGAGATAGCTGCTATTTTGTTGATCACGTCCGCAGGGATCTGATGACGCCCGTCTTGCCATTTTACTCCTAAGAACTGGATCTCCTGCGCAGGTCCCTTGACCTTACTTTCTTTTATGGCAAAACCAGCCTTCAAAAGGATTTGGATCATTTTCTTCCCTTTCTCAAAAACTTCTTCTGCTGTGTTGCCCCATACGATGATGTCACCAATGTACTGCAGGTGCTCTGGAGCTTCACCTTGTTCTAGTGCAGTCTGGATCAGTCCATGGCAAATAGTGGGGCTGTGTTTCCACCTCTGGGGCAGTCGATTCCAGGTGTACTGGACGCCCCTCCAAGTGAAAGCAAACTGTGGCCTGCACTCCGCTGCCAAAGGAATGGAGAAAAACGCAATAGCAATATGTCAATTGTCGCATACCACTTAGCTGCCTTTGATTCCAGTTCATACTGAAGCTCTAACATATCTGGCACAGCAGCGCCGGTGCACCATCGTGGTAGCAATTGGCACCTGTTGTTCTTCAACCTTCAGCAACCCCACAACCGAAGGGTCTTGGGAGAGACCAGGCAGGGTAGACAGCTGTTCAATCATCTCCTCCGTCTCCAAGGCAGCTATACCAAAGGCCCAACGGTACCCTTTTGGGTCCTTGAAATACCCCCTCCTGAGATAATCTATACCAAGGATGCACGGGGCCTCTGGGCCAGTTGCAATGGGGTGTTTATGCCACTCATTCCCGGTTAGACTCATTTCAGCTTCCAATACGGTTAGCTCTTGGGATCCCCCTGTCACACCAGAGATACAGATGGGTTCTGCCCCTTTATAACTTGATGGCATTAGGGTGCATTGTGCACCAGTGTCTACTAGAGCCTTATATTCCTGTGGGTCTGACGTGCCAGGCCATCGAATCCACACTGTCCAGTAGACTCGGTTGTCCCTCTCCTCCACCTGGCTGGAGGCAGGGCCCCTCTAATCCTGGTTAGAATATCCGTCACTCACTTTTCGCACATGTGAATCAGAAGTCCCTTCAAGAGGATCAGAAATGAGATCAGCCCATCTACTGCGTCCAAGGGACTGCTCATGGGAAACTGGAGCAGCAGTTTTCCAAGAAGAATCCTCTTTTCTGATCGCTTTTTCTCGCAACTCCTGTACCTGTGCATCCAGGAATGACGTAGGTTCTCCATCCCACTTCCTCATGTCCTCTCCATGGTCACGCAGGTAAAACCACAAGTTAGCCCGTCGTGTGTACTTTCTCTCTCCTCTCTCTTGGGCAGAGGAATGCTTACTCCCAATAACTGCGATGCGGGCCTGTACAGGTGGGGAGGAGGACATATCCACTTTGAATTGCTGGAACTCTCGGGACAATTCCTCTACAGCCGAGACACAGGCCCGTAGGGAGGAAGAGAGACTTCCTTCGTATTGCCGGAGTTGGACAGCCAATTCATCCACCGTTTGTCCATAGCCTTCTTTCCAGGACATTACTGCCAATGAGTTGGCATAGGTTGGTGGTGCACTTTGTAGAAACTTCCGCCACATCGGTTGTGTGCATTGGACTTCATCTGGATCTGTGGGTGACTGCGCATTTTCTGGATCATTATAAATCACCTCCAGCACAGCTAATTCCCTCAGGTACTGGATACCTCTCTCCATGGTGGTCCACTTGCCTTGGTGACATGTAACTTCATCCTTGAAGGGGTATCTTTCCTTCACACCTGACAGAAGTCGCCTCCAGAGGCTGAGGACTTGTGTTTTTCTCCCAATCGCCTTGTCGATGCCCCCTTCTCTAGACAGAGATCCCAACTGCTTGGCTTCCTTACCCTCTAATTCCACACTACTAGCCCCATTATCCCAGCATCGGAGCAGCCAGGTAACAATGTGCTCACCTGGGTCGCGGCTAAAATCTTTTCGCATGTCACGCAACTCACTCAGGGATAGAGATCGGGTAATTATTTCAGGTTCTGCCTCTTCCTCCTGTTCTCGCGATGACCCTGGTTCATCTTCATCTCTCACTGAGCGAAATGATTTCTTTGTGTGTTTCTTTTTCTGTACAGGGGCGACTGATACTGGCACAGGTTGGTTCTCTGGTTTAGTGGCAGTATCTGTCACCGGGGTAGGGTTAGCCACGGTACCTGTTGTCGTGGTAGGGGCAGCCACGGTGTCTGTTGTCAGGGTAGGGGCAGCCACGGTGTCTGTTGTCAGGGTTGGGGTAGCCACGGTGCATGTTGTCGGGGTTGGGGTAACCACGGTGTCTGTTGTCGGGGTTTGGGTAGCCACGGTGCATGTTGTCCTGTTTTCCATCTTTTCCCCCTTTTCCCCCTTTTCCCCCTGAGGGTGCTGCATAATATCAAGCAGGGTTTGGTAGATACTGGCCAGGGCCCAGCACAGTGTAGTGAGTTGTGTGTCTCTGGGATAGCCACAGCATTTTTCTTTCAAAAATTCTACCACTTCATGAGGGTTCTGTAGTTGTTTGGGAGTGAACTTCCAAGTCACTGGAGGTGAGAAGTTCTCTAGATACCTGCCCATATACTCCCACATGCCGTGCCACCCATGAATATCCAGCTTTGGGACAGATCTCTGGGTGGTACTCTTAAAGACCCTTTTTGTAGCCCTAGACAAGACCTGAAACATATTCAGGAGGCATAGCACTAACAGCACACTGGCTTGCGCATCCCAAGGATATTCAAAATTCTCAAAAGCTGTTGTAATTAGTCAGAAGGAGAGAAGGGAGCCGAACGGACAGGTGGAAGTATCCCCCCCCTAACTTCCCCATGGATTGGGTGTAATGACCAATAAAATCCGACAGAAGGTGCCCAAAGTATGGAAATGATATCACTGCCTCATACAGATACCAGCTTAACCTCATGACCAGTGGTGTAATCATTTCACAAGTCAACATTGCCCAGTACAGCAAAATGATAATCCCAATCACTCTCCCAGAGATGATACACGCAACTACAGGCAATACATAGAGCATATAAGAACTTACAAAACGCCACCATGTAAACAAATGAACCAACATTGTGACTAACATCTATTTATCTAGTATAAGAAATGCGTATGACACATTTGTTTCAACACGCTCTGGCCAGATATGTCGTTATCTCAACCCTTCGTGCCCCACGTTGGGCGCCAAAAAAAGGACTGTCGTGGTTTCAGCCCAGCCGGTAACAAAAAGGACCACGCAGCCGCTCGCTCACTCCTCCTGCCCCCCTCCGGTGGGATAGGGGGGAGACAGAGGAGAGAAAAGAAAAAAAAAAAAGGAAAAAAACCCCTGGAACCTCGAGGGTTGAGATAAAGGCAGTTTACTGGAACAACACAAAAAAAAAGTTACAACAATAAGAACGGTACTAATGAAAGAGTATACAAAACGAGTGATGCACAGTGCAACTGCTCACCACCCGGGACCCGACGCTCCGCCACTTCCCCCACCGAAAGTCGAGAGGACTCCCCCGTGCCCGCTCCCCATTTATATACTGAGCATGATGTCACATGGTATGGAATAGCTCCTTGGCTAGTTCAGGTCAGCTGCCCCGGCTATGCCCCCCACCTCCCAGGTTCCTGTAAAAATTAACTCTATCCCAGCTGAACCCAGGACATTATCCACCCCTTATTCTATACCATCTACATCATGCCCAGATCTTACATTTTCCAATCAACCACCACCACTTTCCTTGTCTTATATATATAAGTATATGGACTCGCCCCCCCCGCGCGCGCGCGCACACACACACATGCACGCAAATGGTATTCCTTTAGCCTATGGGCTATCCCTCTAATGTGTCCATCGATTTTATTTAGTCCATGACTTTGGGGCTCCATCTGTTGTAACAGTCCTTCAGGATAAGAGAGATGGTGTGAGATGTTGGGTTGTTGTATGCTGCCTCTGGAACTTGTGGCTAGTACATTTGGTGCAACCCACGCCCTTGGTCTGCAGGTCGAAGATGTTGATCTTGAGGAAATTGCTGGGTGCCAGTTCAAGTTCTATCGCTGTTGTACTTGGCTCAGTTTCAAAGTCCATCCTGCAGTCATTTGGGTAATTCTTACAGTAATACCCTTGATATGGCATATAGACACTATAGATACAATGACATACATTGGCAGGTTATTTAGCAGTTAAATATCATACAGCCCAATTCACTGGCTATTCTCTCCCAAAATCAAATCTCCCTGAGGTACACATCGAACTTCCCCATCCTTCTGCATCACCCACCAGGTGTACCCAGGTCCCTGAGCAAAAACAACCCCTTGAATGGGTTTGCCTCTGTTTGAGGGAGGACTAACCCAGACTGTCTTTCCTAACATACTCCTCATGCGCACTACAGGGACTTTATCCCCTTCTACAGTATGTGGAAGTCTTGGTTGGGCGGGGCCAGCCCGATTGGCAGATCCTCTAGTATTAACCAACCAGGTGGCTTTTGTTAAATGTGTATCCCAATGTTTGAAAGTCCCACCCCCCATTGCTCTCAATGTAGTTTTCAGCAGTCCATTGTATTGTTCGATTTTTCCGGAGACCGGTGCGTGATAAGGGATGTAATATACCCACTCAATGCCATGTTCTTTGGCCCAGGTGTCTATGAGGTTGTTTCGGAAGTGAGTCCCGTTGTCCGACTCGATTCTTTCTGGGGTGCCGTGTTGCCATAAAATTTTCTCTTCAAGGCCCAGGATAGTGTTCTGGGCAGTGGCATGGGGCACAGGGTATGTTTCCAGCCATCCAGTGGTTGCTTCCACCATTGTAAGCACATGGCACTTGCCTTGGCGAGTTTGTGGGAGTGTGATATAGTCAATCTGCCAGGCCTCCCACTGTTTATATTTCAGCCGTCGCCCCCCATGCGACAGGGGTTTTTGCCGCTTGGCTTGCTTAATTGCGGCACATGTTTCACATTCATGGATGACCTGTGCGATAGTGTCCATGGTCAGGTCCACCCCTCGATCACGAGCCCACCTATATGTTGCATCTCTCCCCTGATGGCCTGAGGTATCGTGGGCCCACTGAGCCATAAATAGCTCACCCCTACGTTGCCAGTCCAGGTCCACCTGAGACACTTCAATCTTGGCAGCCTGATCTGCCTGCTGATTGTTTTGATGTTCTTCAGTGGCCCGACTCTTGGGTATGTGAGCATCTACATGACGTACTTTTACAGCCAGATTCTCTATCCGAACAGCGATATCTTGCCACAGTGCGGCAGCCCAAATGGGTTTACCTCTGCACTGCCAGTTGCCCTGCTTCCATTGCTGTAGCCACCCCCACAGGGCATTTGCCACCATCCATGAGTCAGTATAGAGATAGAGCACTGGCCACTTCTCTCTTTCAGCAATGTCTAATGCTAGCTGGATGGCTTTCACCTCTGCAAACTGACTCGATTCACCTTCTCCTTCAGCAGTTTCTGCGACTAGTCGTGTAGGACTCCATACAGCAGCTTTCCACCTCCGATGTTTTCCCACAATGTGACAGGACCCATCAGTGAACAGGGCATATTGCCTCTCATTTTCTGGCAGTTTATTATACAGCGGGGCCTCTTCAGCCTGTGTCACCTCCTCCTCTGGCGACATTCCAAAATCTTTGCCTTCTGGCCAGTCCGTGATCACTTCTAAAATTCCTGGGCGACTGGGGTTTCCTATGCGAGCCCGTTGTGTGATCAGTGCAATCCACTTACTCCATGTGGCATCAGTCGCGTGATGTGTAGAGGAGACCCTCCCTTTGAACATCCAGCCCAGCACTGGCAGTAGGGGTGCTAAGAGGAGCTGTGTTTCAGTACCAACCACTTCTGAAGCGGCTCGAACTCCTTCATATGCTGCCAATATCTCTTTTTCAGTTGGAGTATAGCGAGCCTCGGATCCTCGATATCCTCGACTCCAAAACCCCAGGGGTCAGCCTCAGGTCTCCCCAGGTGCTTTCTGCCAAAGGCTCCAGGTAGGGCCATTCTCCCCAGCTGCAGTGTAGAGCACATTTTTAACATCTTGTCCTGCCCGGACTGGCCCAAGGGCTACTGCATGAACAATCTCCCGCTTAATTTGTTCAAAGGCTTGTCGTTGCTCAGGTCCCCATTTAAAATCGTTCTTCTTCTGGGTAACTTGGTAGAGAGGACTTACAATTTGACTGTAATTTGGAATATGCATTCTCCAAAAGCCCACAACACCTAAGAAAGCCTGTGTTTCCTTTTTATTAGTTGGTGAGGAGATAGCTGCTATTTTGTTGATCACGTCCGCAGGGATCTGATGACGCCCGTCTTGCCATTTTACTCCTAAGAACTGGATCTCCTGCGCAGGTCCCTTGACCTTACTTTCTTTTATGGCAAAACCAGCCTTCAAAAGGATTTGGATCATTTTCTTCCCTTTCTCAAAAACTTCTTCTGCTGTGTTGCCCCATACGATGATGTCACCAATGTACTGCAGGTGCTCTGGAGCTTCACCTTGTTCTAGTGCAGTCTGGATCAGTCCATGGCAAATAGTGGGGCTGTGTTTCCACCTCTGGGGCAGTCGATTCCAGGTGTACTGGACGCCCCTCCAAGTGAAAGCAAACTGTGGCCTGCACTCCGCTGCCAAAGGAATGGAGAAAAACGCAATAGCAATATGTCAATTGTCGCATACCACTTAGCTGCCTTTGATTCCAGTTCATACTGAAGCTCTAACATATCTGGCACAGCAGCGCCGGTGCACCATCGTGGTAGCAATTGGCACCTGTTGTTCTTCAACCTTCAGCAACCCCACAACCGAAGGGTCTTGGGAGAGACCAGGCAGGGTAGACAGCTGTTCAATCATCTCCTCCGTCTCCAAGGCAGCTATACCAAAGGCCCAACGGTACCCTTTTGGGTCCTTGAAATACCCCCTCCTGAGATAATCTATACCAAGGATGCACGGGGCCTCTGGGCCAGTTGCAATGGGGTGTTTATGCCACTCATTCCCGGTTAGACTCATTTCAGCTTCCAATACGGTTAGCTCTTGGGATCCCCCTGTCACACCAGAGATACAGATGGGTTCTGCCCCTTTATAACTTGATGGCATTAGGGTGCATTGTGCACCAGTGTCTACTAGAGCCTTATATTCCTGTGGGTCTGACGTGCCAGGCCATCGAATCCACACTGTCCAGTAGACTCGGTTGTCCCTCTCCTCCACCTGGCTGGAGGCAGGGCCCCTCTAATCCTGGTTAGAATATCCGTCACTCACTTTTCGCACATGTGAATCAGAAGTCCCTTCAAGAGGATCAGAAATGAGATCAGCCCATCTACTGCGTCCAAGGGACTGCTCATGGGAAACTGGAGCAGCAGTTTTCCAAGAAGAATCCTCTTTTCTGATCGCTTTTTCTCGCAACTCCTGTACCTGTGCATCCAGGAATGACGTAGGTTCTCCATCCCACTTCCTCATGTCCTCTCCATGGTCACGCAGGTAAAACCACAAGTTAGCCCGTCGTGTGTACTTTCTCTCTCCTCTCTCTTGGGCAGAGGAATGCTTACTCCCAATAACTGCAATGCGGGCCTGTACAGGTGAGGAGGAGGACATATCCACTTTGAATTGCTGGAACTCTCGGGACAATTCCTCTACAGCCGAGACACAGGCCCGTAGGGAGGAAGAGAGACTTCCTTCGTATTGCCGGAGTTGGACAGCCAATTCATCCACCGTTTGTCCATAGCCTTCTTTCCAGGACATTACTGCCAATGAGTTGGCATAGGTTGGTGGTGCACTTTGTAGAAACTTCCGCCACATCGGTTGTGTGCATTGGACTTCATCTGGATCTGTGGGTGACTGCGCATTTTCTGGATCATTATAAATCACCTCCAGCACAGCTAATTCCCTCAGGTACTGGATACCTCTCTCCATGGTGGTCCACTTGCCTTGGTGACATGTAACTTCATCCTTGAAGGGGTATCTTTCCTTCACACCTGACAGAAGTCGCCTCCAGAGGCTGAGGACTTGTGTTTTTCTCCCAATCGCCTTGTCGATGCCCCCTTCTCTAGACAGAGATCCCAACTGCTTGGCTTCCTTACCCTCTAATTCCACACTACTAGCCCCATTATCCCAGCATCGGAGCAGCCAGGTAACAATGTGCTCACCTGGGTCGCGGCTAAAATCTTTTCGCATGTCACGCAACTCACTCAGGGATAGAGATCGGGTAATTATTTCAGGTTCTGCCTCTTCCTCCTGTTCTCGCGATGACCCTGGTTCATCTTCATCTCTCACTGAGCGAAATGATTTCTTTGTGTGTTTCTTTTTCTGTACAGGGGCGACTGATACTGGCACAGGTTGGTTCTCTGGTTTAGTGGCAGTATCTGTCACCGGGGTAGGGTTAGCCACGGTACCTGTTGTCGTGGTAGGGGCAGCCACGGTGTCTGTTGTCAGGGTAGGGGCAGCCACGGTGTCTGTTGTCAGGGTTGGGGTAGCCACGGTGCATGTTGTCCTGTTTTCCATCTTTTCCCCCTTTTCCCCCTTTTCCCCCTGAGGGTGCTGCATAATATCAAGCAGGGTTTGGTAGATACTGGCCAGGGCCCAGCACAGTGTAGTGAGTTGTGTGTCTCTGGGATAGCCACAGCATTTTTCTTTCAAAAATTCTACCACTTCATGAGGGTTCTGTAGTTGTTTGGGAGTGAACTTCCAAGTCACTGGAGGTGAGAAGTTCTCTAGATACCTGCCCATATACTCCCACATGCCGTGCCACCCATGAATATCCAGCTTTGGGACAGATCTCTGGGTGGTACTCTTAAAGACCCTTTTTGTAGCCCTAGACAAGACCTGAAACATATTCAGGAGGCATAGCACTAACAGCACACTGGCTTGCGCATCCCAAGGATATTCAAAATTCTCAAAAGCTGTTGTAATTAGTCAGAAGGAGAGAAGGGAGCCGAACGGACAGGTGGAAGTATCCCCCCCCTAACTTCCCCATGGATTGGGTGTAATGACCAATAAAATCCGACAGAAGGTGCCCAAAGTATGGAAATGATATCACTGCCTCATACAGATACCAGCTTAACCTCATGACCAGTGGTGTAATCATTTCACAAGTCAACATTGCCCAGTACAGCAAAATGATAATCCCAATCACTCTCCCAGAGATGATACACGCAACTACAGGCAATACATAGAGCATATAAGAACTTACAAAACGCCACCATGTAAACAAATGAACCAACATTGTGACTAACATCTATTTATCTAGTATAAGAAATGCGTATGACACATTTGTTTCAACACGCTCTGGCCAGATATGTCGTTATCTCAACCCTTCGTGCCCCACGTTGGGCGCCAAAAAAAGGACTGTCGTGGTTTCAGCCCAGCCGGTAACAAAAAGGACCACGCAGCCGCTCGCTCACTCCTCCTGCCCCCCTCCGGTGGGATAGGGGGGAGACAGAGGAGAGAAAAGAAAAAAAAAAAAGGAAAAAAACCCCTGGAACCTCGAGGGTTGAGATAAAGGCAGTTTACTGGAACAACACAAAAAAAAAGTTACAACAATAAGAACGGTACTAATGAAAGAGTATACAAAACGAGTGATGCACAGTGCAACTGCTCACCACCCGGGACCCGACGCTCCGCCACTTCCCCCACCGAAAGTCGAGAGGACTCCCCCGTGCCCGCTCCCCATTTATATACTGAGCATGATGTCACATGGTATGGAATAGCTCCTTGGCTAGTTCAGGTCAGCTGCCCCGGCTATGCCCCCCACCTCCCAGGTTCCTGTAAAAATTAACTCTATCCCAGCTGAACCCAGGACATTATCCACCCCTTATTCTATACCATCTACATCATGCCCAGATCTTACATTTTCCAATCAACCACCACCACTTTCCTTGTCTTATATATATAAGTATATGGACTCGCCCCCCCCCGCACGCGCGCGCACACACACACATGCACGCAAATGGTATTCCTTTAGCCTATGGGCTATCCCTCTAATGTGTCCATCGATTTTATTTAGTCCATGACTTTGGGGCTCCATCTGTTGTAACAGTCCTTCAGGATAAGAGAGATGGTGTGAGATGTTGGGTTGTTGTATGCTGCCTCTGGAACTTGTGGCTAGTACATTTGGTGCAACCCACGCCCTTGGTCTGCAGGTCGAAGATGTTGATCTTGAGGAAATTGCTGGGTGCCAGTTCAAGTTCTATCGCTGTTGTACTTGGCTCAGTTTCAAAGTCCATCCTGCAGTCATTTGGGTAATTCTTACAGTAATACCCTTGATATGGCATATAGACACTATAGATACAATGACATACATTGGCAGGTTATTTAGCAGTTAAATATCATACAGCCCAATTCACTGGCTATTCTCTCCCAAAATCAAATCTCCCTGAGGTACACATCGAACTTCCCCATCCTTCTGCATCACCCACCAGGTGTACCCAGGTCCTTGAGCAAAAACAACCCCTTGAATGGGTTTGCCTCTGCTTGAGGGAGGACTAACCCAGACTGTCTTTCCTAACATACTCCTCATGCGCACTACAGGGACTTTATCCCCTTCTACAGTATGTGGAAGTCTTGGTTGGGCGGGGCCAGCCCGATTGGCAGATCCTCTAGTATTAACCAACCAGGTGGCTTTTGTTAAATGTGTATCCCAATGTTTGAAAGTCCCACCCCCCATTGCTCTCAATGTAGTTTTCAGCAGTCCATTGTATTGTTCGATTTTTCCGGAGACCGGTGCGTGATAAGGGATGTAATATACCCACTCAATGCCATGTTCTTTGGCCCAGGTGTCTATGAGGTTGTTTCGGAAGTGAGTCCCGTTGTCCGACTCGATTCTTTCTGGGGTGCCGTGTTGCCATAAAATTTTCTCTTCAAGGCCCAGGATAGTGTTCTGGGCAGTGGCATGGGGCACAGGGTATGTTTCCAGCCATCCAGTGGTTGCTTCCACCATTGTAAGCACATGGCACTTGCCTTGGCGAGTTTGTGGGAGTGTGATATAGTCAATCTGCCAGGCCTCCCACTGTTTATATTTCAGCCGTCGCCCCCCATGCGACAGGGGTTTTTGCCGCTTGGCTTGCTTAATTGCGGCACATGTTTCACATTCATGGATGACCTGTGCGATAGTGTCCATGGTCAGGTCCACCCCTCGATCACGAGCCCACCTATATGTTGCATCTCTCCCCTGATGGCCTGAGGTATCGTGGGCCCACTGAGCCATAAATAGCTCACCCCTACGTTGCCAGTCCAGGTCCACCTGAGACACTTCAATCTTGGCAGCCTGATCTGCCTGCTGATTGTTTTGATGTTCTTCAGTGGCCCGACTCTTGGGTATGTGAGCATCTACATGACGTACTTTTACAGCCAGATTCTCTATCCGAACAGCGATATCTTGCCACAGTGCGGCAGCCCAAATGGGTTTACCTCTGCACTGCCAGTTGCCCTGCTTCCATTGCTGTAGCCACCCCCACAGGGCATTTGCCACCATCCATGAGTCAGTATAGAGATAGAGCACTGGCCACTTCTCTCTTTCAGCAATGTCTAATGCTAGCTGGATGGCTTTCACCTCTGCAAACTGACTCGATTCACCTTCTCCTTCAGCAGTTTCTGCGACTAGTCGTGTAGGACTCCATACAGCAGCTTTCCACCTCCGATGTTTTCCCACAATGTGACAGGACCCATCAGTGAACAGGGCATATTGCCTCTCATTTTCTGGCAGTTTATTATACAGCGGGGCCTCTTCAGCCTGTGTCACCTCCTCCTCTGGCGACATTCCAAAATCTTTGCCTTCTGGCCAGTCCGTGATCACTTCTAAAATTCCTGGGCGACTGGGGTTTCCTATGCGAGCCCGTTGTGTGATCAGTGCAATCCACTTACTCCATGTGGCATCAGTCGCGTGATGTGTAGAGGAGACCCTCCCTTTGAACATCCAGCCCAGCACTGGCAGTAGGGGTGCTAAGAGGAGCTGTGTTTCAGTACCAACCACTTCTGAAGCGGCTCGAACTCCTTCATATGCTGCCAATATCTCTTTTTCAGTTGGAGTATAGCGAGCTTCGGATCCTCGATATCCTCGACTCCAAAACCCCAGGGGTCAGCCTCAGGTCTCCCCAGGTGCTTTCTGCCAAAGGCTCCAGGTAGGGCCATTCTCCCCAGCTGCAGTGTAGAGCACATTTTTAACATCTTGTCCTGCCCGGACTGGCCCAAGGGCTACTGCATGAACAATCTCCCGCTTAATTTGTTCAAAGGCTTGTCGTTGCTCAGGTCCCCATTTAAAATCGTTCTTCTTCTGGGTAACTTGGTAGAGAGGACTTACAATTTGACTGTAATTTGGAATATGCATTCTCCAAAAGCCCACAACACCTAAGAAAGCCTGTGTTTCCTTTTTATTAGTTGGTGAGGAGATAGCTGCTATTTTGTTGATCACGTCCGCAGGGATCTGATGACGCCCGTCTTGCCATTTTACTCCTAAGAACTGGATCTCCTGCGCAGGTCCCTTGACCTTACTTTCTTTTATGGCAAAACCAGCCTTCAAAAGGATTTGGATCATTTTCTTCCCTTTCTCAAAAACTTCTTCTGCTGTGTTGCCCCATACGATGATGTCACCAATGTACTGCAGGTGCTCTGGAGCTTCACCTTGTTCTAGTGCAGTCTGGATCAGTCCATGGCAAATAGTGGGGCTGTGTTTCCACCTCTGGGGCAGTCGATTCCAGGTGTACTGGACGCCCCTCCAAGTGAAAGCAAACTGTGGCCTGCACTCCGCTGCCAAAGGAATGGAGAAAAACGCAATAGCAATATGTCAATTGTCGCATACCACTTAGCTGCCTTTGATTCCAGTTCATACTGAAGCTCTAACATATCTGGCACAGCAGCGCCGGTGCACCATCGTGGTAGCAATTGGCACCTGTTGTTCTTCAACCTTCAGCAACCCCACAACCGAAGGGTCTTGGGAGAGACCAGGCAGGGTAGACAGCTGTTCAATCATCTCCTCCGTCTCCAAGGCAGCTATACCAAAGGCCCAACGGTACCCTTTTGGGTCCTTGAAATACCCCCTTCTGAGGTAATCTATACCAAGGATGCACGGGGCCTCTGGGCCAGTTGCAATGGGGTGTTTATGCCACTCATTCCCGGTTAGACTCATTTCAGCTTCCAATACGGTTAGCTCTTGGGATCCCCCTGTCACACCAGAGATACAGATGGGTTCTGCCCCTTTATAACTTGATGGCATTAGGGTGCATTGTGCACCAGTGTCTACTAGAGCCTTATATTCCTGTGGGTCTGACGTGCCAGGCCATCGAATCCACACTGTCCAGTAGACTCGGTTGTCCCTCTCCTCCACCTGGCTGGAGGCAGGGCCCCTCTAATCCTGGTTAGAATATCCGTCACTCACTTTTCGCACATGTGAATCAGAAGTCCCTTCAAGAGGATCAGAAATGAGATCAGCCCATCTACTGCGTCCAAGGGACTGCTCATGGGAAACTGGAGCAGCAGTTTTCCAAGAAGAATCCTCTTTTCTGATCGCTTTTTCTCGCAACTCCTGTACCTGTGCATCCAGGAATGACGTAGGTTCTCCATCCCACTTCCTCATGTCCTCTCCATGGTCACGCAGGTAAAACCACAAGTTAGCCCGTCGTGTGTACTTTCTCTCTCCTCTCTCTTGGGCAGAGGAATGCTTACTCCCAATAACTGCGATGCGGGCCTGTACAGGTGGGGAGGAGGACATATCCACTTTGAATTGCTGGAACTCTCGGGACAATTCCTCTACAGCCGAGACACAGGCCCGTAGGGAGGAAGAGAGACTTCCTTCGTATTGCCGGAGTTGGACAGCCAATTCATCCACCGTTTGTCCATAGCCTTCTTTCCAGGACATTACTGCCAATGAGTTGGCATAGGTTGGTGGTGCACTTTGTAGAAACTTCCGCCACATCGGTTGTGTGCATTGGACTTCATCTGGATCTGTGGGTGACTGCGCATTTTCTGGATCATTATAAATCACCTCCAGCACAGCTAATTCCCTCAGGTACTGGATACCTCTCTCCATGGTGGTCCACTTGCCTTGGTGACATGTAACTTCATCCTTGAAGGGGTATCTTTCCTTCACACCTGACAGAAGTCGCCTCCAGAGGCTGAGGACTTGTGTTTTTCTCCCAATCGCCTTGTCGATGCCCCCTTCTCTAGACAGAGATCCCAACTGCTTGGCTTCCTTACCCTCTAATTCCACACTACTAGCCCCATTATCCCAGCATCGGAGCAGCCAGGTAACAATGTGCTCACCTGGGTCGCGGCTAAAATCTTTTCGCATGTCACGCAACTCACTCAGGGATAGAGATCGGGTAATTATTTCAGGTTCTGCCTCTTCCTCCTGTTCTCGCGATGACCCTGGTTCATCTTCATCTCTCACTGAGCGAAATGATTTCTTTGTGTGTTTCTTTTTCTGTACAGGGGCGACTGATACTGGCACAGGTTGGTTCTCTGGTTTAGTGGCAGTATCTGTCACCGGGGTAGGGTTAGCCACGGTACCTGTTGTCGTGGTAGGGGCAGCCACGGTGTCTGTTGTCAGGGTAGGGGCAGCCACGGTGTCTGTTGTCAGGGTTGGGGTAGCCACGGTGCATGTTGTCGGGGTTGGGGTAACCACGGTGTCTGTTGTCGGGGTTTGGGTAGCCACGGTGCATGTTGTCCTGTTTTCCATCTTTTCCCCCTTTTCCCCCTTTTCCCCCTGAGGGTGCTGCATAATATCAAGCAGGGTTTGGTAGATACTGGCCAGGGCCCAGCACAGTGTAGTGAGTTGTGTGTCTCTGGGATAGCCACAGCATTTTTCTTTCAAAAATTCTACCACTTCATGAGGGTTCTGTAGTTGTTTGGGAGTGAACTTCCAAGTCACTGGAGGTGAGAAGTTCTCTAGATACCTGCCCATATACTCCCACATGCCGTGCCACCCATGAATATCCAGCTTTGGGACAGATCTCTGGGTGGTACTCTTAAAGACCCTTTTTGTAGCCCTAGACAAGACCTGAAACATATTCAGGAGGCATAGCACTAACAGCACACTGGCTTGCGCATCCCAAGGATATTCAAAATTCTCAAAAGCTGTTGTAATTAGTCAGAAGGAGAGAAGGGAGCCGAACGGACAGGTGGAAGTATCCCCCCCCTAACTTCCCCATGGATTGGGTGTAATGACCAATAAAATCCGACAGAAGGTGCCCAAAGTATGGAAATGATATCACTGCCTCATACAGATACCAGCTTAACCTCATGACCAGTGGTGTAATCATTTCACAAGTCAACATTGCCCAGTACAGCAAAATGATAATCCCAATCACTCTCCCAGAGATGATACACGCAACTACAGGCAATACATAGAGCATATAAGAACTTACAAAACGCCACCATGTAAACAAATGAACCAACATTGTGACTAACATCTATTTATCTAGTATAAGAAATGCATATGACACATTTGTTTCAACACGCTCTGGCCAGATATGTCGTTATCTCAACCCTTCGTGCCCCACGTTGGGCGCCAAAAAAAGGACTGTCGTGGTTTCAGCCCAGCCGGTAACAAAAAGGACCACGCAGCCGCTCGCTCACTCCTCCCGCCCCCCTCCGGTGGGATAGGGGGGAGACAGAGGAGAGAAAAGAAAAAAAAAAAAGGAAAAAAACCCCTGGAACCTCGAGGGTTGAGATAAAGGCAGTTTACTGGAACAACACAAAAAAAAAGTTACAACAATAAGAACGGTACTAATGAAAGAGTATACAAAACGAGTGATGCACAGTGCAACTGCTCACCACCCGGGACCCGACGCTCCGCCACTTCCCCCACCGAAAGTCGAGAGGACTCCCCCGTGCCCGCTCCCCATTTATATACTGAGCATGATGTCACATGGTATGGAATAGCTCCTTGGCTAGTTCAGGTCAGCTGCCCCGGCTATGCCCCACACCTCCCAGGTTCCTGTAAAAATTAACTCTATCCTAGCTGAACCCAGGACAAGTTTGGATGAGGAAATCATATAAATCATGTTCTGTGCACAAGTACTATATTCAGCAAGTTCACACAGTAAAACATTTTAATGTTTCTGTCACTAAACTTAACTCTAAGCTTAAGCTGCAGAAATGGTGTGGGATTATCAACATAAAGTATGTTTAAGGAAATTCATCATCTAATGTAAAGTTTAGAAAGGAAGAAAATGTACAGTTGAAGACAAAACCTCTACCGCTTTGTACTGTGGACAACATTTGTAACTTCACGACTTCTTCCTTCTTGCACCTAGAATATTGGAATATTTCTGAAGCCATTTTATTCATTTAATGCATAGGAATTGTATTTTTTTTTACTAGCGATACCATATGAGAAGATGAAAGCAATTTCAATACAAAGCATCCCTTCTCCTCTCCCCCTTCTTTGTCTGCTCAGAATTCCAACAAAATACTTTCTTCAGTCTGTAGCCTGAATGATTTGTGGGCACGCATGTGTACATGTGTGTAGAAAAATGCCCATGCACACAAAAGCTGGTAGGAAGAATGCCTCTGTAAAAAATAAACAAAATAATGCCATCAGGTAATGTTAATATTCACTTCTGCATATAAATAACTTAAAACCAACCATTTGTGACAAAAGCTGAAAGGTCCTTTATGTTTAATGTAGCCCTAACTAAACATATATTAGACATTAAATATGAGATAACTTGTGTAGATGCCTAAATCTGTATGTAGGTGTTCATAGATAGCCTAATCAATGGCAACTACTGCTATTAGCAACCTGTTCTGATGTCCAATTTATCTTGTCTTTTGTGTCTAATTTCTGGACACCACCTTTGCAAAGCCTCTGCATACAAAATGGGTGGAGATGCTTAATAATGATGACTAGACTCTTCTGTGGGGCTAAAAGCAATCTATATATAATCCTCTTGAATCCTCACAAAATCAGGTTATTTTGCCAAACAAGAGGTGCTATATTGTGAAAACTATTAACATCTCTGTTTCACAGTTAACAGAATACAGGGTGTGTGCTGAAATTATAATGCATATTGTCAGTTGTTGTTTGGTGCTGGCATGGTTAAGTAGTGGAAAAATTATGACCAAGTAGTCAGGATCCTTCACTGAGATCTGTGTGGCTGTTGCCACCTGCCCTGTGGGGAAGCAGAAAGGGTGAGATTTCAAAATTGAGTCAATAACAAACAAAATGGTACAGGAGAGTCCTTGGGGACTCCATCTTATGACTAGCTAAGCAAACCTGAAACAAAGATGACCCCCCTCCCCCCCAACTGGGAAGGTCATTCAGACACCGGGACACCTCAGGGTGACCTTCAGAAAAATGGGAACATGGGGCAGAAAACGGACAGCAGAAAGAGCACCCATGGAAAGGCTGGGATATTACCCTGTGCAAGGGATGCTCTTGGCACTCGGGACCCTGAGAGCCCCTTTGGTGATCCAGTTTCCATCACCTCCCATCTCCAGATATTTTCCAAATTGTCACATATTTCTGTTGCTCTACAACTCAAAATGTAAGACAGCTAACTCACCGGCAGTGGCTCCAGAGAGAATAAGTTATAGCACTAAGTAGCACTAATATTGTTTAGACTTCTGATCTCAATAAATTAACAGTTGGGCTCCATTTAATATCTCCTGTTGTCTGGAAAACGACCCACCACAATTCCAACTTTATAAATGTTATTTCCAAGAGATTCTAGTAAACATATATGCATACACACATGCACATATTTATATATACATACATATAGATAGATGCTATGCTTAGAAAACACTTAAAGTTGGTGCAAACATTATATAGAGAATACCCAAATGACAACATACTCTGTAACAATTGGCCATAGGTGTTTATAAAAACCAGTACTGTCTGAACCAGTCTCCCTGTCTATATTGATCTGTTGCTCTGGCTGTGGGGCTAGAGCCTATCTGAAGGAATTATGGAAGATGCCCTGCAAGACATAAATAATCATCAAAGCAATCTTACTGGGTGTCATGGTTTAACCCCAGCCAGCAACCAAGCACCATGCAGCCACTCACTCACTTCCCCCCCACCCAGTGGGATGGAGGATAAAATTGGGGAAAAAAAAAAGTAAAACTGGTGGGTTGAGATAAGAACAGTTTAATAGAACAGAAGGGAAGAAACTAATAATGATAATGATAACACTAATAAAATGACAACAGCAATAATAAAAGGATTGGAATATACAAATGATGCACAGTGCAATTGCTCACCACCCGCTGACTGACACCCAGTTAGTCCTCGAACGGCAATCCCCCCCACCCCCAATTCCCCCCAGTTTATACACTAGATGTGACGTCACATGGTATGGAATACCCTGTTGGCCACTTTGGGTCAGCCGTCCTGGCTGTGTCCCCTCCCAACTTCTTGTGCCCCTCCAGCCTTCTTGCTGGCTGGGCATGAGAAGCTGAGAAATCCTTGACTTTAGACTAAACATTACTTAGCAACAGCTGAAAACATCAGTGTGTGAACAACATTCTTCTCATACTGAATCCAAGACATAACACTATACCAGCTACTAGAAAGAAAATTAACTCTATTCCAGCCGAAACCAGGACACTGGGCAAAACTGTTTAACTGATGGCAAGCTGCTTCACACTGTGCTACATTATGTTTTACCAATCAAATTCCTCAGTGGTTAAAATTAATTCATTGACCTCCACATGGATTAAACAGGCTAGAGTGCACTCATCCTCTCCTTACGCAAAAGGAGAAGATTTGGTTCAAATGCTGATTTGCAACATGTCAGGAAAAGTTTTCTTCAATTAAGTAATCTCATTTTAAAGTTAGCTCTGTGCCAGAAAAACAAACAGTACAACTTTCTTACACATGCTTAATATTTACATGCAGGATACAATCTTATGATTTCTGGGAAGCTGCTCTTGAAAGCCAAGGAATTTATATTTATAATGGAATCGAAGCTACAGAAGTATTAGGCAAATTCTATTTTCATTGCATCCCTATACATCTATTGTAGTTAGTGCATTTCCAGTGGACGTACACAGATTTAGTGATCATAATAGAAAAGCTCTAATGCGTACCCACGTATTTCCTATTGGAGCTCTTCAGTAAAGATGATTCAGTCCATAGACTTTTATTTGTACAACCTTCATTATTTATACTCCTTATATACAACTTAATTCCTCGCAGAATTTTTTTTCATCAGCTCAGAAACTAATTGACTGGAATAAAGATAACCAGATAATTATTACTAAAAATAATAATAAACATACCTTTCCTGGTCTTTACTAAGGAGATCAGAGATACAAGATACTCACACTCCATAAATGGAGCAAAACAAAACAAGAACAGCCCCACTATCAGACAAAAGGAAGCTGCAGAAAATTAGGTGTGCTATCTGGTTTTATCTCAGCTTCAGGCCCAATGACTGGGAGTTGACCACACTCATCCCAAAGTTAATGTAGTTACATCAAAGCTGATTTTTGGCCTTATGACCAGGAGTTTGGTACAGCTAAACTAGACCAAATGAAAATATTTTCACAGGACTTTGTGATGGCATAGATGATCAAGAATTACTTTATGAATTATTACTGCTATTACCCCATCTGAGAGCATGAGCAGCACACTGTTATGCTGCATGCTGGGTGTCCTGGAAACACCGAGGGAAGGGCAGCTTTGCTCCCCTCCAGCACTAGCCCAGCTGCAGTAGCTGGCATGCAAAGGAAGCAGGCTGGGCTCATCACTCTGCCGTGGTGTGCACAGCAGTGGAAACAACACCCCAGGAGCATGACCCTGAAGGTGGGGGGACCTAGGGAAGTGGGGAAGCCTGCACAGACATATGGTCCAGGTCATCACTTGGCCCCTTGATCAAGTTTTAGAGAGCACAAGCTAGTATTTTTTTTTAAAACATATATGAAGTAGCGAGTCAGCGGTTTGTCTCATATTTTCTCCAATAAAAACATCTATGATTTTCTGTTACTTACAATGAAAAGAACAAAATAAACAATTAAAAAAAACTAGACACCCAAAGTATCTATTGATTTGCCATTGTTGTCACTTAGGGGGAAAAATGTCAGAGAAACTGATAGTCTACCAGATGCTAGATACCCCACCAACCAAATCTAATAAGCTCTGTTGGAAGCTTTAGAAGCTGGTGATCTGATTCATCTCCTACTGCTCTGAGCAGGAACTCAAACAACATGCTGCAATGCCCTTTGCAGAGTTAATGCAGAGGAAGGCTTATGATACACTGTGATTCCCCGCTGCTAGTCTTACACCACCCTGTCCTTGGTGTGATCCTACTGAGGCCAAATATCCCAACAAAACATTATGCATCTGCTGATGCTCTGGTTCAAGGGTTTCATCTGTACCCATTCCACAAACACAGTGCAGGAAACAGACTTAAACATGGTCCCTGACCCATGCATGTGTTGATGCCAGTCTCACAGTGTGTTGTGGCACACAATGTCCAGTACCTCTAGGAAAAAGCCTGATGGTGATGCCCACATGGAGGAAGAGATATGGTGGCCAGCACTGATAGGCTGCAGAAGTTCAGGGTTTCCTCCCATCTTTCCCAGTCCTGGAATTTGCACAGATGCTTTAATGTGGACAGGTATTGATCCACTTTGGACAGGAGGCAAATTTGAATTCAAGTGCAGGAGGAGGCTTGCACTCATATGACAAGCTAGATGTAGTGAAGTAGCCAAGCCATCCTCCAAGTATTAATGACAGTATCTAATCAATCTAGTTATGACCTTATGTACAATTACGTAATCACAAAATTATAATAGATTTTTTAATGAAGGTTAAAAAATAGTTTTGAAAGAAAGTTTTAGATTTTTCAGATACTATGGGATCTTTGAATTTTAAAGCAAGGTAATAGATTCTTCATGAGAAAAAGAACTAGTCCCTGCTGGCTACTCCAGTGAGATCTAGATTCAAGTTAGTACCACTGCCCTGCATAGGTAATCTGGCTAAAGTAACACCTCTCCTTGATTCTGCTTTGCCTTCTATCAGAGGAGGCTGAGCGAAGTCAGTAACTTTTCTTCCTACCTGTGACTGGCTGTTTGGCTGGGGATAAAGCCTCATTTTCCCTTCTGTGCATAGGGTTTAATTTATTCTAACTTTTGCCACAGAGATGCTGCAAAAGCTAAGTGTTGTTTTGTGCAGCATCACACGAGATCTAAGTAGGATCCAATTAAGCAGCTGGCAGTGAACAGCATGGGTGGTGCAAATAAGGCAAGGTTGGCTGCCCCCTAGCAACCTCTTTCCCCATCAAATTCCTATGTTTTGTTCCAGACAAGTTGGATGCAGAAGGTACAGCCTTGTGAAGTTCACTACATACACACACACGCTTTCCATTTTTTTTGCAACACTGACGCTCTATTCCTACAGTTTGCAGACTGGGTATTGTTTCAATGGTTTTAACTGGGCCACTGCTTTTTCTTGGTTTCCTGTTCCTTTGATCACGGGTTTCCAGCTCTCCCCAAGTAAGTTGTATCCTCCAAGGTGGATTAGATGATCGTTGTAGGTCCCTTCCAACTAAAATTATTCTATTCTATTCTATTTTATTCTATTCTAAAGGTGGATTTTCCCCTTTCCTGTGCTGAGCCAAAGCATCAAAGTAACCTTTGATTTGGTTTTTTTTTTCCCTCCTTCTCTCTCCTTTTTTTTCCATTTGTTTTTTTTGTTTTTGTTTTGTTTCTGACTCGCAATATGTGAGATAATTGTGCTCACAGGAATTCCTTTCAGAGTGCCTAAGCACAAAAGAAAAACACCTAGGCAGCTATTTTTCTAGAGCAGTACAAACATTTCCTTAAACCTAAGTGTCTCAGGAGGGGCATTGACAGGAGGCTCCTTTCACCCAGAAAGCCTGCTCTGTGCTGAGCTTCTGGTGAATCCTCAACCACCTCCTGCATTTTGATGTCACTGATGGAGTGAAAGTTTTGCCAATAAAAGCAGTCACATTCTTTGATTCCAGCTTTATGACAATGGAAAGGAGGCCAGAGCCAATCACTCCATGGTGGGTTTTATTAATGGAAAAGGGCAGTGAGAGCCACTAACTCTTTTTGCAACTTTGCTCCTTTGATTGCTGTCCCTCTGCATTGCACTTGGTGGATTGAGAGCTGCAGGGTCTCTTGTGCAGTGATAGCTTTTCCCATGCTAATAAGCTCTGCTGTAAGAAGCCCTAGACTAACATCAGGAACTCACACATCTTGGGGAGGGCAAAGTGGATCTTAAAATGATCCATGTGATTTGATGGCTGCAGGGAACCATGCTAAGAAAATATCCTTGTACTCTGAATTCACCTTATTAAGGGAATACATTTGATTTCTTCTTTGAGCTCTCCTCCCCTGGGGACTGAACTGTTAATCCCTTGGTTTTAATAGATGAGTTATGTCCCTGGACAATGAAACACAAATTTTAGTCCTGTCTTCAGGAGTTTCCAAGAAAATGAATTGTGCTTTCTTCTCAGCATAGCTGTGCTTCAGGCTGCTTCTGCCCTTCACTGCACTAACAAGAGGTGGGGTTGCCAAGTAGCTTATTGGGAGGTCATTTTCTCAGATTCAGCATGGTTGTGTTGTGAGGAAAAGGGCTTTTGAGCCTGAATCTCACTTTGTGGAAGAAGCAGCTAGGTGTTGCCCTTTCTTCCTTCCCTGCTCTGTTACTGTCACTGCCAGCAAATGCCTGGAACTTGTGCTCCAAAGCAGGAATGATCCCCATTCCACAGACCACTGCATAACGATAGTGATGGGGGACACCTTCTACTTCAGTGGCCAAGCCAGCTTTAGGGAGGAACAAAATCAAAGTAAGGAACAACAGAGCCCAGAGCTTGGCTGTCAGGTGAGAAAGAAGGGGAAAATGCCAGCTCATTGGGAAAGAAGCTGATAGAGGGGCTAAGTGGCTCCTTCTTGCTTCACCAAGCAAGTTGCAAAACAGGCTACAGCGCAGAAGCCCTGGGAGCTCCCTCCCTCTCCACTTTGGGATGCGAGGCTCAGCACCAGGCACTCTCAGTGCAGTCAGTAGTCACCCAAGTTGGCCAGTTGCTCACGGACCATTGGTAAGCACCAACGAGGAGGCAAGCACATAAACCATGTCCTGAGCAGTACACTCCCAAAAGCACCTCCCAAGGAGGCTGTAGCCATTGAGGATAGAGCAAGGTCCCTGTTATTCTTTGACACTAAACCAAGTTAATTAAGTGACTGTAGGATTAGCAACCAGTATATTTAATTTGACAAGATCTTTGTCAAATTGCCTAATCAAAATTAGATCCAGGACTTTTCTGTTCTCGAACCTCATCTAGACTGTATAAGAGGCCTTCCTGCCTGGCATGGTTCAGAAAATTCATAACTTTATCTACAGTAAGTTGGTGAGCTTTTGTATTGCTTCATCTGGAGTATTTTTTCATTTCAACAAATACCCTCACACATACACTTCTATTAATTACCTATCTCTTGGATTTTTACCTATTGCAGAGCAAAAAACCCCCATGCTTTAGGACACATTTTAGGTGTGATGTTTTTATCCCTGTTTGTACAAAAAAGGAAAGATTTCATTTGAGCTAAACTTCGCCAATATTTGCAGTTGTAGAAAACAGATTTCAGAAGAATCCTTGCAAGAGAGCCGGCAGCTCTCGCGAGAGAGGCTGACGCGGCGTGGGAGTTGCCAGGGGCAACCGCAGGAAATTTAAACGCGGCGTAACCATCAGCAGCCTTCAGTCAGCGGCGAGCTCAGCAGAGGCTACGGTAAGTCGGCGGCTAAGCGCTAGATTGAGGCGGACTGGGAGGTTCCCGAGGCCCAGGAGTCCCGGGGAAGAGCGGAGGGACCCGTCCAGAGCCGGCAGCTCTCGTGAGAAAGGCTGACGCGGCGTGGGCGTTGCCGGGGCAACCGCAGGTTATTTAAACGGCCTTGAAAATCGCGGCGACCAGGGCGCGGTGTGGCAGTTTGCGCAGGTAGGGCGCAGCCTCCCCTCTTCCCAGCTCGAGAAGGCTACTCAAGCAGTGGGCATCAGCCTGGAGGGAGACCCAGGTATGGTTGCCACGCGGATGAAAGCCATTATTAGGAATAATGTGGTGACACAGACAGAGCTCCCATGTAAAAGTGCAGCTGTCCAGGTCTCTGGCTGCAGGGAGTGCCTATCACTGATGATGGAGGGCAGCAGGGACACCTCTTGTGTGTAGCGTGACCAGGTGGATGATCTGCTCAGCCTGGTGGCAGAGCTGAAGGAGGAAGTGGAAAAGTTAAGGAGTATCAGGGAGTGTGAGAGGGAGATAGATTGGTGGACCCACACCCTACCATCCCTGAGGCAGAGGCAGCAGATGGAGGCTCCACAAGAAGCAGAGGATCCCCTGCCCAGTTGCCACCAGGCAGGAGGGGACCTAAGAGATGGAGGGGAATGGATACAGGTCCCTGCTTGGGGAGACAGGCGAATCCCCTCCTGGTCTCCCTCACCTTCCCAGTTGCCCCTACACAACAGGTATGGGGCTCTGGAACATGAGGGCCAGGCCAATGAAGATCAGAATGTAGATGAAGGCCTATCCAGGGGGCTGCCTAGGTTGAGTGAGTCAGCCCCATGCATTCTGACAGCCTCTGTTAAGAGAAAAAGGAGGGTAATTGTCGTGGGCAATTCCCTTCTGAGGGGAAGAGAGGGCCCAATATGCAGACCTGACCCATCCCACAGGGAAGTCTGCTGCCTCCCTGGGGCTGGAGTAAAAGACATTACCAGGGAACTCCCTGGTCTGGTTCGGACCTCTGATTATTACCCATTGCTGGTTGTGCAGGTTGGCAGTGATGAGATTGTGGAGAGAAGTCCAAAAGCAATCAAAAGGGACTTCAGGGCACTGGGGCGATTAGTGGAAGGATCGGGAGCACAGGTAGTGTGTTGAGGATTTCTTGGCTGGGCGAAGGCATGTGAGCAATCCAGCCGTTAGGTGGGAACGAAGCATAAGTTTACAAAATGCTGGAGCAGATAAGGACGCTGTGTCCTTGTATGCTGGGAAAAAGGAAGATAAGAAAAGCCTGACAAACAACTCCTGGATGCCGAAGAATGAGATAAGTAACTGCTGGACACCTCGTGAAGAAGCTTGCACAGCCAATAGAGAATAAGATAGTGTCGCGTGAAACGGGGTATTGTACCAATTAGAGTATTGTATAAAAGCGCGTGCACAAGCGCATAAGATATATAACTGTGTCAAACGTTGTAGTAAATGGACTTCACTTGATCACATTGGTCTGTGTGTGATGTCCCCTGTGGATCCTCTGCAACATTTGGTGCCCGAACAGGGACCCTCAGATCAGCACTTTATCGTCTCTACGAGAATTTCTGGTGCAGCTGAACCGACGAGGGAGCGGAGGAGCCAGCCAAGAGTGTTCCTGCTGCCCCGGCAGGACGGCATGAGCTTCAGCTAAGCTGGGAAGCACGACATGAGCTTCAGATGAGCTGGGACACGCGTAAGTTTGAATCTCGCCCTGAGCTGGGAAAACGAGGAGACGCGCGAAAGCTTGAATCTCGCCCTGATCAGGTGAGCAGTCGGAGAAGGAGATGGGGTTGGACAAAAGGCAGGAAGCAGTCCTAAAGCTCCTTTGTTATTTTCTCTCTGAGAGAAGACTGAAATTCGATAATTCTGTCTTAAAGGGGTTGCTTTTATGGGCCTGGAAGAAAGAACTTATCCCGAGTGTAAATGTCGCGTTTGAAGAAGCGACCTGGGATAATATAGGCAAGGCGCTGTGGGACGCTATTAGCTGCAGGGGGGATAAGGTAAAGGAGATGAAAAAATATGCAGAGCACTGGAAGGTAATTCGAGACATGCTGGAGACAATGAGGGCGGACCGGCAGGCAGCCGCCGCTGTCTGCGCAGCGGTGACCCCCTCTGCTGCCTCCACGGCTGCCGCGTCAGCCTACCCCGCTGGAGTTGGGGGGATATTCTCTACACAACTATCTCTACCCCCCTAACATCCATTTCCGTTAACGCTAAGACGCCTGCACAGACACAGCCTTTGCCTATACCCAGCCAGGCCGCTGGTGCTGAAAAAATTCCCCCATCTGTTACTCCGCAAGAAACAGGGAAATTAGGGGGGACCGATTGTCGCCCGACAGATCCGAAGCCGACAGACTCGGGGGTGACTAATGTGGATAAACAGATTGCGCGGGACAGGGAACCATCTCCATCGGGTAGTGCGATGGAAGAGCTCCTGAGGGAGGAGGTGAACCAATTACAAAAACTGACAGTACGGTCAGAAGAGCTCCTGAGGGAGGTGGTGAACCAATTACAAAAACTGACAGTACGGTCGGAAGAACCAGAAGTGAGGGAGAAACGGTCATCCTCCCGAAAGGATGAACCGAGAGGGCAAGAGAACGAAGATTCTCGCCGTATACCGGCCCCGCTTCCCCCTCCCGCCCCCTTCTCACCGCCCCCTCCCTCCTCCCCTCCCTTTCCGGCCCCCCCCCCGCCCACTTGCAGCGGCGCGTGTCAGCTGGACATGGAGTGGCCGCCGCCAGCCGCGGCCGGCCCCCAGGCAGCACCGTCCGCGCCCCCGCCACCGCCCTTTCATCCATCCCGCCTCTCGGAACCAGAGACGGTGAAACCAACTGCGCCCGCGATAGACGCGGAGCCGCCTGCAGTAGCCTCTGCAGAAGAAAGGCAGAGACATTGGAGGGGAGTAATAAAAGATGCCATTATAGAAGGGACTATGCTCCAAGCATTCCCAGTTATTGCACCAAATGGACAGAAAAAATGGGAGGCGTTTGACTGGAAGGTCATTGAGAAATTAAAGAATGCTGTGAGTCAGTACGGAATCAAATCTGCGTTAGCTCAACAAATGCTGCAATTCATTTTTTCTGCTGATACGCTGATACCTCAAGATATTAAACAGATAGCACAGTTGGTTTTGGAGCCCTCCAAAATGCTAGTGTTTTTCCGGCAGTGGGAGACGTTCTGTAATCGGGAACAAGCAACACCACGACAACAAACAGATCCCTTATGGGGAGTAACCACACAGATGCTGATGGGTTCTGGACCCTTTGCATCAGGGAACGCTCAGTTACAATGTATCACTGAGGTTCATCATCTATCACAGATCTTGGCATATCAAGCTTTTCTTACCATACCAGACAATATGCGAAGCCATACTTTTACTCAGGTGAAACAGGAGCATAACGAACCTTTCGCACAGTTTATTAATAGACTGCATAGGGCAATCTATGACCACCCTGACATGAACGAGGGCATGAAAGAAAACATGTTCAAAATACTCGCTTTTGAAAATGCTACTGAAAAGACACGTAAAGCATTGTGTAATTTGCCGAAAAATGCAGACATCGTTGATATGATAGAATACATGGATCGAGCAGTGGACTCACAGAAAGTAGCCTATGTTGCCGCAGCTCTACAAGGAGCTATAAAGAAGCATAAGGCCAGTAAGACACCCTTGGTCAAGTGTTTTAAGTGTGGTAAACTTGGACACATTAGGAGCCAATGTAGAGTTTCTGCTAACAAAAAGTGGTGCAACAATTGTAAGAAAGATAACCATACCACCAAGAATACAGGAAGAAGGGAAACTTTACACCGACCGCGAAGGCCCCTCGCGCGACGACACAAATGCAAGGGGCTTGGGCTGCCAGCCCTCAGGCAGCCTCGCAACCACCAGATCCGCCACTGCAGGAAGCTCTGGAATGGATGTGGAAACCGCAGTAGACATTACGTTGATGGATACAGGGGTACACTTGGTGGATAGCAACATAAAGGGACCATTGGGGCTCGGGCTTAGTGCATTTTTCATGGGACGATCTTCAACAGTGTCCTGGTTTCAGCTGGGATAGAGTTAACTGTCTTCCTAGTAGCTGGTACAGTGCTATGTTTTGAGTTCAGTATGTGAAGAATGTTGATAACACTGATGTTTTCAGTTGTTGCTCAGTAGTGTTTAGACTATAGTCAAGGATTTTTCAGCTTCTCATGCCCAGCCAGGGCACCTGACCCAAAGTGGCCAACAGTGTATTCCATACCATGTGACGTCCCATCTAGTTTAGGAACTGGGAAGTGGGGGGCAGGGATTCGCCGCTGGGGGACTGGCTGGGTGTCGGTCGGCGGGTGGTGAGCAATTGCCCTGCGCATCATTTGTACATTTCAATCCTTTTATTACTACTGTTGTCATTTTATTAGTGTTATCATTATCATTATTAGTTTCTTCTTTTCTGTTCTATTAAACCGTTCTTATCTCAACCCAGGAGTTTTACTTCTTTTCCTGATTTTCTCCCCCATCCCACTGGATGGGGGGGGAGTGAGTGAGCGGCTGCGTGGTGCTTAGTTGCTGGCTGGGGTTAAACCACGACAGTCCATTTTGGCGCCCAACGTGGGGCACGAAGGGTTGAGATAACGACAAACCTGACCAGAGCTTGTTAAAACAAATTTGTTCTAAGCATTCATTATGTTGATTTATGTATTCTTAGAGTTGTTGCTCTGGTTTTTAAGGCTCTGTTATGTATCACCTCGCTTGCTGTATGTAGTTCCTCTTCTACTGCTTATCATCCGTGGGAGGTGGATTAAGGTTTTCGCTTTGATGTATGGTATAACTCTGGTTTATGGTATGATAAAGTCATCGGCTGTGGGATTAATCCGGTATTTGCACTCAGCATTGTCACCTTTATACTGCGGGAAACTATTAATAATTATACCATTTACCTTTCCTCCATGGAAAACCAGTCTATGGGTGGGGTACCTTTCTTCCCCTCTCCTTTCTCCTTCAGTCCAGTTACAATGGTGTTTGAGAATTTTGAAAAATTTGAATACTCCTGGAATGTTGGGACTAGCACGGTCCTAGCCCTACTGCTAGGAATTAGCATACTTCAGAATGTGGTTCAGCTCTCGTTTAAGGTTAAACAGCTATTTAAGAAGATCACCCAGAGATGTGCCCCAAGGCTGGATAATTATGAGTGGCAGGGTGTGTGGGGTAGTATGGGCAAGTACCTAGAAAAGTGGGCACCTCCAATGTTTTGGAAATTCACCCCTGAACAAGTGCAGGATCCAGAAGAACTAGTAAAATATTTGGAAAAGGTATGCTGTCACCCTGGCAACTCCAGAGAGATACAAATCACTGCAACGTGCTGGCGCCTGGCCCATGCCTAGTGAGCCCTGTTCGACACCACTCAGTACCCTCAAGGGGCAGAGAAGGTCTGTGGACCTAACAACAAAATGATGAGCACCGCGGCCACCCAAACCTTGGCAACGGGCGCTGCGGCCCCTCCAGCCCCGGCAAGGAGCATTGCAGGCACCCAGACCTTGGCGACAGGCACCGTGACCCCTCCAGCCCCGGCGACGAGAACTCGGGCTACCCAAACCTCAGCAACAGGCACTGCAGTCCCTCCAGCCCCGGCAATGAGCACAGCAGCTACCCAAACCTTGGCAACGGGCACTGCGGCCCCTCCAGCCCCGGCAAGGAGCATTGCAGGCACCCAGACCTTGGTGACAGGCACCGTGACCCCTCCAGCCCTGGCGATGAGAACTCGGGCTACCCAAACCTCAACAACAGGCACTGCAGTCCCTCCAGCCCCCGGCAATGAGCACAGCAGCTACCCAAACCTTGGCAATGGGCACTGCGGTCCCTCCAGCCCCAGTGACGAGCACTGCTGCTACCCAAACCTCGGCGACAGACACTGCGGTTATCCAAAACCTGGTGAGCGATACTGCAACTGAACCAGCGGACCAACCTGCACCAGTATCAGTTGCCCCCGTACAGAAAAAGAAATATACAAAAAAATCAGTTCGCTTAGTGAAGGATGAAGATGAACCAGGGTCATCACGGGAACTGGAGGAAGAGGCAGAACCAGAGGTAATCACCCGGTCCCTATCCCTGAGTGAGCTGCCGGGATTTGCGAAAAGACTTTGGCCGCCGTATAGGTGAGCATATTATCACCTGGCTCCTCCGATGCTGGGACAATGGGGCTAATAGCTTGGAATTAGAAGGTAGGGAAGCCAAGCAGCTGGGATCGCTTGCCAGGGAAGGTGGCATTGACAAGGCAATTGGAAGAGGGACACAAGCCATCAGCCTCTGGAGGCGACTCCTGTCAAGTGTGAAGGAAAGGTACCCCTTTAAGGAAGATGTTATATGTCAATCAAGCAAGTGGACCACCATGGAAAAAGGTATTCAATATCTGAGGGAATTAGTTGTGCTAGAGACGATTCATCATGACCCGGACAACCCACAATTACCCAAAGATCCAGACGAAGTCCAATGCACATGACCCATGTGGCAGAAGTTTGTACGGAGCGCACCATCATCCTATGCCAACGCATTGGCAATAATGGCCTGGAAGGATGAAGAGGCACCGACAGTGGAGGAAGTGGCTCGCCAACTCCGTCAATACGAAGAAAATCTCTCCTCCTCCCTACAAGCCTGCATTTCGGCTGTGGAGAAGCTGTCCGAGGATTTCCAGCAATTCAAAGAGGATATGTCCTACTCCCCACTTGTAAGGACCAATGTCTCAGCTATTAGGAGTGAGCGTTCCTCTGCCCAAGAGAGAGAATATAGAAGGTACACACCGCGAGGTGCCCTGTGGTTTTCCCTATGTGATCATGGAGAGGACATGAGGAAATGGGACGGAAAACCTACCTCAGTCCTAAATGCACGGGTACGTGAACTGCAAGGAAAAACCACCACAAAAGGGGGATTCTACCAGGAAAAATGCCGCTCCAGTTTCCAAACAGAGTAGAAGGGCTGATCTTTTTTCTGATCCTCTTGAAGGGACTTCTGAGCCAATTTTAGGAGAAGTGAATACTGAATACTCTGACCAGAATTAGAGGGGCCCTGCCTCCAGCCAGGTGGAGGAAAGGGATAACCGGGTCTATTGGACTGTGTGGATTCGATGGCCAGGCACGTCAGACCCACAGGAGTATAAGGCTCTAGTAGACACCGGCGCACAGTGCACTCTAATGCCATCAAGTTATAAAGGGACAGAATCCATTTGTATTTCTGGTGTGACAGGGGGATCCCAAGAATTAACTGTATTGGAAGCTGAAGTAAGCCTAACTGGAAATGAATGGCAGAAACACCCCATTGTGATTGGTCCAGAGGCTCCGTGTATCCTTGGCATAGACTATCTCAGGAGGGGGTATTTTAAGGACCCAAAGGGGTATCGATGGGCTTTTGGTATAGCTGCCTTGGAGACGGAGGGCACTGAACAGCTGTCTACCCTGCCTGGTCTCTCCCAAGACCCTTCGGTTGTGGGGTTGCTGAAGGTTGAAGAACAGCAAGTGCCAATTGCTACCACGACGGTGCACCGGCGGCAATATCGCACCAACCGAGACTCTCTGATTCCCATCCACAAGTTGATTCACCAACTGGAGAGCCAAGGAGTGATCAGCAAAACTCGCTCACCCTTTAATAGTCCCATATGGCCAGTGCAAAAGTCTAATGGGGAGTGGAGACTAACAGTTGACTATCGTGGCCTGAATGAAGTTACGCCACTGCTGAGTGCTGCCGTTCCAGCTATGCTAGAACTTCAATACGAGCTAGAGTCAAAGGCAGCCAAGTGGTATGCCACAATTGACATTGCTAATGCGTTTTTCTCAGTTCCTCTGGCAGCAGAGCGTCGTCCACAATTTGCCTTTACTTGGAGGGGTGTCCAGTACACTTGGAATCAATTGCCCCAGGGGTGGAAACACAGCCCCACCATTTGCCATGGACTAATCCAGACTGCACTGGAAAAAGGTGAAGCTCCAGAACACCTGCAATACATTGATGACATCATCGTATGGGGCAACACGGCAGAAGAAGTCTTTGAGAAAGGGAAGAAAATAATCCAAATCCTTCTGAAAGCCAGTTTTGCTATAAAAGAAAAGTAAGGTCAAGGGACCTGCACAGGAGATCCAGTTCTTAGGAGTAAAATGGCAAGACGGGCGTCATCAGATCCCAATGGATGTGATTAATAAAATAGCGGCTATGTCTCCCCCGACTAATAAAAAGGACACACAGGCCTTCTTAGGTGTCGTGGGGTTTTGGAGAATGCATATTCCAAATTACAGTTTGATTGTAAGCCCTCTCTATCAAGTGACCCGGAAGAAGGATGATTTTAAATGGGGCCCTGAACAACAACAAGCCTTTGAACAAATTAAACGGGAGATTGTTCATGCAGTAGCCCTTGGACCAGTCTGGAAAGGAGAAGATGTTAAAAATGTGCTCTATACTACAGCTGGGGAGAATGGCCCTACCTGGAGCCTCTGGCAGAAAGAACCTGGGGAGACCCGAGGCTGACCCCTGGGGTTTTGGAGTCAGGGATACAGAGGATCCGAGGCTCGCTATACTCCAACTGAAAAAGAGATATTGGCAGCGTATGAAGGAGTTCGAGCTGCCTCAGAAGTGGTTGGTACTGAGACACAGCTCCTCTTAGCACCCCGACTGCCAGTGCTGGGCTGGATGTTCAAAGGGAGGGTCTCCTCTACACATCACGCGACTGATGCCACGTGGAGTAAGTGGATCGCACTGATCACACAACGGGCTTGCATAGGAAACCCCAGTTGCCCAGGAATTGTGGAAGTGATCACGGACTGGCCAGAAGGCAAAGATTTTGGAATGTCGCCAGAGGAGGAGGTGGCACATGCTGAAGAAGCCCCGCTGTATAATAAACTGCCAGAAAATGAGAGGCAATATGCCCTGTTCACTGACGGATCCTGTCGCATTGTGGGAAAGCATCGAAGGTGGAAAGCTGCTGTATGGAGTCCTACATGACAAGTTGCAGAAACTGCTGAAGGAGAAAGTGAATCGAGTCAGTTTGCAGAGGTGAAAGCCATCCAGCTAGCATTAGATATTGCTGAAAGAGAAAAGTGGCCAGTGCTCTATCTCTATACTGACTCATGGATGGTGGCAAATGCCCTGTGGGGGTGGCTACAGCAATGGAAGCAGAGCAACTGGCAGTGCAGAGGTAAACCCATTTGGGCTGCCACACTGTGGCAAGATATTGCGTCCCGGCTAGAGAATCTGGTTGTAAAAGTACGTCATGTAGATGCTCATGTACCCAAGGGTTGGGCCACTGAAGAACATCAAAACAACCAACAGGTGGATCAGGCTGCCAAGATTGAAGTGTCTCAGGTGGACCTGGACTGGCAACGTAGGGGTGAGCTATTTATGGCTCGATGGGCCCATGATACTTCAGGCCATCAGGGAAGAGATGCAACATATAGATGGTCTTGAGATCGAGGGGTGGACCTGACCATGGACACTATCGCACAACTTCTCCATGAATGTGAAACATGTGCTGCAATTAAGCAAGGCAAGCAGTTAAAGCCCCTGTGGTATGGAGGGCGATGGCTGAAATATAAATATGGGGAAGCCTGGCAGATTGACTATATCACACTCCCACAAATTCGCCAAGGCAAGCGCCATGTGCTGACAATGGTGGAAGCAACCACCGGATGGCTGGAAACATATTCTGTACCCCATGCCACTGCCCGGAACACTATCCTGGGCCTTGAGAAGCAGGTCTTGTAGCGACACGGCACCCCAGAAAGAATTGAGTCAGACAATGGGACTCACTTCCGAAACAACCTCATAGACACCTGGGCCAAAGAGCATGGCATTGAGTGGGTGTATCCTATCCCCTATCATGCACCAGCCTCTGGGAAAATTGAGCGATACAATGGACTGTTAAAAGCTACATTGAGAGCAATGGGGGGCGGAACTTTCAAACATTGGGATACACATTTAGCAAAAGCCACCTGGTTAGTCAACACCAGAGGATCTGCCAATCGGAGTGGCCCTGCCCAGTCAGAACTTTTACATACTGTAGAAGGGGATAAAGTCCCTGTAGTGCGCATGAAAAATATGTTAGGGAAAACAGTCTGGGTTACTCCTGCCTCAGGCAAAGGTAAACCCATTCGTGGGATTGCTTTTGCTCAAGGGCCTGGGTGCACTTGGTGGGTGATGTGAAAAGATGGAGAAGTCCGATGTGTGCCTCAAGGGGATTTGATTTTAGGTGAAAATAGCCAGAATTAAACTGTATGATATTAGTTGCTATATAACCCTGCTACTGTATGTTATCATTACTATAATTGTTATATGCTATATCCATAGTACTATAGTAAGAATCAGATCAAGCAAGAAAGAATTGTGATAAAACTGAGCGAAGCGCAGTAGTGATGGAACCAGAACTGACTCCAGCATGCAACAATCCAACGGTGCACACCATCCTCCTGCTGCGTCAAATGTCATCTGCTCGTCACACCGCACTGAAGCCCAATTCTGCTCTACCAACTGAGAGGACTTTGCACCATCCCTCCTGCCCAGACAGACTGGTATGACAGATGGAGCTCAGAGTCGGAAACTAAATGAACTCAACAAACATTTTATGAACATAAAGAACTAAAGAACTGATATCTCTGTGTGTGTATACTTATATATATATATATATCATTGTTCATATGTCTCAAAGGGATGGAAAGGTGGTGATGATTGATCAGAATGTAACTAAAGGTATGGGAACTGAGCATGATGTCAATGGTATAGAATAAGGGGTGGATACTGTCCTGGTTTCAGCTGGGATAGAGTTAACTGTCTTCCTAGTAGCTGGTACAGTGCTATGTTTTGAGTTCAGTATGTGAAGAATGTTGATAACACTGATGTTTTCAGTTGTTGCTCAGTAGTGTTTAGACTATAGTCAAGGATTTTTCAGCTTCTCATGCCCAGCCAGGGCACCTGACCCAAAGTGGCCAACAGTGTATTCCATACCATGTGACGTCCCATCTAGTTTAGGAACTGGGAAGTGGGGGGCAGGGATTCGCCGCTGGGGGACTGGCTGGGTGTCGGTCGGCGGGTGGTGAGCAATTGCCCTGCGCATCATTTGTACATTTCAATCCTTTTATTACTACTGTTGTCATTTTATTAGTGTTATCATTATCATTATTAGTTTCTTCTTTTCTGTTCTATTAAATCGTTCTTATCTCAACCCACGAGTTTTACTTCTTTTCCCGATTTTCTCCCCCATCCCACTGGATGGGGGGGGAGTGAGTGAGCAGCTGCGTGGTGCTTAGTTGCTGGCTGGGGTTAAACCACGACAAACAGCTCTAAAAGGAATTTTGGTAGTCCCAGGGCTTATTGATGCAGATTTCTGTGGGACTGTGAAAATTATGATTCATGTTGTAATCCCTCCTGTTTCTATTCCTAAAGGTACCAGAATAGCACAATTAGTTCCATTCAGGTCGTGTGTTCCAAACCCAGGTGAAGTACAACGTGGAGAAGGTGGATTCAGCTCCACAGGGGAACCGCAGGTATACCTTGCCATGGACATAACAAAAGGTAAACCAGAAAAGGTAGTGCAATTGGAAGGGCCTGACGGAGTTATCGTCAAGAAACCGATGACATTTGATACAGGAGCTGATGTTACGATTATTTCACAATATATTTGGCCTCCATCATGGCCATTGATCAATCCAAATTTTGGCATTGCAGGGATAGGGGGCACACAAGCCACCTTAGTAAGTCAGCTACCGATTACATTTGTGTTCCCCGACGGTGAACACGTTACGACGCGGCCGTATGTCATGACTACCCCAACTGAATTTTTTGGCCTCATAGGCCGTGATTTATTGAGCCAAATGAAGGCAATGTTAGTGACCCATCCTTTTTAGGAGCAGTCACTGAGGGGCAGCCAATCCTGAAAATTAGCTGGAAAACAGACGAGCCTGTTTGGATTGATCAGTAGCCACTAAATTCTGAAAGGCTGCTAAAAATACAAGAGTTAGTTGAGGAGTAATTGAGAGCGGGACATGTTGTTCCTTCTACTAGTCCATGGAATACACCAATATTTACCATTCCCAAGAAAAGTGGGAAATGGAGACTGTTACATGATCTCAGAGCTGTGAATGCAGTGATGCACAGTATGGGAGCCCTGCAGCCCAGTTTGCCGTCTCCAGTTATGCTTCCAGAAGAATGGGATTTGTTAATTATAGATCTAAAGGATTGTTTTTTCACCATTCCCTTGCACCCAGATGACGCTGAACGGTTCGCCTTTTCGGTACCATCGATTAACAAGGCAGAGCCCTATAAGAGATACCATTGGGTCATGTTACCGCAAGGAATGTGCAATTCCCCCACAATGTGTCGGGTGTATGTGGCCTGGGCATTAGAGCCTGTGAGAAAGCAGTTTCCTCAGTTAATTATTTATCATTATATGGATGACATTTTGATAGCGGGAAGGAACTTGCCACAGGATGAAATTTTAACTCAATTGCAGGACATCTTAAGCCATCGCGGAGTAATAATCGCTTCTGAAAAGGTGCAAAAGGCAGCACCTTGGAAGTATTTGGGGTGGCACATAGATGCTAGCAATGTTAAACCTCAGAAAGTTCAAATAACATCAGAAATTTCAACGGTGCATGATGTCCAGAAGCTTGTGGGAGATATCCAGTGGGTGCGGAATCTTTGCGGTATCACTAATGACAATATGGACCCTCTGGTAGAACTCTTTCGTAGGACCGCACGTGCAGATGAGAAATGGGAAATGACAGAGCTGACCAATTGGTTGCAGCGGCATGGGAGCCTCCTCCAGGGAATCGTTTTCAACAAGCACGGCAATCACATGCATTCTTGCACCAACCCGCTAGGATGTTAGCAAAGCAATTTGACTTACCACTCACTGATGCCCAAGGTATTGTTAAAGCATGCCCCGATTGTCAAAAGGAAGGGCTGGGCTTGGGCTGTGGGGTTAACCCACGAGGTCTTTTGCCATTGCAGTTGTGACAAATGGATGTCACCCATGTCATGGGGTTTGGTGCAAAGCGTTATGTGCATGTGTGTATTGATACCTATCCTGCTGCCATGTGGGCCACGGCACAAACTGGAGAGAAGGCCTTACATATTGAATGACATCTTCACACTTCTTTTGCAGTGCTGGGTGTGCCTAAAGAAATTAAGACGGACAACGGCCCGGCCTATGGTCCTACACGATTTGCTCGATTTTGTAATTTGTGGGGAATTCACCATGGTACGGGTATTCCACATCTTCCCACAGGACAGGCTATTGTTGAACGGGCCAACCAGACCCTAAAGAGCATGCTGCAAAGACAAAAGGGGGGAACCCAGGGCTTACTCCCAGAGGAACGATTGGCCAAAGCCTTATTTGTGCTAAATTATCTTAGATTGACAGGTGATCACAAAGACCCACCAATGGTAGTGCATCATGCTCTTTTACAGGTGGAAAGGGCGCAACAAAGTACAGGAATCATGGTAATGTATAAGGACCCAGAATCTGGGAAATGGTGCAGACCAGCAGAAGTAAAACTTACTGGGAGAGGGTATATGTGTCTGCTTACAGATCGAGGCCTTCGCTGGATCCCGGCTAAGTGGGTCAAGCCATGGCTTCGCACTGATGCCGGACCCGGAATTGTCCCAGCGGCAACTGGCACGGCACCGGCAGGTGCTGGAGCCACTGATCCAACAGATTCTGACTAATAGAGTATTACACTTTAGGGGACTAGCGGACATTGAGTCCTTCAGAGAGGTTTTTAGAACAGCGTGCCTTATTGTATATAGAACTTGCTTTAGGTAAAAAGTGTGCTAAGCATAATTTGATTAAACATAGTGTGATTACGGGAAGACAGTGTGGGGTAAACATAAAAGTTAGCTAAAGCCAAAATTAGGGGTAAGGTCTATTTCCATTAATAACCTGGGAACGAGGTTGATTGTGTTTCCACAGATACAGGCCCACGACGGACTTCCGTTCGATTTGCACGACCATCATCATCTGGAGCATCATAGATGGTGTGGCAATATGAATACCACCTCAGTCAAAAACTAATGTATAGGTCACCTTGGTTAACATAACAGGTCAAGATTCTCTGTGCACCGCAACCGCATCATAAAGCCCACGAACCAATAGACAAGATGGCTATGACTCATGCAGCGCGCCTGGCCAGCGAGCGCATGCGTCATAGATTGCAACCGAGGCGGACTTTTGGCACCCGCTGGCCACATGTGCTAAAACCCGTTCCTCTGCAAATGTATAAATACCGGAATTTTCCGAAGAGCATCGGGCTGGTGTACAGTGAGGCCATCGTTGCCTCTGTGGGGACGCCCACGGAAAGCTGGCATCTACCGATTGCTGGGCTGAGTTCGCGGAGCAAGATGACACAAGAATGTATGGATGGTTCATCTTCCTCATAGTCCTCATGGTTCGGGTCATTAGGGGTAACGGGTTGGCTCAAAGAATTATGGGCATTATTGTAGTTATTGTGATTTTAGCTATTGTAATAATTTTACCTTGTTCAGCTTGTTAAGAAAAAATGGCATCCCAAGTTATTAAGCAAGCCTGGATTGCTCAAAAACAAAAAGGGGGAATTGTTGAGGATTTCTTGGCTGGGCGAGGGCATGTGAGCAATCCAGCCGTTAGGTGGGAACGAAGCATAAGTTTACAAAGTGCTGGAGCAGACAAGGACGCTGTGTCCTTGTACGCTGGGACAAAGGAAGATAAGAAGAGCCTGACAAACAACTCCTGGATGCCGAAGAATGAGATAAGTAACTGCTGGACACCTCGTGAAGAAGCTTGCACAGCCAATAGAGGATAAGATAGCGTCGCGTGAAATAGGGTATTGTATCAATTAGAGTATTGTATAAAAGCGCGTGCACAAGCGCATAAGATATATAACTGTGTCAAACGTTGTAGTAAATGGACTTCACTTGATCACATTGGTCTGTGTGTGATGTCCCCTGTGGATCCTCCGCAACAGTAGTGTTTTCCTCAATCCCTTCAGTGACAGGGAAATATACCGAAAGGAACAGGAAAACACACCTGATTAATAGGTGGCTCAGAGGCTGGTGCCATCGGTGGAATTTTGGGGTTTTTGATCATGGGGAGCTTTACACAGCACCGGGCTTGCTAGTGACAGATGGTATCCAGCATCTCAAAGGGGTAAAAGAATCCTCACTCATTAGATGGCGGGGCTCATAGAGAGGGCTTTAAACTAGGTTTGAAGGGGGAAGGGGATAAAACTAGGTGCAACAGAGATGAGCCTGGGGGCAGCATGCCAATATTAGGGGTGGATTCGATAGGCCAGCTCAAATGCATCTATGCCAATGCATACAGCATGGGCAATAAACAGGAGGAGCTGGAAGCCATTGTGCAGCAGGATAGCAATGACTTAGTCGCCATCACGGAAACATGGTGGGACGAGTCCCATGACTGGAGTGCTGCAATGGATGGCTATCAGCTCTTCAGAAGGGATAGGCAAGGAAGGAGAGGTGGTGGGGTGGCTCTCTATGTTAGGGAGTGTTTGGACTGTACAGAGCTCTACGACTGTGATGACAAGGTGGAGTGCTTATGGGTGAGGATGAGAGGGAAGGCCGACAAGGCAGATATTGTGCTGGGAGTCTGTTATAGACCACCCGACCAGGTTGAAGAGACGGATGAATCATTGTACAAGCAGCTGGCAGTAGTCTCACAATTGTCTGCCCTTGTTCTCGTGGTGGATTTCAACTTTCCAGACGTCTGCTGGAAATACAACACGGCAGAGAGTAAACAGTCTAGGAGGTTCCTGGAGTGTGTGGAAGATGACTTCCTGACACAGCTGGTAGGTGAGCCAACCAGGGGAGGAGCCTCGCTAGACCTACTGTTTACAAACAGAGAAGGACTGGTGGGAGGTGTGATGGTCGGAGGCCACATTGGGCTTAGCGACCAAGAAATGATAGAATTCTTGATTCTTGGTGAGGCAAGGAAGGTAGTCAGCAAAACTACCACTGTGGACTTCTGGAAGGAAAACTTTGGCCTCTTCGAGGCACTGGTTGAGAGAGTTCCTTGGGAGACAGTCCTGAAGGGCAAAGGGGTCCAGGAAGGCTGGACATTCTTCAAGAAGGAAGCCTTAAAGGCTCAGGAGCAGGCTATTCCCATGTGCCACAGGTCGAACTGCTGAGGAAAACGACTGGCCTGGCTGAACAAGGAGCTTTTGCTAGGAGTCAAGAAAAAAAGGAGAGTTTATCATCTCTGGAAGAAAGGGCAGGCAACTCTGGAGGAGTACAGGGATCTTGTTAGATCATACAGAGAGAAAATTAGAAAGGCAAAAGCTCAGCTAGAACTAAATCTGGCCACTGTCGTAAGGGACAACAAAAAATGTTTTTACAAATATGTTAACAACAAAAAGAGAGCCAAAGAGAATATCTATCCTTTAATGGATGCAGACGGCAACATTGCCACCAGAGATGAGGAAAAGGCTGAGGTACTTAATGCCTTCTTTCCCTCAGTCTTTAATAGGGAGACCAGTTATTCTCGGGGTACTCAGCCCCCTGAGCTGCAAGGCGAGGATGAAGAGCAGAATATACCCCCTTTAATCCAGGAGGAAGTAGTTAGTGACCTGCTACGCCACCTGGACACTCACAAATCTATGGGACCAGACGGGATCCATCCAAGAGTACTGAGGGAACTGGCAGAGGAGCTTGCCAAGCCACTCTCCATCATTTATCAGCAATCCTGGTCAACAGGGGAGGTCCCAGAGGACTGGAGACTTGCCAATGTGACGCCCATTTACAAGAAGGGTTGGAAGGAGGATCCGGGGAACTACAGGCCTGTCAGCCTGACCTTGGTACTGGGGAAGATTATGGAGTGGTTCATCTTGAGTGCACTCATACGGCATGTGCAGGAGAAGCAGGGAATCAGGCCCAGCCAGCATGGGTTCATGAAAGGCAGGTCCTGCTTGACCAACCTGATCTCCTTCTATGACCAGGTGACCCGCCTAGTGGATGAGGGAAAGGCTGTGGATGTTATCTACCATGACTTCAGCAAGGTCTTTAACACTGTCTCTCATGGCATACTCCTTGAGAAGCTGGTGTCTCATGGCTTGGACAAGTGTACTCTTCACTGGGTGAAAAACTGGCTGGATGGACGAGCCCAGAGGGTTGTGGTGAATGGGGTGAAATCCAGTTGGCAGTGGGTCACAAGTGGTGTTCCCCAGGGCTCGGTGTTGGGCCCTGTTCTATTTAATATCTTTATCAATGATTTGGATGAGGGGATTGAGTGCACCCTCAGCAAATTTGCAGACGACACCAAGTTGGGAGGCAGGGTCGATCTGCTTGAGGGTAGGAAGGCTCTACAGGGGGATCTAGACAGGCTGGATCAATAGGCTGAGGCCAATTATATGAGGTTCAACAAGGCCAAGTGCTGGGTCCTGCACTTCGGTCACGGCAACCCCATGCAGCGCTACAGGCTTGGGGAAGAGTGGCTGGAAAGCTGCCCGGCAGAGAAAGACCTGGGGGTGCTGGTTGACAGCCAGCTGAATATGAGCCAGCAGCGTGCCCAGGTGGCCAAGAAGGCCTGGAGAAGAGCAGGCTGAGGGGAGACCTTATAGCTCTCTATAACTACCTGAAAGGCAGTTTTAGTGAGGTGGGTGCTGGTCTCTTCTGTCAGGTGGCTGGTGATAGGATGAGAGGAAATGGCCTCAAGTTGCGGCAAGGGAGATTTAGGTTAGATATTAGGAAAAAATTCTTTACTGAGAAGGTTGTCAGTCATTGGAATAGGCTGCCTAGGGAAGTGGTTGAGTCACCATCCCTGGAGGTATTCAAAAAGCACGTAGACAAGTTACTCCAGAACATGGTTTAGTGGGTATGGATGATGGTTGGACTCGATGATCTTGAAGGTCTTTTCCAACCTAAATGATTCTATGATTCTATGAAAGAGACTTTTCAGATAAGAAAACAATTTATTCCTCTCTTTGTCTGAGAAGGAATAAAGCATCTCTCTTCTGGAAGGGTAGCACTTCAGATAACTAAATCTTTTTAAAAGTACATAGAAAACCAACTGCATTGAAATATGATTTATAAATTGTCATTTGGGGGGGTGTAAATGTCCAGGGATTTGGAATTTTTATGACATGGAGCCAGATTCATACAGATAAGTTTGATATATGTAGTTTTTATTTTGGGGGGCGTGTGTGAGTTAAATGCTAATGTTCCCTATTCAAGTTAGTTATTGCAACTGAAGACCAGAATTTAGAGACTGCTATTAAAATGTCTTGGTTGTGTTGGATCTTGATTGCAGCTGGATTCATCTTTATTTTTTTTTTATAGGACAAGGAAGAATGTGTCTGTGCATCCCAGCACATGAGCAAATTTATCAAATACAAGGCAGCAGCCCAAACAACAGGAAATTGCATTAGAGTCCAACTTGTGGTTGGCAGAAGCACATTAACCTCTCATTCATGTCACTGGGTTTAATACTCCAGCTTTGTAGTAAAAGCATCTTCTCCGGGCCCGGGTTCATAAAAGTGTTAGTGGTCCTTGATGTTCCCAGCAGAGGATAATAAGGAAAACACAGCCCTGAATAGCTCACATTGATTGCAGCAAATACAGAGCAGGAGGTTCAGCACCACTTTCCAGCCCAGAGCCAGTGATGTAGAACTGAGCAGCTATTCATAGCTACTGGACCCTCTCCAAGTTGTGAGTGTAAATTTACTTGTATCATCTTTGCAGAGAGGAACTGTAGTCCCCAGTGCCTCTCACTTGATTCGGATAGACTCTTTATTTGTTTAGTCCTGTAATAATATTATGCACAGGGCTAGAACCACACAGGAAGGATTAGTAATTCCTGGAGGAGAAGTTGTGTGTTTATTACCGTGACAGTCCTGTGTGACACAAGCCAACAGTTCCTTGTATTTGTTCTTACCCTCTGTGAAAACGTGGAGCTTGCAGCCGAAGGGCCAAAGTGTGGGATCGATCTCGCAAAGGCACAAGGAGAAGAAGCTGTTACAGGGAAAGTGGTGGGATTAGTATATTGGAAACTCCTTCCCCGGCTATCTGCTAACAGCTCTATCTCAGGGTGCTTTCAAATGTAAATGGGGGGGGGGCGCGCGACATACCAGCGACTGAAGTCTTTCCAACAGTTCTAACACTCCCAAACCTGTACGTTTAACCTGCCCTTCAAGAACATTTAACAAGTCATGTAACTGAAATTTTATACTTTTCTAAAAGCCCTATGTTTCTAAATTAAAACAGAGACACAAAAAGCTCTTGCAGATATGTGCATCAAGCCCAGCAAAAGGGGACGAGGGGGCAAGGAGGCGGAAGATTTTTTTTCCTTTTGTTTTCCTGTAACTGAAAAAGCCGGTTGAAGAAACTCTCTAAGACTCAATTTTGGAGTTTTAGAAAGCAGGCATTCTTTATTGCAGCGCTGGATGCACGGGGGATAGTTCCTCCTAGCATGCATACTGCTACCTACAGCAAGCAAAACTTATATTGTTCTAATATCTACATATTCATTACATTTCCCAGAACTGTCATACATATTCATGTTATTTCCCAGAAATTATTTATAGAGTGAGTGTCCGCCCTTTTGGGCATGAGCTATTAAATGGGTCGGTGGTCTTCAAAACCCTCTGGTGGTCGTTTTCTTGATGTCTGCTAATTGAACTCTCCTTTAAGGCATGTGCAGTGCAGGTCATCCCCAGTGTTTATCTCTTCTTCCTAGTTAGCTGGCCCTGGCAGGTTTTAATCACAAAGCTCAGCAGAACTTAAGGCTTCTTATCTATTTGTGCATACTGTTAACAAAGCTCAAGGTTTTCTTACATACCAAAAGTTTCAAAGTCGCTCAAGCAAGCATAAATTAAGCGCTTCAAAAATACAATGGAGTCTTTCAACTCCAGCCTTTATTCAAGGCATCAACTCCCCCCTTTTATTGAGACTTTAGACCTACAAATCCAAAGCCTCAATATTTAAACTTAATTTTCATACATAATTGACTACAACAACTACAGCGTTGAATCATTATACAGGCTAAGATGCACACACAAATTATAACTTTTATAATAACAAACAAATTCTTTAGCCATGTCCAATGTGGTAGCCGTGAGGTAAGTTTATGCCATAACTCTTCAAATCCCCAGGACATATTGTCCTTTGTAACCTGATATAATATCTTTGTTTGTTCCCAAATTTCTGCTAAATCAGTAGAAATTCTGCCACCTTGGTCTACATACGTACAGCAGCTCATATTAATAATTGTGCAAACACCTCCCTGTGAAGCCAATAATAAGTCAAGAGCCATTCGGTTTTGCATCACTACCTGGGATAAACTAGATATTTCAATTTGTAATGTCTGTATAGCATCAGTGGTTCTGTTTTCAATGTCTTCTATTGCAGCTGATATATTTACAATTGCCTTTTCCAATTCACTAACTCCAAGCCAAGGGAGAAACCATCTGTCAAAACTATAGAATCCTGAGGAACAATCTGCAATGGGGTTATGAACCCTCCTGGTTTGTTTAAGAAGGGTCCTCACCCATCCACTCTGTTTATTTAGTTTGTCAACTACTGTTATATTAGGGACAAGAGCTCCCAAGGTACATGATCCTTTCCAACCTAACGGTAACACTTTCCGGGCTCGGTTTCCGCACAACCAGTACCATCCTGTCCCATTAGGGACTGGTAAACCAGTGTAATTAATTTCTGTAAAGGTTTTTACTATTGAAGTAAGATTAAGACTAGTGGTTTCATTACATTTTGGGTACATTCCCATGAAAGCACCTCTATCTTCATCTTGTACACACGGGAAAGACATATTGGGTATTATTAATGTGGTTACATTTAACTCTGGAAATTTACCTGGTGGATTCTTTTTTCCAAATACCGGGTTTGGTCCAATTAATCCGGGAAGGAAGGGGAACGCCAGCTAAAGGTATTCCACTTTCTGAATGTCCCGGCATCTGAGTACAAACCCAGAAATCATTCTTATGTAGTATCTGAGTAATATTTTGTGCTAGAATCAGTTGCAGATTTTGGTTCTAATTTGATATTTCCCAAACTTGGCTCATCGCTACCGTAATTGTTACAAACAAAACATAAAATTCAGTCATAACTTTTTCAATTTCAGTTTAAGGGGAGATTTTTGTTCAACTGTCCATGAGGTTGGAGTCCTTTTAATCCTGGAGTTAATGAATCCACGGCCCTTTCCCTTGGACCTTGACAGCTGTGTAAGTTGTCAAGAGTACTTGGAATGGTCCTTTCCACTTTTCAGTCAGCGGCTCTGAATTCCATGACTTGATGTAGACCCAGTCTCCAGGTTGAAATGAATGGGCTGGTGTATCTAGTTCCAAGGGCCTGCTTGTTGCCATGTACTTTTGCAATTCCTGTAAAGTCTTTCCCAAAGACATTAAGTAATTATTTAAATCCATTTCCCCTTTAATGTGGATTGTCCCTGGTATATGAGGGGCCTGGTAAAGCCTTCCATAAAGTAACTCGTAAGGGCTCAAGCTGTTTTTACCATGAGGTTGTATTCTAATTCTTAACAGCGCTAAAGGTAGTTGTTATGGGTTTGTGTGGTGCAGGTTTTTTTGGTAGTGGGGGAGGGGGCTGCAGGGGTGGCTCCTGTGAAAAGCTACTAGAAGCTCCCCCGGCTCCAAGTTGGACCTGCCTCTGGCCCAGGCTGACCCAATCAGTGATGGTGGTAGCGCCTCTGGGAGAACAGATTTAAGGGGAACCGGTAGTGAGTGGGGGATTGGAATGTGGGAGGAACATCTATGCAGATACCAAGGTCAGTGAAGAAGGAGGGGGAGGAGGGGTGCCTGAGGAGGTGGATGCCCCTGCAGCCCGTGGTGAGACTGCAGGCTGTCCCCCTGCAGCCCATGGAGGTGAATGGTGGAGCGGAGGCCCCTGAAGATGGGCGTGACTCCGTGGGAAAGCCCACGCTGGAGCAGTGTGTGACTGAAGATCGGCCCATGGAAAGGACCCACGCCAGGGAAGTTTGTGAGGAACTGCAGCCCGTGGAAAGGACTCACATTGGAGAAGTTCGTGAAGGACTGTCTCCTGTGGGAGGGACCCACGGTGGAGCAGGGGACCAGTGAGGAGTCCTCCCCCTGAGGAGGAAGGAGGGGCAGAGACAACGTGTGGCAAGCTGACCCCCAAACCCCATCCCCTGTTCCCCTGCGCCGCCGGGGGGAGGAGGTAGAGAGAACCAGGAATGGAGTTGAGCCGGGAAGGAGGGAGGGGTGGGGGGAAGGTGTTCTAAGGTTTGGTTTTACTTCCTAATATCCTTGTTTTGATTTGATTTGTAGTAAATTAAATTGATTTTGTTTCTTCCCCAAGTTGAGCCTGTCTTTTGCCTGTGTCCATAAGTGGTGAGTGATCCCTCCCAGTCCTTGTCTCGACCTATGAGCCTGCCTTTATATTTCTCCTTATCCCACTATGGCCCGGGCAGGGGGAGTGAGTGAGCAGCTGCGTGGTGCTTTGTCACCAGCTGGGCTTAAACCACGACAATTTGCTATTATCTCATTTAGTGGCTTGCACGATGCTCCAAGCCTCCAGTTGGGTTTGAGGCTCTGCATCAGGAAGTGCGTGGATTAAAACCAAGGTCCCAAAAACATCTCAGGCTACCCAAGGTGGTGAAGATCCCCTTGTGTGCAGGGCCACATGGGATTTGAGGTGTCCCCAGAGTGGGAGGAGGGGGAGGGCTCGGGCTCAGCTGGTGCCACTTCCCCCTGCCCCTGAGAAGAAGCACTCAGGCTGTTCCCCCTTGCACCCCGGCCAAGCAGACTGCAGCACCAGTGCTCTCCCTTCCAGGGCTGCTATAAACAACCCAGAGACTTCTCAGCTTTTTGGTCTGCAGGGCTGGAAGCCTTAAATGTCCAAAGCTGACATGGTGCACAAACTGAAACCTTTATAAACTTATTTCCCTTAAAGTCTTTATTAACTACCCCCAAGGACCATGGCTGCTGCTCTTGCACGGTGGTGGTCTGGCACCTCCATGAAGCACACCTGCTAAACAGATTAACATGCTTCAGCTGACCCATACTTCACAAACCAGGGACAGTTTCTCCAGCTCCATGTGGAAATTAACCTACATGTAGCAATGGGCAGCTGCAAAGAGAGTTCTCAAGCAATCTAAACAACCTACAGTTCTTTGTTACTTTTGTCCATTTTCTCCCTTTCCATGACTAAATATTTATTAAAATAGAAAATAAAAGAAAAAAATAGGAATGATGCCTTGAGTAAAGGCTGGAGTTAGACAACTCCATTGTATTTTAATTTGTGCTCGCTTAAGCGACTTTGAAACTTTTGGTATGTAAGAAAACCTTGAGCTTTGTTAACAGTATGCACAAATAGATAAGAAGCCTTAAGTTCTGCTGAGCTTTGTGATTAAAACCTGCCAGGGCCAGCTAACTAGGAAGAAGAGATAAACACTGGGGATGACCTGCACTGCACATGCCTTAAAGGAGAGTTCAATTAGCAGACATCAAGAAAACGACCACCAGAGGGTTTTGAAGACCACCGACCCATTTAATAGCTCATGCCCAAAAGGGCGGACACTCACTCTATAAATAATTTCTGGGAAATAACATGAATATGTATGACAGTTCTGGGAAATGTAATGAATATGTAGATATTAGAACAATATAAGTTTTGCTTGCTGTAGGTAGCAGTATGCATGCTAGGAGGAACTATCCCCCGTGCATCCAGCGCTGCAATAAAGAATGCCTGCTTTCTAAAACTCCAAAATTGAGTCTTAGAGAGTTTCTTCAACCGGCTTTTTCAGTAACATTTTTGGTGACCCAGATGGGACACTGCTTCTAGACCTTGACGGATTTGTGGGATTACGGGACCTCCAGCCGGCACTGAGGGATTCTCGGGGAGAACCTCTAATCCCTGGACCAAAGAGCTCGAAGTAAGACCCCTGGTAAGTTTAAAGGCATTCTCTTTTTTTGTTTTTGGTCACCTGCTCATTAGACGCAAGCGAAAGCTGTGCAGGGTTGGGCTTGAAAGGTACCCATTGGATTTGTATTGATAAGCCCGGGTTCTGGTTTAGTTAAAGTCCCCTATTTGGTTAAAGGGGGGGTTAAAAGTCCCCAATTTGGTTAACTGTCTTGATTTGGTCTCTGAATTTTGGCTTGGTTATCAGAACTTGGCTATTGGAATTATGGATTTGTTTCTGTTTACTTGGATCATATAGTTGTCTTGCTACTCATGTTTAATATGAGTGGGGGATTGTCTAAGGGAGACATCCTGAAAAATTCACCTTTGGGGTATATCTTGAAACATTGCAGACAGATTGCCAGACCCCCGGGTGGGGTCTCGACAAGGGAAAATTTGATTAAGTGTTGTAATCAATGGTGGCCACTGTATAAATTGGATGATGGGAAAAGTGGCCTATGAATGGTATGTTAAATTATAACACCTTATTACAATTAATGTAATTCTTGAGGAGAGAAGGAAAGTGGGATGAAGTGTTGTATGCAGATATGTTCTTTATTTTGAGGAGACATCTGGAGTGGCAAAAGGAATGCAGTATAAATCTTGCACCTAGTGATCCCCTCATTTTAGCTTTGGAAAAGGAGAAGGGTGAGTGTTAAATTTCCCTGAGCAGAACTAGCACAACAGGCTGGAAAAAACCCAAAAGATCAGAACTGGGACTAAAACAATGTAGGAGACTGAGCCATTTGTCAGACAGGGCTCTGAAATTTAATAGAAGCCATTAGGGCATGTGGGAACTAGGGGTAAATTGGTAAATTGGACTAAAAGTGCAAGAATGCAGGCAGAGACCTGACGAGCATCCCAGTGATTTTTGGGGCTGGCTCATGATAGCATATTTCCATACATTCTGTGTGGTATGTCTAAATATTTTAATGGTTTTAGTATTTTGTACCAGCCATGGAAACTGGTTTGCTGCTAGGTGACTGTAAAAGTGAGACTTGGTAAATAATTATTAGAAATCTTACACTAACACTATGACTGAAACAATAGACAAAAGTATAGCCAAACAATTAACTACTAGAGGTAATTACTCATAAGTTTTGCAGTTCTTTGCTCTTATGACTGCGGTGACTGAATCAAGCGCTCAAGCTCTCTGTACAAGATTCCCTTTATTTCACTAAAAGATCAAACTTATATATGTTTCAACAAAGGTCTAGAAAGAACTAACGGCATACAGCCAATACTACTAACACAGGAGGGCATATCTGGCTCAGCTGGGATGTTTGCCAGTCCTCAGAACAGTTAAAGATAAAAACATTCCATAGACATACTCGTGACTGTCTTCAGCCACATCTTCCCAGGCACACACAATGCCATCCTCCAACCTGACCTTGTGAAACTAGTTCTTCAAGGCTTGGCAAACATGCAGCACAACAAATTCTAACGGTCACTCTTGAAAACAAATGCCAGGTGTTCCGAGCTGCTCCCACATCTCCCCCTTTTTTGTTTAGGAACATCAGATTCACGAGGAAGGCAGCGAGGACTCCAGCTTCGAACCGATGCAATCCTCATACTGCTCCTCAGATGACTCTGATTGCTGCAAGCACACAAATGATTAATAACCCTCCAATAGCAATACAAATTCAGATACACAAATTTAAACCTTCAAACCATGTTTTTGGATTTAACCATTTAACCCTATTAGACAATTCTTTGAAAAACATCTTGTTCTGCTAATTTTGTATATTTCCCATTTGATCTTGTAATAGCTGTGCAAGGTCTTAGATCTCTCCTGCAATATTAGTAGCAAATTCACCTTGCAAATGCGCCTTCACCTAATTCCAATCTCATACACTTTCATTCCTTTGTAGAGGAGTTACACAGAGCCCTTGTTTTTGAAATTCCCAATTACAATGTAATTTCATTCTATTTTGTAATGCACTTTGTCTATCTCTATGTGATGGGTTGATCCTGGCTGGACACCAGGTGCCCACCATAGCTATTCTATCACTCTCTCCTCCACAGCTGGACAGGGGAATGGGAAATGAGGTTTGTGGTCAGTTCATCACACGTTATCTCTGTCGCTTCATCCTCCTCAGTGGCAGCACTCATCACACTCTTCCCCTGTTCCAGCGTGGGATCTCTCCCACGGGAGACAGTCCTCCACAAAGATCTTCAGCATGGGTCCTTTCTGTGGCATGCAGTCCTTCAGGAGCATACTGCTCCAGCATGGGTTCCCCACGGGGTCATAGGTCCTGCCACAAAACCCACTCCGTGGGCTTCTCTCTCCACAGTTCTGCAGATCCTGCCAGGATCCTGCTCCAGCACGGGCTTCCCACGGGGTCACAGCCTCCTTCGGGCTGCAGGTGGATATCTGCTCCACTGTGGACCTCCATGGACTACAGGGGAACAACCCGTCTCACCATGGTCTTCCCCACGGGCTGCAGGGGAATCTCTGCTCCAGCGCCTGGAGCATTTCCTCCCCCTCCTTCTTCACTGACCTTGGTGTCTGCAGGGTTATTTCTCTTACATGTTCTCACTCTTCTCTTCAGCTGCCCTTTCTGTGTTCTGCAACTGCATTTCTCTTCCCCCTCTCCAGCTGTTTTTTTTTTCTGTCTCTCCCTCTCTCGCTCCTTTTTTTTTTTTTCTGTGCACAGAGGTGCTACCACTATCACTGATCGGCTTGGCTTTGGCCGGCAGCAGGTCCATCTTAGAGCCAACTGGCATTGGCTCTGTCAGACGCAGGGGAAAACCTCCAGCAGCCCCCACAGAAGCCACCCCTGTAACCCCCCACTACCAAAACCTTGCCACACAAACCTAATACACTCCAAGCCAAATTACCACTGCTTCTAAAGCATCCAATCATGCTAATATTGTTGATCAATTTGTACCTGGGTATTCGTTTCAGCTGTAACATTTTCTAATACATTAGCTACTGTGTGAGCAGTCTGAACGGATTTCACAAGCGCCGTAGTAGCAACGGAGGCAGTAGCTGCAATAATGTTAGCTGATATTTTAAAGGCAATGAGCCATCCTATAAATCATTTTGGGTGACTAATTGTCTGCTTTAAAAGCCTTGATAATTGACTTAATCCTGATTCCCTTTCCCATGATTTGGTCATATTTATAGGGATCCACAATTCAGCACGACATCACATGGCATGATTACTGTAAGACTTAGTTCAGATATATTCTTATGAGTAAAACAGCTAAAATACCAAGGTTAATTCAGATTAGTTTCAAAAGCATGGTTATGTAAAGCAATATCTACAAATTGAGCTGCTACAAAAACATAAGGATGTGAAGTACATATCATCACCGAATCTTTGTGATTCTGTGTCAGGTTCAAACTTATACAAGGAATGTTTTTTTATATAGTCACCGTGGCTTAGGCGCAACACCTCCAGTGGGCCCAATAAAAATGCTGCTCCTGAGCCACAGTGACCCCACAAAGAAAAAAGGATCAGAATTCTTACAATACTGTTGCTGGCCACTATTGCCAGGTATGCCAAAAAAGGTATTCTTTGGAGTAGGATACACGTTGCATCATCATGCTAGCTTGTTGTTGCAGTCTCTTCAAATGTCCCTATGCGATAGCTTTTTCATTCTCAATGTGCTGCTTCCTCCTCATTCGTCTTTCCTCCTTCAAATTCAGAGTCTTCATCTGTGGGATTGGGTTGTCCGAGTGGTTTTGCCAGCTCATGATATGGCTTCATGTGTTTAGCTGGAATCCACTTGGTTCCTGTGGGAAGAACACAAGCATACCCTCGCCTCCAAGTGATTAGTTCCACAGGTCCATTCCAATCAGGTCCACTAAAAGGATCTTTATACAGTGCTTTAGGTCTGTGTGAAATAGAATCAGGAGTTTTAAAATGCCGATCTATCACTGTGCTGGTCATTAAGTCTGGTGAGTGATTTAAAAAATTCAAAGTAAACATTGCATTATCTAGCTGTTCTTGTGGTGGCATATTTTGATCTATAAGTATCCCTGATGACAAGTTGTCCATAATTTGTTCCACTGACAAATCATTGTATTCTAATTGCCATACAGAATACTGAGCAGAAGTCAACACCGTTTTCATAAGCAATTTCCAGTCCCAAGGAGTCATAGTATAAGTGCCTCCAATTGTTTCCACTAGTCCCATTGTAAATGAATTGTGTAACCCATTTTCACGAATTGATTTCCGTAATTCTTTTATCATTTCATAAGGTAAACTGTCATGCTGTGGTGGATTATGGGGTTTGTATATAACAGGGAAAGTAAACATGGTATCTCCTTGCTGTAGAGCTTTTTCTCGACAGCATTGCATCAAGCTATGTGTATTTTTTCCCAGATCATTAAGTGAATTGTCACATTTAGCATCAAAGTCTGTTAGAGGCAGAGCTGAAAGCACTATAGTTTTTTCTCCACACCACTGTAAAGCAGGAGCCACAGGATTAGACAGGGGCATAGAGTTAGAGGGATTAGTAGGAGAAGGAGATACAGGCAGTGCAGCAAAGCCAGATTCCATTTTAAGTTCTGCAAACCCTGGAGAGGGAGTACCAGGTGGTTGGGGTGGGGGCATGGGGGACGGTGGTGGCTTGGCAGCCGTGGTGGCCATGGCGGCCGTGGAGGGCGCAGAGGCCACGGGAGGCAGCGGTGGGGCGGGCGCGGTGGCCGCAGAAGGCGGCGGCAGTGGCGAAGTGGGTGCAAAAGCGGCGGGAGGCAGTGGTGAGGCATCGGGGACCTGTATGCGGTGTGATGGTCGGTGACCCCGCGGAGCCCATGCTGCCTGCCCGCCTGCCTGTCTGCCGGTGGGATGTGTGCATTAACGCTGTTAGTGCGGGCGGTGGTGGAGGTAATGAGGGATATAAATCGGGCTCTTTTTCAGAGTCCACCTTGCCTGATTCAAAAGAATTATTATCGGAATCAGAATCCTGCTCATTAGCGGCCTGCTCACAAACTGTCTCCTCAAAAGCAGTATCAGGTTGCATTGGTATGATTTTCTCTGCTGGCTGTAAATGCACCAGCGCAGTATAAATAAATTTCCTTGTCATAATTAAATTTTCTGATACACCAAATGCCAAAGTTTTTCGCATTTGTAAACGCTCCCTGACTCTTTCCCAAACCTTGCTATCAAAAGTTCCCTTTGTGGGAAACCAGTTACAATTATCCTTTACCCATATTAAAAACAAAACAATTTGTCCCTCTGTTATTTTATACCCAGAGGCCCGTAAAATCTGCTGCAAAGCGTTTAAGTAGAGCTTATGCTCCTGAGAAACTGATTGCCCCATGCTACTGCAATCTCGCAACTCACCCATTCCACAGGGGTTGCTGTTACCTATTTTCTCGGAGTTGTGGCCACTTCTTCAGAACTCTCCCCGTTAGATTGCGTGGTCTCAGCAGTGAAGGGGAATCACCTCTTTTCTTCTTCTCTTTATCACGTCGTTTTCTTCTCTTAATTGCGCTGGCTTCTTCTCTCCATCACGTCGTCGTCTTCTCTTGATCACGTGGGGCTCACCATCTGCGGCGACTGAATCAAGCGCTCAAGCTCTCTGTACAAGATTCCCTTTATTTCACTAAAAGATCAAACTTATATATGTTTCAACAAAGGTCTAGAAAGAACTAACGGCATACAGCCAATACTACTAACACAGGAGCGCATATCTGGCCCAGCTGGGATGTTTGCCAGTCCTCAGAACAATTAAAGATAAAAACATTCCATAGACATACTCGTGACTGTCTTCAGCCGCATCTTCCCAGGCCTACACAATGCCATCCTCCAACCTGACCTTGTGAAACTAGTTCTTCAAGGCTTGGCAAACATGCAGCACAACAAATTCTAATGGTCACTCTTGAAAACAAATGCCAGGTGTTCCGAGCTGCTCCCACATTTTATCACACTGGCTCACCATCAGGCTGCGGTCAGGCTTCCTTCAGTGATGCCAGCTTCCTTCAGCGATGCCAGCTCCCTTCTGAGCAAAAGAGCTCAACATCAAAAGAGCTCGAAATTCATGACTGCTTAGGCCTCCTTTTAGGTTTCCTTCCCTTTTATGACATCTGTATTAGATTGCTTTCCCCTGCAAATTTTTTTCTATAACATTTTGTCTATCTTTTGTTTTGTTGGGAGGGTGGTGTTTGAGTTGTTTGTTTCTTTTACAACCTTGCACATATTTTTCTCAGGGCGCTTTTATATTAAATGATGAAAGAATTATCCGGGATCTAAACCAGGCACTAGCTTATATCTTATACCTTAGCACTCCTTGCCGCTCACTCTCACCTGTCCTGGAAGACATTTTCCATCATCTTGAAAGAGGTGATGACTCATGCCTTTAAGCTCAAGGTTGAAAGCAGTCTAAGACACAAATAAAACACACTGACCATCGAGTGGCCTGGGACGGGGAAGTTGTCAACTATTCCAGAGCAGGATTTCCCTCCCAGTTTACTCTTGCAGGGCCAACACACGCACACTGCCAAATATTTAAAGATTTTACTGGAAAATTAAATGTGTGTATAAGGCTGTCACAGTTTAACCCCAGCCAGCAACTAAGCACCATGCAGCAGCTCACTCACTTCCCCCTGCACCCAGTGGGATGGAGGAGAGAATCAGGGAAAAAAAAGTAAAACTCGTGGGTTGAGATAAGAACAGTTTAATAGAACAGAAAGGAAGAAACTAATAACTATAATAATAACAATAATTAAATGACAATAATAATAATAAAAGGACTGGAATATACAAGTGATGCACAGTGCAATTGCTCACCACCTGCTGATCGACGCCCAGTTAGTCCCCAAGCGGCAATCCTCCGCCCCCACTCCCCCCAGTTTATATACTAGATGTGACATGTCCTGGTTTCAGCTGGGATAGAGTTAACTGTCTTCCTAGTAGCTGGTGCAGTGCTATGTTTGGAGTTCAGTATGAGAAGAATATTGATAACGCTGATGTTTTCAGTTGTTGCTAAGTAGCTGTGGTGGGTTGACCCTGGTTGGATGCCAGGTGCCCACCAAAGCCGCTCTATCACTCCCCCTCCTCAGCTGGACGGGGGGGGAGAAAATATAACAAAAGGCTCGTGGGTCAAGATAAGGACAGTTTAATAAAGTGATAGCAAAGGTTGCGCGCACGAAAGCAAAGAAAAAACAAATGATGTTATTCTCTACTTCCCATCAGCAGGCGATGTCTAGCCGCTTCTCGGGAAGCAGGGCTTCAGTACGCGTAGTGGTTGCTCCGGAAGACAAAATGCCTCCCCTTCCGTCTCCCTTAACTTAGCTTTTATATCTGAGCTGACGTCATATGGTATGGAATATCTGTTTGGTTGGTTTAGGTCAGCTGTCCTGGTTATGTCCCCTCCCAAGATCTTGCCCTGCCCCAGCCTGCCATTGAGGGGGGGCAAAAATGTTGGAGAGACAGCCTTGATGCTGTGCCAGCACTGCTCAGCTGTAGCCAAAACACTGGTGTGCTATCAACACCTTTCTAGCTACCGATGCAGAGCACAGTGCTATGAGGGCTGCTATGGGGAGTATTAACTCCATCTCAGCCAGACCCAATACAATCTCCACCCCTTATTCCATACCATTTGCGTCCTGCTCAGGTTCCACATAACTTAATACAGATATCTTCTAACCATACTATTGTATTTAATTCTCATTACTGAAATCCTTTCTTACCAACACTTACAACTGAAACTACATACTTAAACCACTTTTATACCCAACGTACGGATTTATACATTCTTATTAATTACTATCCCCTGTCCTTTAAGAGATAGATATTCCATGGGCTTCTTCCACTCTTCCAGATGTTCACACACAGGTTATGACTTGGGCCCCATCCATCAAGATGAGTGGTCAGGACAGGAGAAGCAGTATGTTCGATCGTTGGGCACCAACACCGGCTTGGTTTGGGTCACCGATGCACTTGTCTGGTTCCTTGCAAAGTTCACTCCTCTGCAGTTCAGGTCATTCCTGCTACATTACTTCCTACAACATACAACTCACATCACAGATTATTTTTCCCCCAAGGTTAAATGTCCTTGAGGCACACACTGGGTCTCCCCATCCTTCCGCATTACCCACCAAGTACACCCAGGTCCCTGAGCAAAGACAATCCCACGAATGGGTTTGCCTTTTCCCATGGGAGGTGCAATCCACACTGCCTTCCCCAGCCACTTCCCCATGTGCACTACGGGGACCTTATCTCCTCCCACAGTATGTAGGGGTTTTGTTTGGGCAGGACCAGGACGGTTAGCAGATCCTCTGGTGTTAACTAGCCAAGTGGCTTCTGCTAAATTTGTATCCCAATGCTTCCATGTCCCATTGCCTAGCGCTCTCAACATAGTCTTCAACAGTCCATTATATCTCTCAATTTTCCCAGATGCTTGCGGGTGATAGGGTATGTGGTACACCCACTCAATGCCATGTTTCTTTGCCCAGGAGCTTATGAGGTTATTTCGGAAATGAGTCCCATTGTCTGATTCAATTCTTTCTGGGGTACCGTGTCGCCATAAAATTTGCCTTTCGAGGCCTAAGATGGTGTTTCGGGCAGTGGCATGGTTTACAGGATATGTTTCTAGCCAACCAGTAGTTGCTTCCACCATGGTGAGTATGTAGCGCTTGCCTTGGCATGTTCATGGCAGTGGTCCAATGTAGTCAATTTGCCAGGCCTCGCCATATCGAAAACCTAGCCACCACCCTCTGTTCCAGGGACACTTTACTCTGGTGGCTCGTTTGATTGCAGCACATGTTTCACATTCATGAGTGACCTGTGTAATGGCCTCCATGGTCAGGTCCACCCCTCGATCACGAGCCCACCTATATGTTGCATCTCTCCCTAGATGTCCCGATGTCTCATGGGCCCAGCGAGCTACAAATAGCTCACCTTTACGCTCCCAGTCCAGGTCCACCTGAGCTATTTCTATTTTGGCAGCCTTGTCTACCTGTTCATTATTTCGATGTTCTTCAGTGGCACGGCTTTTGGGCACGTGAGCATCTACATGACGTACCCTTAGAGTTATGTGTTCTACACGGGCAGCAATGTCCTGCCACAATGCTGCTGCCCGGATGGGTTTACCCCTGCGTTGCCAATTGGTCTTCTTCCACTGCTGTAGCCACCCCCATAGGGCATTAGCCACCATCCAGGAGTCGGTATAGAGGTAGAGTACCGGCCATTTTTCTCGTTCAGCAATGTCTAGGGCTAGTTGGATGGCTTTCACTTCTGCAAACTGACTTGACTCGCCTTCTTCAGTGGCCTCAACAACTTGGCGTGTGGGACTCCACACAGCAGCTTTCCACTTCCGATGGTTCCCTACCACACGACAGGATCCATCAGTAAACAAAGCATAACGCCTTTCGTCTTCTGATAACTCATTATATGGTGGTGCCTCTTGGGCACGAGCCACCTCCTCAGGTGATGCTCCAAAATCTCTGCCTTCTGGCCAGTCCATGATCTCTTCCAGAATTCCTGGGCGGTTAGATTTTCCCAGTCGAGCCCGTTGCGTGATCAATGCTATCCACTTACTCCATGTAGCGCTGGTTGCATGATGTGCAGAGGGGATGTTTCCTTTGAACATCCAGTGTAGCACGGGCAATAGTGGCGCCAAGAGGAGATATGCTTCTGTACCAACAACTTCTGAAGCGGCTCGAACCCCCTCATATGCTGCTAGTATCTCTTTTTCAGTCGGGGTGTAGTGGGCTTCTGATCCTCGGTACCCCCGGCTCCAAAACCCTAATGGTCGACCTCGGGTTTCTCCTGGTGTTTTCTGCCACAGGCTCCAGGTGAGACCATGCTCCCCAGCTGCAGTGTAGAGTACATTTTGCACATCTGGTCCTGTCCGGACAGGCCCAAGAGCTACTGCACGAGCTATTTCCTGTCTGATATGCTCAAAGGCTTGTTGTTGTTCAGGGCCCCATTCAAAATAGTTCTTTTTCCGCATTACTCGATAGAGAGGGCTCACAAGCTGACTATAACCTGGAATATGCATTCTCCAGAACCCCACAAGGCCTAGGAAAGCTTGTGTTGCTTTCTTGTTAGCTGGTGGAGACATAGTTGCTATCTTGTTAACCACATTCATAGGGACATGACGGCGTCCATCCTGCCATTTTATTCCCAAGAACTGAATCTCCTGTGCACGTCCCTTGACCTTGCTTTTCTTTATGGCGAAACCAGCTTTCAGAAGAATCTGAATTATTCTTTTTCCCTTCTCAAACACTTCTTCTGCCTCATTGCCCCACACGATGATGTCATCTATGTATTGTAAATGTTCAGGGGCATCGCCTTGTTCCAGTGCTGTTTGGATTAATCCGTGACAAATGGTAGGACTGTGCTTCCACCCCTGGGGCAGTCAATTCCAGGTGTATTGGACACCTCTCCATGTGAAAGCAAACTGTGGCCTGCACTCTGCTGCCAAAGGAATGGAGAAAAATGCATTGGCAATATCAATTGTAGCATACCACGTGGCTGCCTTTGATGCCAGTTCATATTGGAGCTCTAACATGTCTGGTACAGCAGCACTCAGTGGCGGTGTCACTTCATTCAGGCCGCGATAATCTACTGTTAACCTCCACCCTCCATCAGACTTTTGCACTGGCCATATAGGACTATTAAAAGGTGAATGAGTCTTGCTGATGACTCCTTGGCTCTCTAGGTGATGAATCAGCTCATGGATGGGAGCCAGGGAGTCTCGGTTTGTCCGATATTGCCGACGGTGCACCGTCCTGGTAGCGATTGGCACCTGCTGTTCTTCAAGTTGCAACAATCCCACAATGAAGGGATCTTCCGAGAGGCCAGGCAGAGTAGATAGCTGTTTGATCTTCTCTGCATTTACAGTGGCTACACCAAAAGCCCATCGGTACCCCTTTGGGTCCTTGAAGTACCCTCTCTTGAGGTAGTCTATGCCAAGGATACAAGGGGCCTCTGGGCCGGTCACAATGGGGTGCTTTTCCCACTTGTCCCCTGTCAAGCTCACTTCAGCCTCCAGTATAGTCAATTCTTGGCATCCCCCTGTCACTCCAGAGATCCAGATGGGTTCCATGCCCCTGTATCCTGATGGCATCAGTGTACACTGTGCACCAGTGTCTACCAAAGCCTTATACTTCTGTGGGTCTGATGTGCCAGGCCATCGAATCCACACAGTCCAGTATATCCGGTCATCCCTTTCCTCCTCCTGGCCGAAGGCAGGGACCCTCTATTGCTGTTCCTCGTCAGAATATTCACTGTCCGATCCTTGCGGTACCAGACCAGAAGTCCCCTCACCAGAATCAAGGGAGGTAGTTTCAGTTCTTCTGTGCCTGGAGGATCGCTGAGTGCTTTCTTAGGCCTCTACAGCAACTATGCTGGCAGCCTTCTTCTTGGGTGACCCCTTCTTAACAGCTGTCTTCCCTCTCAGTTCACGTACACGGGCTTCCAGCTTAAAGGTGGGTTCGCCATCCCACTTCCTCATGTCCTCCCCTTGGTCACGCAGGAAGAACCAGAGTGTACCACGTGGCATACGCCTTGGGCTCCCTTTCCCTCTGACTGGGGCAGGAGAGGACTGATTTCTTGGAGCATCCCTAACAGCCAAGGCACTGTCCTGTAGGGATGAGGAGACACAGAGATTTTCCTCAAAGTTTTGGAGCCAAGACGACACTTTCTCCACAGTTGGTGTTTCCATATCTGGACAATACATTGCTGCCAAGCTGTTAGAATACGATGCTGGGGCACCTTGAATCACCTTTCGCCACATGGCCCGTGTGCACAGGACATCCTCTGGATCTTTGGAAACTTCCTCATCATCTAGATCACTGTAGATGACTTCCACCACTGCTAACTCTCTCAGGTACTGGATGCCTTCATCTGCGGTAGTCCACTTTTCTGAGGAATTGACAAGATCTTCCTTGAATGGATATCTTGCCCTCACACTTGAGAGGAGCCGTCTCCAGAGACTGCAAATTGCTGCCTCTTTTCCAATTCCTCTTTCAGTTCCCTGGTTTCTAGTGAGGGATCCCAGCTGTTGGGCTTCCTTGCCTTCCAGTTGCTGACTATCAGCCCTGTTATCCCAGCATCGGAGCAGCCAGGCAGCAATCCACTCACCTGGCTGGCGGCTGTAATCTTTCCGCAAGTCCCGAAGTTCTGAGGACGTCAGGGACCGGGTAGTTTCCGCTTCCTGTTTAAGTTCCCTCACTCCTTCCTCCAGTTTCCTTATCGAAGGACCAGCTTCTAGATCAAGCCTTTCCTCTTCTTCTTCTTCCCTCACTAATCGATGGTATGGACCCGTTGATCTCCTTGTCCACTGTTTCCTTTTCACTATTGGGGCAATTACTGTAGTTGTTGTTGTTTGGGTCCCTATCTCGAGCATGGTGTCCTCAGATGCAGTCTGGGTCCCTGCCTCAACCATGGTCCTCTGAGAGTGTTGAACTATGGCTTGGTAGGCATAGGCCAGGCCCCAGTACAGTGCGAGAAGCTGCTGGTTTTCATTGGGATAGGCAAGGCACCCTTCTATCAGGTGGCGTGTCAGTTTGCCAGGGTTACTTGCCTGTTCAGATATAAAATCCCAGGTTATGGGAGGTGATAACCGTCCTAGGAATCTGCCCAAATCCTTCCATATACCCTGCCACCCAGGGACCGGTCGCTTGAGGGCACATTTCAGTATTGCCTCACCTAAAACTTGCCTTCTCTTATACCAGGACGAGACCAGATTCCACAATACCCATAATATGCCACCAGTATTAATTATTAGTATTAAACAGCTTACATAAGGGTGAACAAGGACCTCGGGAGCCTGCATAATAAAACCATTCACATCAATGCCTGGTAGGGAGAGGGAGATGTGTTCCCTCATCTCCTCCACAAGATAGCTCCCACAACACAGCAAAGCCATCAGTGCCAGGACAAAGCACATAGACATTATTTGTATTAGCACGTTCCCGCGTTCCTTCATTCTCCCCACAAGATAGCTCCCACAGCACAACAAAGCCATCAGTGCCAGGACAAAGCACACAGCCATTATTTGCATTAACATGTTCCCAAACTCAGCAAGCTAGAGATAAGCAAGCAGCTAACAAGCTCCGTGACCTGCACAGGAGCTTGCCACTTAATAACTAGCTATAGAACGCTTAATGCAAAACTGCCGTTGTCGTGCCCCACATTGGGCACCAAAAAGGACTATGGTGGGTTGACCCTGGTTGGATGCCAGGTGCCCACCAAAGCCGCTCTATCACTCCCCCTCCTCAGCTGGACGGGGGGGGAGAAAATATAACAAAAGGCTCGTGGGTCAAGATAAGGACAGTTTAATAAAGTGATAGCAAAGGTTGCGCGCACGAAAGCAAAGAAAAAACAAATGATGTTATTCTCTACTTCCCATCAGCAGGCGATGTCTAGCCGCTTCTCGGGAAGCAGGGCTTCAGTATGCGTAGTGGTTGCTCCGGAAGACAAAATGCCTCCCCTTCCGTCTCCCTTAACTTAGCTTTTATATCTGAGCTGACGTCATATGGTATGGAATATCTGTTTGGTTGGTTTAGGTCAGCTGTCCTGGTTATGTCCCCTCCCAAGATCTTGCCCTGCCCCAGCCTGCCATTGAGGGGGGGCAAAAATGTTGGAGAGACAGCCTTGATGCTGTGCCAGCACTGCTCAGCAGTAGCCAAAACACTGGTGTGCTATCAACACCTTTCTAGCTACCGATGCAGAGCACAGTGCTATGAGGGCTGCTATGGGGAGTATTAACTCCATCTCAGCCAGACCCAATACAGTAGTGTTTAGTCTAAAGTCAAGGATTTTTCAGCTTCTTATCCTCAGCCAGCGAGAAAACTGGAGGGGCACAAGAAGTTGACACAGGACAGAACCAGGGCACCTAACCCAAAGTGGCCAAAGGGGTACTCCATACCATGTGACGTCACATGTAGTGTATAAACTGGGGGGAGTGGGGGTGGGGGGATCGCTGCTCAGGGACTAGCTGGGTGTCGATCAGCGGGTGGTGAGCAATTGCACAGCACATCATTTGTATATTCCAATCCTTTTATTATTACTGTTGTCATTTTATTAGTGTTATCATTATCATTATTAGTTTCTTCTTTTCTGTTCTATTAAACTGTTCTTATCTCAACCCTCAAGTTTTACTTCTTTTCCCGATTTTCTCCCCCATCCCACTGGGTGGGGGGGAGTGAGTGAGCGGCTGCGTGGTGCTTAGTTGCTGGCTGGGGTTAAACCATGACAGATGTCACATGGTATGGAATACCCCGTTGGCCAGTTTGGGTCAGCTGCCCTGGCTGTGTCCCCTCCCAACTTCTTGTGCCCCTCCAGCCTTCTTGCTGGCTGGGCATGAGAAGCTGAGAAATCCTTGACTTTAGACTAAACATTACTTAGCAACAACTGAAAACATCAGTGTTATCAACATTCTTCTCATACTGAACCCAAAACATAGCGCTATACCAGGTACTAGGAAGACAATTAACTCTATCCCAGCCGAAACCAGGACAGAGGCCCAAAGTTTCTGGTACCAAACTGCGCCTTACTCTACTTTCCCCATTAAAACATTATACAAAGTGTTATATTCTTGGGGAGCATCGGGGGGGACTGTATCCCTGGATTAGCATCGTCCCCTAGCGTAAGAAACCCTTTTCCATCTAGGGTGTTTAATGCTCTGAAGTACCCATAGAAAACAGTCCAGTCCCCCTCAAAGTGGTGTTTCCTAAGCAATGTCATTGCTCCTGCCTCCCCACAGGCCCAATCTGTCCCTCCCAGCCGGGCATGGCACACCAGCTGGGGCGACACCCTGTTAGTTCAAGCCATCAAACCCCTCTTTATTGCTTTAATGATCTACAGATTATTTTCTTTTCCTGAAGGATCCAGTCAGAGCTATTTCATTTGAAACAGTCACTGTATAGCCTGACCGCACGCCAAGTGAGATTTATGTGAAAGGAAGTTTAACAATGAGTTTCGGTAAAATGTGTATTTTTTGCTCTAAATGTGCTCCTGGTCAGAAACCAGGGCATCCCTTACCCAGCAGCTCTGCTCCCGGACATTTATGCTTCCTTTGGAGCAAGGCACTATCACGTTCACTTCGGTCAGCAATCCCAAATCAGGAAAGTGAGGTGGTGCCTGTTCTGGCTCATGCATAATCGCGATAGTTTAATGATGTCTGACTAGCAGACTTGTTATTTCCGACAGCCTGGTCTTTTCGGAGACCAGAAGTGTGGCAGGGTTGCATGAGGATACCAGGCTGAATTTCCAGCGTTGGCCGTTAAGGAAGCTCAGCTGCCTTCAAGCAGTGGGCGAGGGCTCCAGCGTGCTCGGTGCGTGCCTGCCGTGGGCACTGCTGCCTGCATTGTGGAAAGGGGAAGCAGCACAAAGCTGCTTAGCGTTAAGAAAAATAATTCTGCGGTGATAATGGGATTTACATAAGGTTCCTTGTGAAGTCTGCGGGAAGCGCTGATGTCTGACCCGTCGTATTTCAGAAGGGAGCCAGATCGCCGGTGCATGGGCTGGAGGCCGCCCTGCCGGCGCGGCGTGCGCTGCATGGGCAGGGGAGCGACTGGGTCTTGCTGGGCTGTTCATCCCCATCGGTGCTGAGGGGAGAGGAGAGAAGCCTGGCTCCCGGAGAGAGGCGGTGGTGGAAGGGCTATCAGCACACTTGGGCTTTCAATACAGCCCGGCAATACACGGTTTCCGAGCAAATTTCGAGTCGGAACACTCGAGCAGTGACCGTCCCGCCAGTACGCCCCGTTCCCTGGTGAACAAAGGTGTTTGGAAACCGGTGCGAAAAAAAAAACCCAGACCACAAAATCAGGAAGTGAAATTAGGATTTCGTCGCAGGCAAAAGGCAGGGCTGCATATAGAGGCTGCACTAGCCGGGGGCCGCTGCAACCCTCCCGGTCCTGCCCACATCCATCCCCGCGGGGCTCCGCCCACGCGCTGCAGGCGGCTTCCGCAGTCCTCAGCTCTGCCCGCCGCGGTCAGAGGGCTTCCGTGGCGGGGAGCCTGGGGCGACCCAGCGGAGCGCCGTCGGTCCCGCTGCCTGGGCCGCTGTGAGGCAGCCCCTTAGGGCACGCGTGGGGCAGGGCGGGCACGCGTGGGAACGGGTGCGCACCCGCCACGCTGTTGTGGTTCCACGCTGTGTGGAAGCACTTGCTGTGGTTTCTTCAAGGATCGGAGGGCAAACGGCATTAGAAAATAAAATACCCTGGGGCAATAAATTACCCTAGCGCAACGCAGAGTAGGCTTCCTACTTTAGAAGCGCTCCCCGTGTAAAGAAGTATTTGGGTTGTCTCCGAAACAATAAATAAACAAACATAATCCCTGGCACACTGGAACACATGGTTTGCTTCAAATGTTTCGTTTTTTCATGGCATTGAGTGTACAGTATTTCTCTTTGTGAGACAGTGATTGATATCTTTGGAAGAATTGTTTGTACGAACATGAAAGTTACCAAAGCAAAAACGTTGGAGGGAAGTGTGCAGAAGGGGGACCAGAAGTATTTGGAGTAGATCTGGGTTCCGGGAGTTCACACAGAGTTGAGACAGCTAGAAATAGAACAAATAAAAACGTTCTGCACACTTCATCTAAATAAATTATACACAGAAAAATGCCCTTTTGTAGATGGAATCAGCACAGTTACCATGCTTCCCTCATGCCCCTATAGAATGTGGGCTGGAAGCCAACTTTCTTCAGCTAATGATTTGTAACTTTTGCTCCACTGGAATGAATCTATTAATATTTAGATCTCTCCAATTCTGCTCCATAAGAGCAGTCAGCATTGTTAAACAAAATATTTACCTTCTGTTGTATGTGTCCAGCAGTGGCTTGCGTCTCTTGATAATGTATGTTAATAGTTTTTTCTTACACTCCACTGCATCAGTCAAAGGAAAAACACATATTTTGATCTTTCTTTTTTAAAAATAATGCTTGACAAAACTCATTAGATGGCTCAAACTTTGGGGTGTTAATTTAATAACTTCTATTCCTGAAGGACAAATATTTATTTTAATTCCTCTTTTATCTCTTTCTGTCATCAACATCTGGGGAAAGTTGTTGCTCTTGCTGGTTGAGATAGCCAGACCACAAGGGTACTTTTGCAGAAGATCGGGAGGGGTGTTGTATTTTCAGACATGTACAGAACAGAAGCTGTCCATGGTGAAGGCATGCAGGCAGGGGCAGGAGCAAGGCACAAGCCCGCTGCTTGTGACAAGGCCTCCCTTGTTACACCCTCAGCGTACAGGGCAGCCTGTCGGGGGGGGGGCAGAGTTGCCTGCTCATCCCCCATGGCCTACACCGCCTCCCTGGTGGAGGGGACTCCCTTCTCACTCCCCGAGGTGAGACCTGGCAGGCCCCACACAGTACCGGCGGAAGAGCAAGCCCAGCAGCCCGGGTCACAGCAGGACCCTCTACTCCGCTCCACTCCGTGCATGGTTTGTGACCCTCGCCCCGTGGACCTGCAGAGAAGCGGGGGTGAGATCTTCCAGGAGCATTTAATGGAGACATCCACTCTGCAGCCAAGCAGATCTGTTCTATGAGCTGGGCTTGCTTTTGAAGGGAAGAAAAAATAAAAGGTAGGATATATGTTCCCAAGGGAAATATTTGATCGGTTTGATCCTTCAGACTCGTCCTGTTGAGTTCACGGGGATTAGATGTTATACAATGGGAGCAGCTACCAATCTGGTTGAGGGCAAGGGACAGCATGGCTGGAAGAGCAAGGCAGACCCGGGACACCTCGGGGGCTGCCCCTCTTCCCATATGCCCGTTCATCCGGGTCTCAGAGCCAGTCCTTCCCTGCCAACTATGCCATCTGTTTGCAGGGGCAAAGAGGAGCGCACGGACCCAACCCTCCCAACTCTCTCCCGTTCCCCTCTGTAGCAGAGGGGGTCTGGAGAAAGGGGCTCTGGAGGCTTGGAAGAAAAGGAAAGATGCCACTTGTTTTTCCGTGCTTGCCAGTCCCGGGGACATCTCTGGTCTTCCTCCGATGAGATCCCACTCGTCATAGGCTCAGCAGGGCTCAAAGCGGCCTCTCCTGGGAGAAGGCAGGGAGAACGGTATGCAAATACTTTTCCCTGGCAGATACAACTATTTATCCAGAGGCATCCATCGGATAGTTCTTAAAAAGTCAGTCCACCATACAAAAAAAATCATCCCATCCCAACTTTACCCCACCCTGCTGACACGTGGTGCACTGCAACCACCAAATACCCACAGGGAAACCTCCACGTATTATTGTCCTTGCCTCGCCCCCTCGGGCCTCCATTCGGCGCCGGCGGGGCCAACGCAGGAACCCCAGGAGGGATCCGGCCTCGGGATCGGGCCCCGCCAGCATTGGGTTGAAAACCGCACCACCAGCCCCAGCCCTCGGCCATGCCAGCGACGGGGCCGCAAACACCTCCATGCCATCGCTTACGGGCACAATGGGAGTGTGGCCATCCCGGGTGAGTGCCGGCTTAGGTACTGGCTTTCGGGAGCTAGTCACCTGCCAAGTCATGAGTACAAGCTTTTTTCAGGCACTTTGGTCATATCTAGCCTGTAAACTAAAACATATGGGTGTAGCAGATGGGTGTTTCGTCCTCCCTTCCCATGTCAGCACCAATCTTTTATTCGCGTTTATGAGGACACAATCCCTATATTGTACAGGGAAGAAGCAGTACCGCAGATTTACAAGGTGTGCAGACACCCCAGTGCTCCACCGGAGCTGGGCATCCCCAGGTGCGGGGTGCCCCGAGGGTTGCCCATGCCCCCGCACATCTCCCATGGGCCGTGCAGCAGGAAACCCGGGTGTGAGCTGCTCCAGAGGATCCTGGCCACGCTGGCGCAGAGGCTCGGCGGAAGGCTGGAATATCTCCATGGGGCTACGAAGGAAGAGGAGCAAAGCATGTGTCCGTGTTTGGGTGCACGGGGATGTTTCCAGCTCTGAGCTGGAGGCACAGGTAACCCCTGGGGAGAGCTTTCCAGCCGCCCTTCCCTCACCTCGCTCGGCGGCAGGTTGGAAACTGCCGCTCCTCCTGGGCTTCCCACAGGGAGTGTTTTGGAGGCAGGAGCATCCACCCTGGCGGGTGACCTTTTCCCACCTGCCCTCTGCCCCTTTTTTTGCCCTGCTGGTGCTTTCGGACCCAGGCTGGCGTGGCACAGAGGGGAGAGCAGCACAGCAAGGAGGAGAGCTGGGTGCCGGGCTCTGCACTTGCGCAGGCACCGGGGTGGGGAGTGGGACTGCGGACCCTGGCCACAGGGGTGCTGGGCAAGGGGAGGAGGGTGACGGCGACAGCCTTTTCCCCTTCTTTGAGCTCCCTCCTCGCTGGCAGTAGCCAACGGAGTAGGAGCGGGGGGCCAGGCCAGACTCCCTCCCCTATCGCACTCTGCCGGAGTTGGGTGCAGTCCAGCTGCTGCCACCTCCCCGCTGCCCTGGGGGGGCACCCGGCATGCCGGCAGCCACATCGGGTCCCTGCACCAGGTGTGCAGCCCCTGCTGCACCTGCACTCGCCGGGCACCTGCAGCCCTTGCTCTTGGCTCCCAGTGCCCTAGCTCCTTCTCATCGCTGAGAAATCAGGCATAAACCCTGAAGATGGAGAGCCTGGGGCCTGTGAGCAGGAAAGCTGGAACCAAACATAACTCTTAGGAAGGAAGACTTCAGCCTAACACCATTTTTTCTCCTCTGTTTTTATAGCTGTGTTATCTCTTTCTCTCCCTTTTTTCTCCTTCTCTTTTCGAGGTGGGGGTGGGGTGGTGATGGAGAGAAGTTATTCTGCTGAACAGAAAAGCCAGGCCCTGAAAGGAGTTTCATTTGACTGATCCAGGTGATCTATCCAGGCTCTCTAATTAGAGGGGGATCCAGGGTGACATTACTTTCCAAACATTTTAATTGAGCTTTAAGCAGAACTCTTTTCAGTGGCAGGAGATAAATGCATCAACTGTTGCCGCCCCCCTGAATGGCCACCTCCCATGGCAGGCATTCAGCTTTCCTTTCACAAGCCCTAAGCAGTTTAGTCTATGAGCCCAGCAACGCTCCACATATCTTCTAATTAGTCTAATTAGAAAGGTGGATTAATAGATGCAAGGAAGACAGTTAAGTTAGGAAGATGCTCAATGCTGCCAATCTGTGCTAGGGAGTGGCTTATTCCCTGTGGGAGGAAAAAGAAATAAAGGAAAAGAAAAAAGAGAAAAGAAGAAAGAGGGAAAGAAAGACAATGCTGGAGACTGACAAGAAGGACAAGTCCCGAGGAATCCGAGGGGCAGAAGCTGATTTTTCTTAATTGAGTGGGATACAAAACTCGGAGGGGGATTTGCCTTTCTGGTCAAGTTTTCCCCTAGTGGGTTTGGCACTTTGCCGTCCCCAGACCGGAAATGCGCCACGCAGCACATGCCCGTGCTGGGCCGTGCCGTCAGGGACACCACTCCGGCCCCCGCCAGCTCGCCGCTCAGACGCGGGGACCCAAAATCAACACACTTGGAAAGGAAGGAAGGGAAAAGGAAAGGCGCAGAAAAGTGGCTTGCTTCTTTGGTCTCCACCTGCTCAGCCCCTCGCCTCCAAGGGAGGACAGCTCTGGAGGGAGCTGTCTGTCCGGCTGCACCAGCAAACATGTGGTGGCCCCCAGGCTGCAGCCAGGGCTTGCCTCACTGTGGGCCCCTGCTCCCCAGCCAGAGACCCAGAATTTACCACTGAGGATCTGGGGAGAAACACCCCCACACACACTCCCTGCCCTTTACGTTGTACTTTGAGAAAGCCCTCCATGGACACAGTCGAAAAGCCCCGATGTGCGCACGCCGGGGAGAGAGCGCTAGGACTCACGGAGGCCCTGGCGAGACTGCATTTGTGCAGAGATGAGTGATACAGGTCTGGTTGGGGTGCAGGGGCAGGTGGGGGTCAGATGAGGGTCTCTGCCTCACATTCCAGCCCACCACCGCCTCGTCGCAGGGAGGAAGGTGCAGAGGGAAGCAGTGCAGGTGGCTTGAGAGAGGCTGAACCTTTAATAAGGCAATAAATCAGGCAGACAAGCATAGGGCACTGTGTGCAGGTATCAAAACAGAGGAAAAGTCTGTTGGCCAACATGGCAGGTCAGGGCCTCCTCACCCCTTCCCCCGGGGAGGGGAGGAGGGGGCAAGGCAGGGCGAGTGGATTGCGCGTCCCTCTGGACACAGGCTTGGCTCTGCCCCGCGGCAGCGCCCCTGGGTCACTGCAAGAGGGGCCAGACCGCGTGTGGGGTCCTCTTCCCGTCACGTCCCGGGCGACCATGTCCAGCAATGGGGCCTTCTCTCTCTTCTGTCAGATGGGCACAAAAACCAGCAGAAGCATGGCAGAGGCAAAGGCCCTGATCTCTCATTTCAGCATGCTGTGGCAATTGACCCCCCACTCCTATTCCCGCCCACTCTCCTTGCTCTCCCCCCTCCTCCGCCTTTTCCCCCACTTGCTCGCTTTCTGGCAGATTGGGATACGATGAGCATATTGTGAGCGATTTCAAATTCAATATTTCAGTCGGCAATGGGGGGGGGTGTGTGTGTGTGTGTGTGTTAAGACCCAGCCTGTCAAAGTCCCTAATCAAACTACTGGCCAAAGGGGATTCGCAGACAAAAGGAAACAATGGAAGACTCATTAGATCATTTTTCTGGACATTGTTTATGGTCTGGAAGGGATCAATTGTTTCAAAATGTTACCAGTAAAAATGAGCCTGTCTGGAATGCAGCTAATCCTTTTAGGTTCCTGTCAACTATTTCCACTCAAGGAATCCGATTTTTCAAATCAAAGGTGCAGAACTCAATTGCTGAGGGATCTGTAGCTCTGGGACCAGGCTCCCCGCCCCTCCAGCGCTGCACAATGTCTCCAAATGCCCCGTGTGGGTGCTGAAGGGCCGGTGCAGACATGGCGGCCACAGCTTGTTTATCCGTGGAAGGGCAGGCTCTGGGACACGGGTTGTCCCAGGAAGTGGAGCACCCCCGCACACTGGCCCAGTCCCCTGGGGCTTGCCTAATGCCCTCTGTGGTAAGGGAGAGAAGTGGCAGTCCCGGCCTCCGCCATGGGGCCGAGGGCCGACCTGTCCCCCACTGCCCGCAAAGGATCCGGGGCAAGTCTTTGGGCATTTAAGCTGCTAAGCAGGTCTGCCCCAGGGAGCCATGCCCGCTAGCTTCAGCCATTTTTTCGCTCACAGGGTCATGGCAACAGCCCTTTCCCCTCTGTCCCTTGACAGCCTAAGCAGTACGCCCACCGAGAGGCAAGGTCACGGCCCGCACTTGCTCTGTTCCCGGAGGCACAAACAAGCCATTTCACAGATCGCTTCGATGGTGCTCCAACGGTGTCCTGGGTCTCACCCCGCTGGCAGCACAGCACAGGGTGGCCCGGGTCAGCCTGCAACTCGCCCGCAGCCTGCTCCCCTTGCAGTCTGTGTCCAGGTGGGTTATCAACCTAGACGCGCTCCATCGACAGCAGCTGAGGTCTGCTCTCCCAGCAGGCAGCCGGATACCAGCTCATCCAAGGTGGGCGCGGCAGTGTACCTGGGGCTGGGAGGAGGCACAGAGCATCTGGCCTCCTCCAGCTGGAGCTTGCATGCTCCTCCAGCTCCCTGGCTCCATCCCACCTGCTGTCCCGATAGGGCCGCAGAGATCTGTGCCACTCCCCAGGCGAACCGCGCTGTCTCGCACTCGCAAGCGCAGCAGCAGCTCCGGGGCTGGGTTCAAAAGCTCTTGTGGGTACGCTGGGTTTGGCCGCCCATGTCTTAGCAAGTGTTTGCGGGCTTCTTCAGGTTGGGGAGGAAAGCAGTCGGTTTAAAAACAGACATATCTACATTGCTTGTAAGTAGCTCCGCTCTGTTGTGCAGGCTGGGGGATCTGCCTCCTGGGTGGCTGAAAGGAACGCCTGGAAGTCATGTGGGACCAGGGGCTCCCCTGCAAAACGTGTCCAGGGCGCGGAAAGACAGATGTCTTAAAACCTAGGGAAGACCCATCGCGAGTGGAGTTGTGGTGAAAGTGATCTGAAGAAATTAATTTCCAGAGTAGGGCTGCCCTTTAACTTCTCGTACAGAAGTGGGAAGTAGAGGGGAGGAGGTCTGTGGTTTGGTGTTACTGGGGCTGCCGGCTGCCAAGCGCTTGCAGGACAGTTAAAAGGAGACACACTTGTGTGCGCTGTTTCTCTGTCTGTATGGAGAAAGAGAAGTTAAGGAATTCTAGGAAGGAGGGAGGGGTGGGGATGTTTGACAGAACCCACCAAACTGCCCCAGATGAGATTTCGTGAAATCAGAGGCAGGTTGGAATTAATATTATAAAATATTTTCCACAATCCGTAATTTCCAACCTCATCCAGTTTCGGGCAAGCCAGTCACCTGGAAGACCTGCCCACCACCGCCCCCCCTGCTCTGTGCTGGACAATTTTTTTCAACAGTGGTTCCTTTAATCGTGAAGGATCATGATCCAAAGACACTGCCTTTCTTTACCCCTCACTTCGTGCAGCCGACAGGTGGAATTTCACTGTATACATGTATATTAGAAAACTATCAGTTTCATCTAGTGGTTGCTGAATAAGGAGACTTGACAGTGTTTATTTTACAAAAGGAAAACCTGAGGAAGATGCCTCATTTATCTTGATTGTGTGTATTTAATGTATACAGGTGTGCATGTGCTCTCCCGTAATGAAAGTAAGAGAAGCAGAGCTACATCCACTGCGGTAGGAAGAGCCATATGCCCGGGTATTACAAGTACTTTCCAAAGCATGGGCATTTGCCGGAGCGACTACCGCAGGTGCTACAGATGTATGGGCGCAAGTCGGTAACTGCACTGAGTCCCAGGCACACATGCCTGAACATAGACATGTGTTTTGATATACACAGATGATTTTCTGTTGCACGGAGGGGAAAGAAATACCTTCAGATTAACCGTGGATAAGGCTTTCCCAGGCTCAAACAACGAATTAATGCAACAATTGAAATCTCTATTTATCCTTTTGCTTCCAACATAAATTGTATAATTTCTCATCTAAATATGTGGCCCCACAGTCTTCTGCATGCCATTTTGCTCCATCAACGAAAGGGAAACTTGGAATCAATTCAACAGGTCTCGTGGTTTGGAGAAAGGGCAAGTTTAATTATTTTGATTAAAAAAACCCAAACAACTTTGCCTCTCAATTCAATTCAGAGATAGCATTTCTGAAATTGGCTACACACTGCATTCAAAAGAAAAGAAAAGAAAAAAAAACTTTCGTACAGTCCAGTCCATAATTGTTTCTACTTTCTTGGCACTCCGAGACCTAGCTGGTATGTCTCTCTTCTCCTCCGAGGCGCAGACAGCAGGGGCTGCGGCCCTGCCAGGCGGCCGACGGGCGCCCGGCCTGGGGCGTGCAGGGACAGCCGCCCGGAGCCGGCCGCGAGGCCGGCTGCGAGCCCCTCTGGCCCTCTCCGCGGCAGTTTGTGGAGCCGGAGCCCTGCACTGAAGGCCCGGTCGTACAAGGCACATCTTCGGTGATTCCGCCGAGCCGCCGCCGGGTGCCTCCCCGCTCCTGTGGGCGGGCTCGGCGCGGAGCACCGTTGCGGCCGCGATGGATCTCCCCCGCTGCGCAGCCGCAGCTTTGCCCCGCAGCCTTTGCCTCTCTTTTGGGTCGAGCCCGGAGCTGCGGGCGATCCGGACCAGGCGGCGGGGAGAGGACCGCCTGGGCTGCGGGGCAGGCAGCGCGCAGCACCCCTCCGGGAGGGGACCGGCAGAGGGGCACGACGCTCTCCTGCAAGAGAAAAACAGGAACAAGCGGTTTACCTATCTGGGGCTTGCTTGCAGGTCTCCGCCTCAGCCCAAATTGATGGAAACCCATCTATGCAGGGAGACAACGAATGCGTTTGGTGCCGTAGCATGGATCCAAAAGCAACTAGTTAGTGTTGGGAGTGCCATTTTCCTGCACACATGTACATACATCTCAGTCTTGCTTTGCAGCGCAGGAAGACGCAGCAAGCAGAGAGCGCAATGCGGCTGCTCAACGTCGCTTTCACGGTGGGGTTGCGGAGAGGAAAGGACTTACAGAGAAGGGCACAGAAGCACTGCAGTAACCTGTGGCAGGTCACCAGGGACGTGTGGGTGAGCGGAGAGGTGAGTGAGGGCAAGTGGATGCCTACCTGCTCGGGAGGTGCCCGGCTGCGGGCACTCGGTGCCTGGTCCCTGCCGGGCACTGGGGGCCCACCAGTGTGTACGGCCCAGCTCCGCGCTGAAGGAGAAGCTGACGAAACTTCACTGTGGATAGGGGAGCCGCTGGTAACAAGCTGGAAAACTGATCTGCTTTGGTTAGCAAGTCCCAGCACAGGAAGCGTTTGACCATGATGATAATTTCCATGATTTCTGTCAAATACAAAATTATCAAAGACTACTGAAGTACTTACTGTAAGTAAGGGAAATTATTACATACAGAGCAGAGTCTGTGCCAAGGGGCCATCAGACCAGACTCACTTTCCAACAGATCCCCCGCACAGGACTCAGTTTCAGCGGGGGCGACAATGCGCGCTGCCCTTGCCAGCAACACTGCAAGAAGGGGAGCAGGTGAGACCCTCGCCTCCCCTTACACTGTCTGGACTCGGGGACGGGGCTGGCTCTGTATACTTGAAACCAGCCTGCAAGGCTGGGGCATGCACCAGCCGACACCACGCTGCCCAGGGGTGTCTCTTGCTACACCAGAAAAATGACCAGGAGCGAATGTATGGCCCAAAGGAGCTGCAGCTGGGGAAGGTTTTGGAGGAGACCAGCTTCAGGGCCGGGGAACCGCGCACACAGGTCCCACGGCTAGGCCCAGCCCCTGGGCTGCGCTGCCCGCCCGCAGCTTATGCCGCCCGCCCGCAGCTTACGCCAATGCCGGCAGAGCCTGCACAATATCGGCCCTGCCTGCACAAGGAGGGAAGAGCACAGTGTGTGGACGTGCAAACTAATCAGCTTTGAAACAGGGTAGGGAAGGGGAAAATTCTTTTATAGGGGATGTGAGACGGGACCTAACACAGTCCTGCTTGAGAGAAATGTTATAGAAGATGCTTGAGAAGAAATAATTTTTTTAAACTAATTAAAATATATAAATCACACAACAGAAACAAAGAAATGTGTGGAAGGAAACGTTTCTGGATAGAGACACTGTGTGGAATAAAAAGCGACTGAATACATAAGGGCTTAATTACATTCCCAATGGATAATATTTGGCTAAATCTATCCCTAGATTAAAACTCTGCATAATAGCACCATAAACTAAAAAGTTTCTTTTTGTGTGGTCCTTCTGGAGGAACTGACTGAAACATTAGCCCCCATATAGAGCAATCCCCTCCCAATTTAGCTCCAGTAATTGTCTCTCAGCCCTACAGGGATATGATGAGAAAAATCCACACTTTGAAGTTGGGAGGAGGAGAAGGAGGTGACACCATCCTGTTTGTCCCACCAGCTTGTTTATTAGGGCCCAGCCTATTTTGGAGGGATTATTCAACTAGGCTCCATCCCTGAAAGGACTACACGTCCCCTCTGTTCACCTTGAAAGCCGGGGGGGGGGGGGGGCATCGCGGGGCATTTGCATGCGAATGGGGAGCTGCGGGGCCGGCGGTGCTGCGAGGCCATCAAAGGGCTGTGGGACTGGCGCCTTTTGTGGTGGCACCTGTTCCGGCGCTGCGGCCGCGCTGTACCGTGTAGCGCAGGGGCACGGGGTCCCGGGCGCACCGGGCCCTGGGGCCGAAGAGGTATGTATGTGGGACTGTATGCAGTTGTCCTCTAAGGGACCCGGGACACCCAAAGAGGCCCTCCAGATGCATACTGCGAATAGAGCCCAGCAAAGTTCATACGTCCAGTCTTCCCGCTCATTGAAAACCATTATTTTAACCCTGCATTGCTACAAACAAAACAGAAAAGCATCACTTTTCTATCCACGAGAATACTTAAAACCAAGGCGACGAGGTACTTCGATATGTAAAAGCATGTAACCACACAACCTTTCCCTCCCCATTCCAAAGAACACTAAAAGACGTCCCTCTTTTTTTTTCTTTTATGAAAATTCACACGATTTATCTTTGAATCTACTAAATTGTTATAAATACAGTCGTATTTGAGAAATGCCTTTCTGATTTGAAAAACAAGTGTTCCTAGTCCATAACAAGCAACCACTCTTAAAATGTACGATTCTCTTTTCACGTCTAAGCTCCGAATGTTTGAGGCAAACTTTTTGGTTAAAAAAGGATTTTAGACTATGAAATAAATATCTATCGATCTTATGCATGTTAAGATGTGAGTTCAAAATCAAAAAAGCTTCTTTCATGGTTTGATTCGTACACTTATCCTTACTTCAATATCTCGTGCATTTAATCAGCTCATCACACAAGGATATTTCAATGCTCATTTTATATTATATGTATTGAAAAGTAGAAACACATGTCCGTATTATCGCCATAGAAACATAAGAGGCTAGGGCAAATCTCTCTGAAGTTCAGTACATGCCCCTTATTATTTTCCTTTGGGCCTCTTGGAAACGAAACTGTGATGCGGTTGTGATTTAGAACTCACCCAAAAGTATAAAAGTAGTTTAAAACCATCTTTTTAATCAATACCCTGATTGGATCCTTACAGAACTGGGCTTTACTCCTGCAAGAGAGACCTATTTCTCTTTATTCTCTCTTTTATCCTTCCTTTTTCTTTTTTCTTTGTCTTCACTCTCTGCTAGGGTTAACAATGGTTTGACTGTGAAGATCATATTCTGATATTCTTCGCGGTCAAATCCATTCATAATAAATTTCAACCTGTAAAATTCCTTGTCTATTGTGCTATTAATACCGAAAAAACCCCCATCAATGTTGCAAAGAAGGGAGAAGTATTAAGGAGGGAATGGTCCGAAGCCAATTGTTTGGCTGGGCTCCTTTGGTCTTTTGGTTTGGTTGCTTTGGGGTTTTTTTTAAATAAAAAAAATTATTTTTGAAAATGTGTAAAAATTTTACATTAAAAAGGTACAATAATACTTGCCAGTAATTTTTAACTATTCTTTGTAAAGAATATGCATAAAGTACAAAATAAAAGCTCTGTAAGTCTATTATATATACAAAACAAAGGTTAAAATAAGAAATTATAATCTTGACTTTCTTCTGTGTAAACATGTTACTTTTCTTTTATAAAAGTACATGAGACAAGTGTACTGAAATGAAGAAGTATTGCTTTGCTGTGCTCCCTCAAGCTTTTTTTTTTCCCTGTACATTACTATTTTTAAGCTCCTAGACCTGAGAATCTCAGAACTTTAACGGTTTAGAGACGTGGGGGTTTTGTTTGGTTTTGTTTGTTTGTTTTGCTTTGTTTGTTTTTTAAGGAGTAACGAGTAACTTGCCAGTAACATGACTGTCTGCCCATGCAGCGTCTAGACCTGGCTTTGCATAAATATAGGTTTCGAGCAGCCCGCCGGCCGCGGAGGACGGCCCCCCAGCCCCACCACGCAAACCCCGCAGCTCCACTGCTCGCGGCGTCTGTCGGGCATCCGAGAAGCAAAGAAAGGAGATAGCCCAGATCCTACCTTCGGAAAGACTCCGAAATCCTTAACTATTAAACATCCGAGCCGCGAAGCCGGGGACGGCGGGCAGGGCAGTGGGCAAGCCGCTGCCGGCGCTCCCCAGCGAGAGGTCCAGGCTCGGCGCCGCGGCCAACTGCGAGGCGCAGCTGCTGCCCATGCCAGGGCCGGCCCCCCCTCGATGATGCTCTCGATGGAGAAGGGCGAGCGGGCCAGCGCCGTGCCGCTGCTGGGCTTGGCGGCGTGCAGTGAGGCCGCCAGCGCCGGGCCCAGAGGATGCGCGTAGCCGAAGGGCGTCCGTGCCAGCTCCGCCTGCGGCGCAGCGGCGGGGGGCAGCGCCGATTCGGGGACGCTGCCTGGGGCGGCGGGGGGCTGGCGGGCTGGCGGAGAGGAGTGGTGGAAGGCGAAGAGGGTGGAGTGGGGATAGTAGGGCTGGAGCTGGAGGCCGTAGCCGCAGCTGTAGGGTCCGTAGGCGCGGGGCGGCTTCTGTGGGGGCTGGGGCGGGGGCTGCGGGAGGAAAGCGGTGGGGTCCACGGCGCGCAGCAGCAACTCGGGCGACGGGACCTGCTGCCGCTTGAAGCGCTTTCGTCGGAGCAGGAAACTCCCGTTGTCGAACATGTCGGCGGACTTGGGGTCCAGCGTCCAGTAGTTGCCCTTGCCCGGGTTGCCAGGCTCCCGGGGGATCTTGACGAAGCAGTCGTTGAGGGAGAGGTTGTGGCGGATGCTGTTCTGCCAAGCGGGGAACTTCTCCCGGTAGTAGGGGTAGCGCCCGCTGATGAACTCGCAGATCTCACTCAGCGTCAGCCGCTTCTTGGGGCTCTGCAGGATGGCCATGGTGATCAGGGCGATGTAAGAGTAGGGCGGCTTCACCAGGCTGTTCCTGCCGCCGCCGCCGCGTGCCCCGCCGCCACTCGCTGCCGCCGCCTTCTGCAGGCCACCTCGCAAGGGGGGCCGCGAGCCGCCGGGCCCGTCCCCGCCGCCTGCCCCGCTGCGCACGGGCGACCGCAGTAGCAGAGTGTCGTCATGGAGGTCGCCCACATCCTCCTCGTCTTCTTCCTCCTCGTCCTCGGCGTAGGAGGAGCGGCAGGGCTGTGGCTCCTCGTCGTCCTCCTCGCCTACTACATCGATGTCCGTCTCCTCAGCCAGCATCGACGCCTCGGACATCTCAGAGCTTAGGGTCATGGCGCGGCGGCGGGGCAGCGCATCGGTGGCGGCTGGCGCGGTGTGGCAGGCGGGCTCCCAGCCGCCGTCAGGCCCCTGCGCCGCTCCGCGGAGAGCCGCCTCGTCGCCGCTGCTGCGGGCAGGCGGGCCGCTCAGAGCAGCGCCGGCCCCCAGCGCTGCCGCGCCGCGAAAGCGCTCATGCCGCCCGCTCGGAGGCGGCGGCTGGTTTGGGTTTTGTTTCGGGGTATTTTTTCTGCTTTTTAAAATTTCTCCCCCCCCTTTTTTTTTGGTTTTTTTTTTTTTTGGTTGGGGTGGGGGGGGGCAGAGGGGCTGTGCCGCCGCGCCTAGAAGTCAGTTCCCCCTTCTTTCTCCTCACCTCGGCCCCAGACATTAATGGATGAAGGGCAGGAGGGAGCGCGCCTAGTCCTGGGAGGAGGAGAGGGGAGAAGAAGGAGGAGGCTGGTGAGGAGGGAGGGCGGAGGTGGGCAGTTTGCCGGGCCTTAGGAAAGACTGTGGCCGAGTCCCAGAGAGGGCGTCCTTCCTCCCCGCCTTATACCGAGGGGGCCCATCACAGGGCTCCCAGCATCAGAGCGCGGCAGGGTGAGCGGCGGTCCCGGGCGGCACCGTGCCCCCTCTTCCCGCAGGGAGCCTCGTCACCCGCCTCGGACCTGCACCCTCGCCACACCAGGATGGGCTGTGCTGGGCCGTGGAGTGAAAAGCGGTGGAAAAGGGGGGAAATAAAACACTCCCCCCACACCGAAAAAAAAGTGTAGGTCTGTCCCAAAGTGCCGGGAGCTCTACGTCTTCCTGGGCTGCCCCCGGGGACTGGGTCCTGCTTCCCGTGGGAAGGAAGAAAAGCGCCTTATGGCCGAGATTTCAGCGCCTCGTTGCTGTTTCCTCACCCGGCGCTCCGCGGAGGGAGGCGGAACTGGGCCGGCATGACGCGGGGGCTGCGGAAAAGCCTTGCCGCCGGAGTGCCGGCGGGGTCGGCCGGGAGGTGGCTTGGCGAGAAAGAGTATTTGGCGGGACATGTCTCAAAGCCCTCTAAAAGAAAGTTTTTTCCCCCAAAAAATCCGGCCGGAGAGGGAGGTGGTGAGTTAATAAACTTCAAATGAAGACATCTGTCCGCAGGATAGTATAGAAACATCTCTCCCTTCTCCTTCCTCTTCCCCCTCCAGAATTTAATTAATTTAAGAATGAAATAAAATATCTCTAGATGTCGACCTCGCAAGCTCTCAAAGAACCGCCTGCAAAACACACCACTAATATCACAGTTTATTTGTACGCTATTGTTTTTAATGGGGGAGAAGCAGCTCCCTCCATTATGGGAAACACTAACATAGAATTAGTGTTACTTCTTTCTTATGCAAAGGAAAACAATCCACCGGCCTTTAAAATGCCAATTCTGCTTTGAGCACAGGAGCAACAACTCAAAGAAAGCGACACAAAGGGTTACTTCCTAATTATGCCTCCCCTGTTCCTAGTTTCAGGTGATACATACAAGGACAGCAGAAGACCAGGGACCCCCTTTATGCTAGGGCTTGCAGAGGAAAGAAGTATCTTGGACATAAATATAATCACCATGGTCTTAAAAAGAAACGCCTTGAAAATTCCCATCGCTCCTAGTTCTGGCAGAATAACCCACAATCAGAATCCGATTAGAATCGGAGCAGTAGAAGAGCATTTCGTGCTCTGACAAATCGTCACAAGAAGGGCAGAGTGATGCCTAACGTCCTTACTTCTTAAATCTCGCTTCTCAAACAACTAAAACACACCATTTTCTTGAAATGCATTTTTCTATATATTGTCCTAATTGAAAGCTTCAAGCCACCCTGTTTCAAATCCACTTTCATGGATTTACAACATAATCCTTTCTACTATTTCCAAATAATCCTATTTACATTTTGTTCACTACTAAGGTGCCTGCAGGAGAATATCACCAGAAGTTACAAAAAAAAAAAAAAAAAAAAGAACCCCCAAACCCAGTAACTCGCTACTATTTTTTCCTGTGGAAAGATTGATAACGTCACTAGAGAATTACAGCTCATAGGAAGTAAAATGCCCTTTTGAATTAGTTTTGGGATCTAGGGCAAGTTACTAAAAGGATGGCAGAAAGACAACTTTTCCTGAGAGGTTTTTCCTCTTTACAAAGAGCTAGTATCTTTCCTTATTATGCTCTTTCTGTTCTTTTTTTCCTGCCCTTCTCCTGGTACTTGCTGATGTGTCCTGACATTTAAGACCATCTTAAAAACAAAAACCCAAGGTCTAAATAGGAAGAACGGTGGAGTTTAAAATTTTATAGGGAAGAACTGCTGTACCAACAAAGCAGAACCAGCAGAGTCGAATCTGCCTGTGATGTCCTGCTAAAACCCCCACAGGACGCACCGGTGTTTCACTGAGCGTGTGACACCAGCGGCTCTTTCGCAGTACCGGGTCCCCAGGAGCACCGCAGGGATATAGTTAACTGTCTTCCTAGTAGCTGGTACAGTGCTATGTTTTGAGTTCAGTATGTGAAGAATGTTGATAACACTGATGTTTTCAGTTGTTGCTCAGTAGTGTTTAGACTATAGTCAAGGATTTTTCAGCTTCTCATGCCCAGCCAGGGCACCTGACCCAAAGTGGCCAACAGTGTATTCCATACCATGTGACGTCCCATCTAGTTTAGGAACTGGGAAGTGGGGGGGCAGGGATTCGCCCCTCGAGGACTGGCTGGGTGTCGGTCGGCTGGTGGTGAGCAATTGCCCTGCGCATCATTTGTACATTTCAATCCTTTTATTACTACTGTTGTCATTTTATTAGTGTTATCATTATCATTATTGGTTTCTTCTTTTCTGTTCTATTAAATCGTTCTTATCTCAACCCAGGAGTTTTACTTCTTTTCCTGATTTTCTCCCCCATCCCACTGGATGGGGGGGAGTGAGTGAGCGGCTGCGTGGTGCTTAGTTGCTGGCTGGGGTTAAACCACGACACAGGTGAAAAGGAAACAGCTAAAATGGACAGCAAACTCAGAATTGGGAAAGCAGGGAAAAGAGGCATGCAAGGTGAAGAGAGGTATAAAGAGACAAGTGAGGAAAAGAGGGGAAAGAGACAAGCGAGGACATAGCGGAAAACCAGGGAAAAGAGTTGAGGGAAAAGATGGGAAGAGAGACATGCGAGGGAAAAGAAGAGGAAGAGAGAGTTGATTGAAAAGAGGGAATCCAGGGAAAAGAGACAGTCGAGGGGGAAAGGAAGGGAAAGAGACAGTTCATGGGAAAAATTGAAACCAAGGAAAAGAGACAGGCGAAGGGGAAAGACCTAAAAGAGAGAGTTAATGCAGAAAATGGAATTTAGGAATAAAAGACAGGTGATGAGTGTGACGGTCTGACAAATTCAAATGTCTCAAACATCCGCTAAAAGAGCTTTGGTGGACAAAACGGCCTCTGTAAAAATGCTGGAGTTTTGTGAACAGGACAATGTGGACAGAGGAGAGGGCCCCATGGAGGGTGGGAACGCACTTCTCCAAGGCCCCAATTCCTTATCTTGAGTGACCAGGAGAAGGAACACAATTTATGCCTTCCTGGAGGAAGAAGGCCCCATGGAAGTTGGGACTGTGCTTCTATCTTAAGTGGTCATACCAGCAGGAAAAGAGAAGCAACTCCACAATGAACACCCCCCCCCCCCAAAGCTACCGATTCCAGTGAACCCCAGGTGTGGGAACTGCGCATGTTGAGATCATCAACTAACACACTATAAAAGAGGAGAGAACGAATCCTCAGTGCGCGCCCTCCGGAACTGGATCTCTACGCTGGCTGGACCAACGCTGGACCCAGGACTGGTGAAACCCTTCTCTTCTCTCTTTCTTTTTTCTCTCATTCTCTCTCTCTCTCTTTTCCTTCTCTCTTTTCCACAGTCCCTACACCTCATCCTTTGAAACATAAACCGTTGACCAAGTCTGAGACTAGGAGTGGACCTAGCCGCCCCTGAGCTCCTCTTTGAGAAGGAGTCCAGAAAGCAAGGGGGTCTGCTCTGAACCTCGTGACTCAACGGGAGGGCTCTCCTTCTGATACATTTCATGTTCCTTTTTCCATTTCATTCTTTCTGTACTTTCCTCCTCTTATCAAACAGCGGCTTAATGACATGTTGCAAGGTTCATATTAACAAGTTCATGTGTACTTGGACAGAGTTAGCTAGGTTGAATAAATGTTGATTGTTGTTTGAACTCCCCTGGTGTCGTTTCACCTTAATTCTGACAAAGGAAATCCACGAACCTGAGTCGCTCCAACTTTGGGACACGACATCTTAATTGGCGTCACGGACAGGATTTCCCTTGTTGGAAGGGAGTTTCTAATGGGATACCGGACCTCCACTCGGAGAACGAGCGGGGAGGATCTGGGAAAGATCTCTCAACAGTAAGTCGGGAGAGATCTGAGCAGTGGCAGACATAGAGGCCCGGGAATAATCTGTGTCTGACTGTTCCCCTGTTTTTAGAGAGGCTAACTGCCTATACGGGATTTCCCTTGTTGGAAGGGAGATTCTAACGGGATACCGGACCTCCACCCAGAAAGCGGGCGGGGAGGATCTGGGAAGGATCTCTCAACAATAAGTCGGGAGAGATCCGAGCAGTGGCAGGCATGGTGACCCGGGAAATATCTATGTCTGACTGTTCCCCTGTTTTAGAGAAGCTAATTGCATATAAAGCCCACCCTTCCCCACAAGGAGTAGCCTGGGCACGAAACCACTGGCATGATCCAAAAGCCATTGTAGGAAGAATTGAGAAGCTTGCAAAAGAAAGCAGGTTTCGCCCGGGAAAAGGGAAGGCTGTAGTGTGTGCAGTGTTAGGGGCCGCACTCGCAGCAGCTCAGGAAGACAGGCAGGAAACAATGAGAGCTGAGCAGGCAGATAAGGAGAAGATTCAGTCCCTGCAGGATTTAGTTAAAGTCCTGCAAGAGCAGTTAACTGCTGAGCGTAATACAACGCAGCGGCTTCATGCTGCCTTGTCTGATGCGTTAGATCGGGAAAGAATTTTACGAGCTGAGGCAGATGAACGATCTGACCCGGACTTAGACCTGCAAGGTCTAGAGGTAGTTCAAGTGAAACAGCAAAAATCTTTATACCCAAATCAAGAGTTAGAATGTACCAGGAAAGTTTTTTACCCTGAGGATGAAGAGATAGCAATGAGGCCATTAATTAAAACAGAAACCATAGACAATGGCCAAATTGGCGGAGCACCACACGTAACTATTAAGACGATACCATATTCTGCCACTGAATTATCTAAAATTCAGGAAAAGTATATCCGACTAGCAAAGGAGACCGAAACAGAATATGTGTGGAGGGTGTCATTAACTGGTGGTGACCGGATTTTATTGTCAGAAGATGAAGCCCAAGGATATTGGGGGCCTGGAGTGTTCCTAACTACCGATGATCCTAGGGAACCATGGTCTCTGACGCAGCGGGCAGCTTACTGGGCAGGGGGAATAGACCAAATGGAACGAGGAGAACCAACACGGATAGACACCCCTTCTATAAATCAGTTAACCGAGAGCTTACAGAAAACTGCTTGTCTCCAGTTAATGCATGATAGGCGATTAGTGCCACAACAGCCCTCTCCGATGTTGTTAAATGCCAATCCCGATAGAATGACTCCTCTAATCCGAGGTTTACCAGATTCTTTGAAATTATATGCCGTCCAGCTACAGGATAGATTACGTGATGCGATAGCACCTAGAGGAGGCAGGCGGAATGCAGGAGGGGCCCTGACCTGGGGAGAAGTGGCACAGGAATTGATTAACTACGGCCGGAGAATGGGTCTCACAAGGGAAGAAAGCAGAGCTAAGCCTGCTATCCGCCGAATAGAAGGACCTGGCCGACCTCCCCCATCTAAGACTGTAAACACCAAAAAGCCATATGGGGGTCAGCGGAACTTGTTGTGGGCAAAAGGGATAGAAAAGGGAATTCCCCGGGATGTGATGGACGGCTTGCCCACCTCTGTCCTAGAAAAGTTGGTCCTAGGGTGGAAAGACAAGAACAAGGAGCCTCCCCATACTGAGTCAAACATTCGAGACTATAAGGGGGCGATTCCACAGTCACTGGCAATTCCCACTCCCCAAACACCTACTGCTCCAGAGGAAGGTATGACTGTCTGCAGGACGGGAAACTAGACACGCTGTCCCCAGTAAGTGAGCCGGGGGACGGCCAGTGGGTTTATTTAAGGAGGCTCACTGAAAATAGGACAGGAGACCTGTTGATTACTTTTCCTCTTGGTCCCTTTAAGACCCCAGTAACTTTTTTAGTTGATACGGGTGCTCAGATGTCAGCACTCCGGACAGATGTTGCTAACCGCAATGGAATAATTGCAGATAAGAAGCAGATATGGGTCATGGACATTTTCGGAAGCTCCCAACCACAGCCGACAGCTGAAGTTAAATGCTGGCTGCCAGGGGATTCATCCCCTGTTAAGGTTACTATGATACTAGGTCCTCTACCCACCAATATTCTAGGACTCGACCTCTTAAAGGGCCGGTCATGGGTAGACTCTAAGGGAAGAGAATGGAAATTTGGGTGTCCCGCAATCTCTGTGAGGCTTTTGCAGTCTGCACCAACTCTTCCCCCTTCAAAGATAGTTAATGTCAAACCTTATGCTTTGCCTTTGGGAGCAAGAGAAGGGATCACTTCAGTGATAACTGAGTTACGGGAACAGGAGATAGTTATTCCTACGCACTCACCCTATAATTCCCCAGTATGGCCAGTCCGCAAGCCAAATGGGAAGTGGCGATTGACAGTTGACTATCGACGCCTGAACACCAATACTGGCCCATTAACAGCTGCAGTCCCCAATATAGCAGAATTAATTGCAACCATACAAGAACAGGGTCACCAGATTTTAGCAACCATTGATGTGAAAGACATGTTCTTTATGGTTCCCTTGCAAGAAGCAGATAGGGACCGCTTTGCCTTCACCTGGGAAGGTGTACAATATACATTTACACGGCTTCCCCAAGGCTATTGCCACTCACCAACCATTGCTCACTGTGCATTAGCCCAGGAACTAAATCAGATCACTCCCAAAGATGGAGTAAAAGTATATCAATATATTGATGATGTGCTAATTGGAGGACCAGACACCACTGTGGTGGGACAAACCCAGAGAGAAATCATTAATCACTTAGAGAATTTAGGGCTCCAAATTCCTGCAGAAAAGGTGCAACTCCCATCACCTGAAGTAAAATTTTTAGGTATCTGGTGGAAAGGAGGGACTGTGTGTATACCTCCTGAAACCTTGTCCACCCTCGAACAAGTGAAAATGCCTGAAAATAAGAAAGAATTACAGCATGCCCTAGGCTTGCTAGTGTTCTGGAGAAAACACATCCCCGACTTTTCTATCATAGCTCGCCCTTTATATGATTTAACCCGTAAAAGAACTGCTTGGGACTGGACACCTGTCCATGAAGAGGCTCTGAAATTATTAATTTTTGAAGCAGGGATTTACCAGGCCCTAGGGCCGATACATCCAGCAGACCCACTCCACATAGAATGGGGTTTTGCAATTCATGGGTTGTCTATACATATGTGGCAGCGTGGACCTGAAGGTCCTACTCGTCCTATAGGATTTTTCTCGCGTAGCTTTAAGGATGCTGAAAAACGGTATTCAGTTTGGGAGAAAGGACTCTTTGTAGTTAACCTAGCCTTACAGGAAGCTGAGAGAATTATACGACAACAGCCCATCATCTTGCGAGGACCCTTTAAGATCCTGAAACCAATATTGGCTGGAACTCCTCCCCCCGCAGGAGTAGCTCAACGAGAAACAGTAAGGAAGTGGTATGCCCAGCTAGACCACTACTGTCACACTAGACAGATAGAGGAGGGAACACCCAAAACGCTCCAAATACAGGATCCCCCTTCTGATCACCCAGATACAGAAGCCCCTCCATCATACATCAAAGTGGCTCCTGATTTCAAACCCCATTTAAAAAACGTATGGTTCACTGATGCTTCCGCAAAAAGGGACGGAAAGACGTGGAAGTATCGAGCAGTAGCATTACATATTGATTCAGGGGAGCATGTGATAACTGAGGGAGAGGGTAGTGCCCAAGTAGGGGAGTTAGTTGCTGTGTGGAGCGTAGTCGTTAAGGAAGCTGAGACAACAGAACCAGTATACATTTATACTGACTCCTATGCAGTGTTTAAAGGATGCACTGAATGGTTGCCATTTTGGGAGCAAAACCAATGGGAAGTAAACCAAGTGCCAGTGTGGCAAAGAGACAAATGGGAAGAAATACTGAATATCGCCAAGCAGAGATCTTTCTTGGTAGGCTGGGTTGCTGCACACCAGGCAGGGGATAACCCAGCTCACCTCCTAAATAACCGGGTAGATTCCTTAACACGTCTAGCCAGTCTTGCCATTGATGGTGAAGCGGAAAAATGGGAACACCTTTTGGAGTGGCTGCACATGAAGCGTGGCCATTCAGGGAGTAAAGACCTGTACAGAGAGGCTATTAGCAGAGGATGGGCCGTTACACGAGAATTATGTAACACTGTTATTTCTGCATGTGGTCAATGTTGAGTTCGTTTGGAAAAATATAACCCTTTAAAAGAACAACCCCTACATTTAAGGACAAACAAAGGTTTATGGCAAACGTGGCAAATTGACTATATTGGCCCCTTTCGGGTATCAGAGGGAAAACGATATGTGTTAGTAGGAGTAGAGGTGGTATCAAGACTAACACAAGCTGAAGCTGTATCCAGAGCAACAGGAGAAAATACAGTAAAAAGTCTTAAAACATGGTTTAGCTACTTACCCAAGCCTCAATCAATTCAATCTGATAATGGGAGCCATTTCACCGCTGGAGTGGTGCAAGAATGGGCTAAGGGTGAGGAAATCCAGTGGGTTTTCCACACCCCTTACTACCCTCAAGCTAATGGTATTGTGGAGAGAACAAACGGACTTCTAAAACGAGCTCTGAGGCCCCATGACCCAGGGTGGGCCTTGCGAATACCAGAAGCAGTATACAGAATTAATAGCCGGTGGGGGGCAAATGGCTGCCCCCGACTCCTAGCATTCTGTCCCACACCTCCTTCTATTGTTCCAGGGACAAAAGGTGGCAAAGACCCTGCACACTTGCTCCACTATGCTGGACAACCACTATTAGTGGAACTACCCACTGTGGGGCAAGTGCCCCTAACCCTAAAGACACCCCTTAACCTCTATTCCTGGGTGGCCACAGATGCTCATGGGAAAGAGCATCGTATCAATACCCGATGGATTGTCCCATCCTTCTAAGTAGACCTTCATGTTCTGAATTAAAGTTGCTCCGATGTTAAATGGTTAATAAGAATATGTTTTTTCTGTATCCCACTAACTGGATTCTAACAAGCATACCAGTTAAGATGCACAATATAAACCTAACCCTCTGTTATAATACTAAAACCATAGCTACTTGATTGCTTGCTTATGTTTTTGTTACTCCGACTAGTGATGCTGTGTTGACTTCTCAGAATTCCTGAGTTGGGGGGAGGACACAGAGAGCTTGACAACAGACCCTGTTGGAGTTCTTGCAGCAGCCCCTACGCCACGTGAGAGCAAGAGGTCGCTATAAACTTATTAACCTTTTTACACACAATGAACACATTCTGTTGATCTACAGATGCTCTAATCAGAGCAATTCCAGTCAAGAGAGCTTGAAGTTTAAGGCTAGTTTGTATGCATCTATAATAAGTAACACATCCTACACATGGCCTGTATGAGGTTGTTTTACAGAAGCTGCATGAGCACCTTGGAGAGTGCACCTCAGCCTCTCGGATGGATCCCAATCACTAGCAGCACTGCTTGACATCTTCTCCAATCCTATCCCTCTAATGATTGTTTATTTTTGTATATATTTTGCAGGTTATCAGAAGCCCACGACAAGACTTATGTTTTCACTTAATGAGTGGGCCATTGTCTATATTGTTTGTTTGATTTTCATTGTGATATTCTTATAGTATAACAAGGAAAGATGGTTTGGAATTCCTTCCTCCTTGCCTTTCTTAGCTTTGGTGCATCTGGACAAGGAGAAAGGACCTCCAATTTAGCTTGGGAAGTGATACAAGGATTCATACATGTCTGGAATAAAACAGATCAGGGGATCTGTATTCAGATTCCTACTTCTACCGAGCAAGGGATTACATTCGGTTTGATACCCATGAAGCTCAATATTGGAAAACATAATATGACCAATGGCATTATAGGGTTAGTAGATGCTCCTTTTGAGTATCAATATCGAAGTGATTACACCTCCTCTGGTAGATGGTGGCGAGATGAAGCAGCCTTCTATGAGATCCCTCAGGACACGGGGTGGCCTGACTTAATAAACAAAACTTGTAAGCGATGGAGATTGGAGGTCAGTCGCGAAATTGGTACTAGTCATAGCCCACCGTGTCCTCCAGGATTCAAGGAAGCCTATTCCAGACGATTCCCACCTTCTCCATCCTGGTGGAAAATAACAGGCTGCCCTTCCTATCACAATATATCTTGTAATCTAGTGCCTTTTTGGCCTGCTTCCCTGGAAATTACCCCTTTTGAATTACAATATAATGTAAAATGGGATTCAGCTTGGTGTGTTCACATACCTGACAGGAAGGGACAATATCCTTCAATGAATAGCGCCCACACTGCTTGGGGATGGTCAGTGAAACACATGTTAAAAAACCAACCTCTTCACTTATTAAAAAAAGAATTTGTCGGCACACCCAACCCCAATGATGCCCATTTGTTAAACTGTACCCACATTATAGATTGTACCACAGGCGCTGGCAATCCCATCGAAACATGGATCAGTTTGGAAGTTAGAACCTTAATTCGAGATATGTGCACCTGTTGGGGATATCCTAATTTTGGATACCGAAACCGGGATAACCAATGTAATCAGATCACCAATAATGTTAATATCTGGCTAAAATGTGGAATTCCCATTAACCACTTCCCAAGACATAAGGTGGGGGAGGATAATCAAATACCTCGGGGAGACGCAGCTACTTGTCAAAACGCTTTGTATGCTGCCCCTGAGGGGACTGTCTGGGGGTGCTCAAATGGGAAAATGTACTCGCATTTGAATGTGATCGAACAGGCTGGATTGCAGTGTGGTTTGGGAATTCCTACTATGTGTCCCAGACGAATCTTTGAATATACCACACCACCTATTCACAGGAAGAGACGAGAACTTGATGACCCAAGTAGCGCCCAGAAATGGATTCAAAGCATTTTAAAACCCGATTATTATACTTGGGGACAGAAGGTATCATTAGAGCTAGAAGCATTCTTTGCACCATCTGGATATATTGTTCGGCACCAATGGGTGCTAGAAAACCTAACTTGGCAAGTACATGTATTAAGTAATTGGACTCGATATGCCTTTGGGGAACTAAATCTCCAAGTGCAACAGGTATCAAAAATGACATTACAAAATCGTTTAGCCTTAGATATGTTATTGTTAAAAGAACAAGGTGTGTGTGGTATGTTGAACTTGACTGAATCCGAATGTTGTATTACCATTCATAATGCTACGACTTCCATTGAAGAAGCCCGGGCAAAGATGAAGGAGATTGCCGACCAGACGAGAGAACTCTTCCACGCAATGCAACCAGCTGACTGGTTTGACGGCTGGAATCCAAACTCATGGCTACATTCCATTTTAGGATCCTTGGGACTGACGGGATGGGGAAAATGGCTTGTAAATATTGGACTTATGATATTAATTGGATTTGTATGTTTAATAACAGGCCTTGCAATAGTCAGATGTATGATTAGCTGCTTACTATCCTCAGCTGTCTCTCTCTCTTCTACTGTCTGCTATATCAAGATCACCACAGATGAAGATGATATGAACGAGAATCAAAGTCCAGCGACTGTTTGAGCCACGGGGTGGTGTGACGGTCTGACAAATTCAAATGTCTCAAACATCCGCTAAAAGAGCTTTGGTGGACAAAACGGCCTCTGTAAAAATGCTGGAGTTTTGTGAACAGGACAATGTGGACAGAGGAGAGGGCCCCATGGAGGGTGGGAACGCACTTCTCCAAGGCCCCAATTCCTTATCTTGAGTGACCAGGAGAAGGAACACAATTTATGCCTTCCTGGAGGAAGAAGGCCCCATGGAAGTTGGGACTGTGCTTCTATCTTAAGTGGTCATACCAGCAGGAAAAGAGAAGCAACTCCACAATGAACACCCCCCCCCCAAAGCTACCGATTCCAGTGAACCCCAGGTGTGGGAACTGCGCATGTTGAGATCATCAACTAACACACTATAAAAGAGGAGAGAACGAATCCTCAGTGCGCGCCCTCCGGAACTGGATCTCTACGCTGGCTGGACCAACGCTGGACCCAGGACTGGTGAAACCCTTCTCTTCTCTCTTTCTTTTTTCTCTCATTCTCTCTCTCTCTCTTTTCCTTCTCTCTTTTCCACAGTCCCTACACCTCATCCTTTGAAACATAAACCGTTGACCAAGTCTGAGACTAGGAGTGGACCTAGCCGCCCCTGAGCTCCTCTTTGAGAAGGAGTCCAGAAAGCAAGGGGGTCTGCTCTGAACCTCGTGACTCAACGGGAGGGCTCTCCTTCTGATACATTTCATGTTCCTTTTTCCATTTCATTCTTTCTGTACTTTCCTCCTCTTATCAAACAGCGGCTTAATGACATGTTGCAAGGTTCATATTAACAAGTTCATGTGTACTTGGACAGAGTTAGCTAGGTTGAATAAATGTTGATTGTTGTTTGAACTCCCCTGGTGTCGTTTCACCTTAATTCTGACAAAGGAAATCCACGAACCTGAGTCGCTCCAACTTTGGGACGCGACAATGAGAACAGAGGTAAAAGAGACAGTGAGGAGAAGAGGGGAAAGAGACAAGCGCGGCCATAGCAGAAAACCAGGGAAAAGAGACAGTGGAGTGGAAAGAAGGGAAAAGCGACAGGCGAGGGAATAGATGGGAAAGAGAGCGTTCACGGAAAAGAGGGAAACCAGGGAAAAGAGCCAGGCGAATGGGGAAAGAGCAGAAAGAGAGAGTAAATGCAGAGGAGGGAATGCAGGGAAAAGAGGCGGGCGAGGCAAAAAGAGCTAAAAGAGACAGTTAATGCAGAAGGGGGAAACCAGGGGAAAGAGACAGTCCAGTTGATGGGGAAAGAGTGGAAAGAGTGAGGCGACGGCAAAGACGAAAAGCAGGGGAAAGAGACAGTCGAGGGAATGGAGTGCAAAGGGAGAGTTCATGGGGGGGGTGGAAACAGGGAAAAGAGACAGGTGAAAAGGAAAGAGCTAAAAGGGAGAGTAAACTCAGAAGAGGGAAAGCAGGGAAAAGAGGCATGCGAGATGAAGAGAGGTGAAAAGAGACAAGTGAGGAAAAGAGGGGAAAGAGACAATCGAGGACATAGCGGAAAACCAGGGGAAAGAGTTGAGGGAAAAGATGGGAAAAGAGACATGTGAGGGAAAAGAAGAGGAAGAGAGAGTTCATGGAAAAGAGGGAATCCAGGGAAAAGAGACAGTCGTGGGGAAATGGAAGGGAAAGAGACAGTTCATTGAAAAGAGGGAAATCAGGGAAAGAGACAGGAGAGGGAAAAGAGCTAAAAGAGAGGATTCCTGCAGAAGGGGGAAAACAGGGAAAAGAGATGTGCATGGGGAAAAGAGGTAAAAAGATAAGCAACAGTAGAGCGGGAAAAGAAACAGTCAAGAGAAAGGAAGGGAAAGAGACAGTTCATGGGAAAGATTGAAACCAAGGAAAAGAGTCAGGCGAAGGGGAAAGAGCTAAAAGAGAGAGTTAATGCAGAAAATGGAAATAAGGGAAAAAAGACAGGCGATGAGAACAGAGGTAAAAGAGACAGTGAGGAGAAGAGGGGAAAGAGACAAGCGCGGCCATAGCGGAAAAGCAGGGAAAAGAGACAGTGGAGTGGAAAGAAGGGAAAAGCGACAGGCGAGGGAAAAGATGGGAAAGAGAGCGTTCATGGAAAACAGGGAAACCAGGGAAAAGAGACAGGCGAATGGAGAAAGAGTGAAAAGAGAGAGTTAATGCACAGGAGGGAATGCAGGGAAAAGAGGCGGGTGAGGCAAAAAGAGCGAAAAGAGACAGTTAATGCAGATGGGAAAACCAGGTGAAAGAGGCAATGATAAAAGTTGGGAAAAGAGACTGTTGATGAGAAAACAGGGTGAAGAGACAGTCGAGGGTAAAAAGAAGGGAAAGAGAGAGTTCATGTGAAAAAGGGAAACCAGGGAAAAGAGACAGTCCAGTTGATGGGGAAAGAGTGGAAAGAGTGAGGCGACGGCAAAGACGAAAAGCAGGGGAAAGAGACAGTCGAGGGAAAGGAGGGCAAAGAGAGAGTTCATGGGGGGTGCAAACAGTGGAAAGAGACAAGTGAAAAGGAAAGAGCTAAAAGGGAGAGTAAGCTCAGAAGAGGGAAAGCAGGGAAAAGAGGCATGCGAGGTGAAGAGAGGTTAAAAAAGACAAGTGAGGAAAAGAGGGGAAAGAGACAAGCGAGGACATAGCGGAAAACCAGGGGAAAGAGTTGAGGGAAAAGATGGGAAAACAGACATGCGAGTGAAAAGAAGAGGAAGAGAGAGTTCATGGAAAAGAGGGATTCCAAGGGAAAAGAGACAGTCGTGGGGAAATGGAAGGGAAAGAGACAGTTCATTGAAAAGAGGTAAATCAGGGAAAGAGACAGGAGAGGGGAAAAGAGCTAAAAGAGAGGATTCCTGCAGAAGCGGGAAAACAGGGAAAAGAGATGGCTGTGGGAAAAAGGTAAAAAGACAAGCAAAGGTAGAGCGGGAAAAGAAAGAGTCAAGGGAAAGGAAGGGAAAGAGACAGTTCATGGGAAAGGCTGAAACCAAGGAAAAGAGTCAGGCGAAGGAGAAAGAGCTAAAAGAGAGAGTTAATGCAGAAAATGGAAATAAGGGAAAAAAGACAGGTGATGAGAACAGTGGTAAAAGAGACAAGTGAGGAAAAGATGGGAAAGAGACAAGCGAGGACATAGCGGAAAACCAGGGGAAAGAGTTGAGGGAAAAGATGGGAAAAGAGACATGGGAGGGAAAAGAAGGGGAAGAGAGAGTTCATGGAAAAGAGGGAATCCAGGGAAAAGAGACAGTCGAGGGGAAAAGGAAGGGAAAGAGACAGTTCATTGAAAAGAGGGAAATCAGGGAAAGAGACAGGAGAGGGAAAAGAGCTAAAAGAGAGGATTCCTGCAGAAGGGGGAAAACAGGGAAAAGAGATGGGCATGGGAAAAAGAGGTAAAAAGATAAGCAACAGTAGAGCGGGAAAAGAAAGAGTCAAGGGAAAGGAAGGGAAAGAGACAGTTCATGGGAAAGACTGAAACCAAGGAAAAGAGACAGGCAAAGGGGAAAGAGCTAAAAGAGAGAGTTAATGCAGAAAAATGGAAATTAGGAAGAAAAGACAGGTGATGAGAACAGAGGTAAAAGAGACAGTGAGGAGAAGAGGGGAAAGAGACAAGCGCGGCCATAGCGGAAAACCAGGGAAAAGAGACAGTGGAGTGGAAAGAAGGGAAAAGCGACAGGCAAGGGACAGTGGAGTAGAAAGAAGGGAAAAGCGACAGGCAAGGGAAAAGACGGGAAAGAGTGAGTTCATTGGAAAGAGGGAAACCTGGGAAAAGAGACAGGCGAATGGGGAAAGACCGGAAAGAGGGAGTTAATGCAGAGGAGGGAATGCAGGAAAAAGAGGCGGGCTAAGCAAAAAGAGCGAAAAAGAGACAGTTAATGCAGAAGGGGGAAACCAGGGGAAAGAGGCGATGACAAATGTTGGGAAAAGAGACCGTTGATGAGAAAACAGGGTGAAGAGACAGTCGAGGGTGAAAAGAAGGGAAAGAGAGAGTTCATGGAAAAAAAAAGGGAAACCAGGGAAAAGAGACAGTCCAGTTGATGGGGAAAGAGTGGAAAGAGTGAGGCGAGGGCAAAGACGAAAATCAGGGGAAAGAGACAGTCGAGGGAAAGGAGGGCAAAGAGAGAGTTCATGGGGGGTGGAAACAGGGGAAAGAGACAGGTGAAAAGGAAAGAGCTAAAAGGGAGAGTAAACTCAGAATTGGGAAAGCAGGGAAAAGAGGCGTGCGAGGTGAAGAGAGGATAAAAGAGACAAGTGAGGAAATGAGGGGAAAGAGACAAGTGAGGATATAGCGGAAAACGAGGGAAAACAGTTGAGGGAAAAGATGGGAAAACAAACATGCGAGGGAAAAGAAGGGGAAGAGAGAGTTGATTGAAAAGAGGGAATCCTGGGAAAAGAGACAGTCGAGGGGGAAAGGAAGGGAAAGAGACAGTTCATGGGAAAAATTGAAACCAAGGAAAAGAGACAGGCGAAGGGGAAAGAGCTAAAAGAGAGAGTTAATGCAGAAAATGGAAATTAGGGAAAAAAGACAGGCGATGAGAACAGAGGTAAAAGAGACAGTGAGGAGAAGAGGGGAAAGAGAGAAGTGCGGCCATAGCGGAAAAACAGGGAAAAGAGACAATGGAGTGGAAAGAAGGGAAAAGCGACAGGCGAGGGAAAAGATGGGAAAGAGAGAGTTCATGGAAAAGAGGGAATCCAGGGAAAAGAGACAGTCGAGGGGACAAAAGGGAAAGAGACAGTTCATTGAAAAGAGGGAAATCAGGGAAAGAGACAGGAGAGGGGAAAAGAGCTAAAAGAGAGGATTCCTGCAGAAGCGGGAAAACAGGGAAAAGAGATGGGCATGGGGAAAAGAGACAGGCGAACGGGGAAAGAGCGGAAAGAGAGAGTTAATTCAGAAGAGGGAAAGCAGGGAAAAGAGGCATGCCACATGAAGAGAGGTGAAAAGAGACAAGTGAGGAAAAGAGGGCAAAGAGACAAGAGAGGACATAGCGGAAAACCAGGGAAAAGAGTTGAGGGAAAAGATGGGAAAAGAGACATGCGAGGGAAAAGAAGAGGAAGAGAGAGTTCATGGAAAAAAGGGAAACCAGGGAAAAGAGACAGTCCAGTTGATGGGGAAAGAGTGGAAAGAGTGAGGGGACGGCAAAGATGAAAAGCAGGGGAAAGAGACAGTCGAGGGAATGGAGGGCAAAGAGAGAGTTCATGGAGGGGGGAGAGTTCATGGGGGGGCGGAATCAGGGAAAAGAGACAGGTGAAAAGGAAAGAGCTAAACGGGAGAGTAAACTCAGAAGAGGGAAAGCAGGGAAAAGAGGCATGCGAGGTGAAGAGAGATTAAAAGAGACAAGTGAGGAAAAGATGGGAAAGAGACAAGCAAGGACATAGCGGAAAACCAGGGAAAAGAGACAGGCGAATGGGGAAAGAGCAGAAAGAGAGTGTTAATGCAGAGGAGGGAATGCAAGGAAAAGAGGCGGGTGAGGCAAAAAGAGCGAAAAGAGAGAGTTAATGCAGAAAGGGGAAACCAGGGGAAGGAGGCGATGACAAAAGTTGGGAAAAGAGACAGTTGATGAGAAAACAGGGTGAAGAGACAGTCGAGGGTGAAAAGAAGGGAAAGAGAGATTTCATGGGAAAAAACGGTAACCAGGGAAAAGAGATAGTCCAGTTGATGAGAAAAGAGTGGAAAGAGTGAGGGGACAGCAAAGACGAAAAGCAGGGGGAAGAGACAGTCGAGGGAATGGAGGGCAAAGAGAGAGTTCATGGGGGGGGGGAGAGTTCATGGGGGGGTGGAAACAGGGAAAAGAGACAGGTGAAAAGGAAAGAGCTAAAAGGGAGAGTAAAGTCAGAAGAGGGAAAGCAGGGAAAATAGGCATGCGAGGTGAAGAGAGAGTAAAAGAGACAAGTGAGGAAAAGATGGGAAAGAGACAAGCGAGGACATAGCGGAAAACCAGGGGAAAGAGTTGAGGGAAAAGATGGGAAAAGAGACATGCAAGGGAAAAGAAGAGGAAGAGAGAGTTCATGGAAAAGAGGGAATCCAGGGAAAAGAGACAGTCGTGGGGAAATGGAAGGGAAAGAGACAGTTCATTGAAAAGAGGTAAATCAGGGAAAGAGACAGGAGAGGGGAAAAGAGCTAAAAGAGAGGATTCCTGCAGAAGCGGGAAAACAGGGAAAAGAGATGGCTGTGGGGAAAAGAGGTAAAAAGATAAGCAAAGGTAGAGCGGGAAAAGAAACAGTCAAGGGAAAAGAAGGGAAAGAGACAGTTCATGGGAAAGGCTGAAACCAAGGAAAAGAGACAGGCGAAGGGGAAAGAGCTAAAAGAGAGAGTTAATGCAGAAAATGGAAATTAGGGAAAAAAGACAGGCGATGAGAACAGAGGTAAAAGAGACAGTGAGGTGAAGAGGGGAGAGAGAGAAGTGCGGCCATAGCGGAAAAACAGGGAAAAGAGACAATGGAGTGGAAAGAAGGGAAAAGCGACAGGCGAGGGAAAAGAAGGGGAAGAGAGAGTTCATGGAAAAGAGGGAATCCAGGGAAAAGAGACAGTCGAGGGGAAAAGGAAGGGAAAGAGACAGTTCATTGAAAAGTGGGAAATCAGGGAAAGAGACAGGAGAGGGGAAAAGAGCTAAAAGAGGGGAAAAGAGCTAAAAGAGAGGGTTCCTGCAGAAGCGGGAAAACAGGGAAAAGAGATGGGCATGGGAAAAAGAGGTAAAAAGATAAGCAACAGTAGAGCGGGAAAAGAAAGAGTCAAGGGAAAGGAAGGGAAAGAGACAGTTCATGGGAAAGACTGAAACCAAGGAAAAGAGACAGGCAAAGGGGAAAGAGCTGAAAGAGAGAGTTAATGCAGAAAAATGGAAATTAGGAAGAAAAGACAGGTGATGAGAACAGAGGTAAAAGAGACAGTGAGGAGAAGAGGGGAAAGAGACAAGCGCGGCCATAGCGGAAAACCAGGGAAAAGAGACAGTGGAGTGGAAAGAAGGGAAAAGCGACAGGCAAGGGACAGTGGAGTAGAAAGAAGGGAAAAGCGACAGGCAAGGGAAAAGACGGGAAAGAGTGAGTTCATTGGAAAGAGGGAAACACGGGAAAAGAGACAGGCGAATGGGGAAAGACCGGAAAGAGAGAGTTAATGCAGAGGAGGGAATGCAGGAAAAAGAGGCGGGCTAAGCAAAAAGAGCGAAAAAGAGACAGTTAATGCAGAAGGGGGAAACCAGGGGAAAGAGGCGATGACAAATGTTGGGAAAAGAGACCGTTGATGAGAAAACAGGGTGAAGAGACAGTCGAGGGTGAAAAGAAGGGAAAGAGAGATTTCATGAAAAAAAAAGGGAAACCAGGGAAAAGAGACAGTCCAGTTGATGGGGAAAGAGTGGAAAGAGTGAGGCGACGGCAAAGACGAAAATCAGGGGAAAGAGACAGTCGAGGGAAAGGAGGGCAAAGAGAGAGTTCATGGGGGGTGGAAACAGGGGAAAAAGACAGGTGAAAAGGAAAGAGCTAAAAGGGAGAGTAAACTCAGAATTGGGAAAGCAGGGAAAAGAGGCGTGCGAGGTGAAGAGAGGTAAAAAGAGACAAGTGAGGAAAAGAGGGGAAAGAGACAAGCGCGGCCATAGCAGAAAAACAGGGAAAAGAGTTGAGGGAGAAGATGGGAAAAGAGACATGCGAGGGAAAATAAGGGGAAGAGAGAGTTGATTGAAAAGAGGGAATCCAGGGAAAAGAGACAGTCGAGGGGGAAAGGAAGGGAAAGAGACAGTTCATGGGAAAAATTGAAACCAAGGAAAAGAGACAGGCGAAGGGGAAAGAGCTAAAAGAGAGAGTTAATGCAGAAAACGGAAATTAGGGAAAAAAGACAGGCGATGAGAACAGAGGTAAAAGAGACAGTGAGGAGAAGAGGGGAAAGAGAGAAGTGCGGCCATAGCGGAAAAACAGGGAAAAGAGTTGAGGGAAAAGATGGGAAAAGCGACAGGCGAGGGAAAAGAATAGGAAGAGAGAGTTCATGGAAAAGAGGGAATCCAAGGGAAAAGAGGCAGTCGAGGGGAAAAGGAAGGGAAAGAGACAGTTCATTGAAAAGAGGGAAATCAGGGAAAGAGACAGGAGAGGGGAAAAGAGCTAAAAGAGAGGATTCCTGCAGAAGCGGGAAAACAGGGAAAAGAGATGGCTGTGGGGAAAAGAGGTAAAAAGATAAGCAACAGCAGAGCGGGAAAAGAAACAGTCAAGAGAAAGGAAGGGAAAGAGACATTTCATGGGAAAAACTGAAACCAAGGAAAAGAGTCAGGTGAAGGGGAAAGAGCTAAAAGAGAGAGTTAATGCAGAAAATGGAAATTAGGGAAAAAAGACAGGCGATGAGAACAGAGGTAAAAGAGACAGTGAGGAGAAGAGGGGAAAGAGACAAGCGCGGCCATAGCAGAAAACCAGGGAAATAGACAGTGGAGTGGAAAGGAGGGAAAAGCGACAGGCGAGGGAAAAGATGGGAAAGAGAGCATTCATGGAAAATAGGGAAACCAGGGAAAAGAGACAGTCGAGGGGACAAAAGGGAAAGAGACAGTTCATTGAAAAGAGGGAAATCAGGGAAAGAGACAGGAGAGGGGAAAAGAGCTAAAAGAGAGGATTCCTGCAGAAGCGGGAAAACAGGGAAAAGAGATGGCTGTGGGGAAAAGAGGTAAAAAGATAAGCAAAGGTAGAGCGGGAAAAGAAAGAGTCAAGGGAAAGGAAGGGAAAGAGACAGTTCATGGGAAAGGCTGAAACCAAGGAAAAGAGTCAGGCGAAGGAGAAAGAGCTAAAAGAGAGAGTTAATGCAGAAAATGGAAATAAGGGAAAAAAGACAGGTGATGAGAACAGAGGTAAAAGAGACAAGTGAGGAAAAGATGGGAAAGAGACAAGCGAGGACATAACAGAAAACCAGGGGAAAGAGTTGAGGGAAAAGATGGGAAAAGAGACATGGGAGGGAAAAGAAGGGGAAGAGAGAGTTCATGGAAAAGACGGAATCCAGGGAAAAGAGACAGTCGAGGGGAAAAGGAAGGGAAGAGACAGTTCATTGAAAAGTGGGAAATCAGGGAAAGAGACAGGAGAGGGGAAAAGAGCTAAAAGAGGGGAAAAGAGCTAAAAGAGAGGGTTCCTGCAGAAGCGGGAAAACAGGGAAAAGAGATGGGCATGGGAAAAAGAGGTAAAAAGATAAGCAACAGTAGAGCGGGAAAAGAAAGAGTCAAGGGAAAGGAAGGGAAAGAGACAGTTCATGGGAAAGACTGAAACCAAGGAAAAGAGTCAGGTGAAGGGGAAAGAGCTAAAAGAGAGAGTTAATGCAGAAAAATGGAAATTAGGAAGAAAAGACAGGTGATGAGAACAGAGGTAAAAGAGACAGTGAGGAGAAGAGGGGAAAGAGACAAGCGCGGCCATAGCGGAAAACCAGGGAAAAGAGACAGTGGAGTGGAAAGAAGGGAAAAGCGACAGGCAAGGGTCAGTGGAGTAGAAAGAAGGGAAAAGCGACAGGCAAGGGAAAAGACGGGAAAGAGTGAGTTCATTGGAAAGAGGGGAACCCGGGAAAAGAGACAGGCGAATGGGGAAAGACCGGAAAGAGAGAGTTAATGCAGAGGAGGGAATGCAGGAAAAAGAGGCGGGCTAAGCAAAAAGAGCGAAAAAGAGACAGTTAATGCAGAAGGGGGAAACCAGGGGATAGAGGCGATGACAAAAGTTGGGAAAAGAGACCGTTGATGAGAAAACAGGGTGAAGAGACAGTCGAGGGTGAAAAGAAGGGAAAGAGAGATTTCATGGGAAAAAACGGTAACCAGGGAAAAGAGACAGTCCAGTTGATGGGGAAAGAGTGGAAAGAGTGAGGCGAGGGCAAAGACGAAAATCAGGGGAAAGAGACAGTCGAGGGAATGGGGGGCAAAGAGAGAGTTCATGGGGGGTGGAAACAGGGGAAAGAGACAGGTGAAAAGGAAAGAGCTAAAAGGGAGAGTAAACTCAGAATTGGGAAAGCAGGGAAAAGAGGCGTGCGAGGTGAAGAGAGGTTAAAAGAGACAAGTGAGGAAATGAGGGGAAAGAGACAAGTGAGGACATAGCGGAAAACCAGGGAAAACAGTTGAGGGAAAAGATGGGAAAACAAACATGCGAGGGAAAAGAAGGGGAAGAGAGAGTTGATTGAAAAGAGGGAATCCAGGGAAAAGAGACAGCCGAGGGGGAAAGGAAGGGAAAGAGACAGTTCATGGGAAAAATTGAAACCAAGGAAAAGAGACAGGCGAAGGGGAAAGAGCTAAAAGAGAGAGTTAATGCAGAAAATGGAAATTCGGGAAAAAAGACAGGCAATGAGAACAGAGGTAAAAGAGACAGAGAGGTGAAGAGGGGAAAGAGAGAAGTGCGGCCATAGCGGAAAAACAGGGAAAAGAGACAATGGAGTGGAAAGAAGGGGAAAGCGACAGGCGAGGGAAAAGATGGGAAAGAGAGAGTCCATGGAAAAGAGGGAATCCAGGGAAAAGAGACAGTCGTGGGGAAATGGAAGGGAAAGAGACAGTTCATTGAAAAGAGGTAAATCAGGGAAAGAGACAGGAGAGGGGAAAAGAGCTAAAAGAGAGGATTCCTGCAGAAGCGGGAAAACAGGGAAAAGAGATGGGCATGGGGAAAAGAGACAGGCGAACGGGGAAAGAGCGGAAAGAGAGAGTTAATGCAGAAGAGGGAAAGCAGGGAAAAGAGGCATGCGACATGAAGAGAGGTGAAAAGAGACAAGTGAGGAAAAGAGGGCAAAGAGACAAGAGAGGACATAGCGGAAAACCAGGGAAAAGAGTTGAGGGAAAAGATGGGAAAAGAGACATGCGAGGGAAAAGAAGAGGAAGAGAGAGTTCATGGAAAAAAGGGAAACCAGGGAAAAGAGACAGTCCAGTTGATGAGAAAAGAGTAGAAAGAGTGAGGGGACGGCAAAGATGAAAAGCAGGGGAAAGAGACAGTCGAGGGAATGGAGGGCAAAGAGAGAGTTCATGGAGGGGGGAGAGTTCATGGGGGGGCGGAATCAGGGAAAAGAGACAGGTGAAAAGGAAAGAGCTAAACGGGAGAGTAAACTCAGAAGAGGGAAAGCAGGGAAAAGAGGCATGCGAGGTGAAGAGAGATTAAAAGAGACAAGTGAGGAAAAGATGGGAAAGAGACAAGCAAGGACATAGCGGAAAACCAGGGAAAAGAGACAGGCGAATGGGGAAAGAGCAGAAAGAGAGTGTTAATGCAGAGGAGGGAATGCAAGGAAAAGAGGCGGGTGAGGCAAAAAGAGCGAAAAGAGAGAGTTAATGCAGAAAGGGGAAACCAGGGGAAGGAGGCGATGACAAAAGTTGGGAAAAGAGACAGTTGATGAGAAAACAGGGTGAAGAGACAGTCGAGGGTGAAAAGAAGGGAAAGAGAGATTTCATGGGAAAAAACGGTAACCAGGGAAAAGAGATAGTCCAGTTGATGAGAAAAGAGTGGAAAGAGTGAGGGGACAGCAAAGACGAAAAGCAGGGGGAAGAGACAGTCGAGGGAATGGAGGGCAAAGAGAGAGTTCATGGGGGGGGGAGAGTTCATGGGGGGGTGGAAACAGGGAAAAGAGACAGGTGAAAAGGAAAGAGCTAAAAGGGAGAGTAAACTCAGAAGAGGGAAAGCAGGGAAAATAGGCATGCGAGGTGAAGAGAGAGTAAAAGAGACAAGTGAGGAAAAGATGGGAAAGAGACAAGCGAGGACATAGCGGAAAACCAGGGGAAAGAGTTGAGGGAAAAGATGGGAAAAGAGACATGCAAGGGAAAAGAAGAGGAAGAGAGAGTTCATGGAAAAGAGGGAATCCAGGGAAAAGAGACAGTCGTGGGGAAATGGAAGGGAAAGAGACAGTTCATTGAAAAGAGGTAAATCAGGGAAAGAGACAGGAGAGGGGAAAAGAGCTAAAAGAGAGGATTCCTGCAGAAGCGGGAAAACAGGGAAAAGAGATGGCTGTGGGGAAAAGAGGTAAAAAGATAAGCAAAGGTAGAGCGGGAAAAGAAACAGTCAAGGGAAAAGAAGGGAAAGAGACAGTTCATGGGAAAGGCTGAAACCAAGGAAAAGAGACAGGCGAAGGGGAAAGAGCTAAAAGAGAGAGTTAATGCAGAAAATGGAAATTAGGGAAAAAAGACAGGCGATGAGAACAGAGGTAAAAGAGACAGTGAGGTGAAGAGGGGAGAGAGAGAAGTGCGGCCATAGCGGAAAAACAGGGAAAAGAGACAATGGAGTGGAAAGAAGGGAAAAGCGACAGGCGAGGGAAAAGAAGGGGAAGAGAGAGTTCATGGAAAAGAGGGAATCCAGGGAAAAGAGACAGTCGAGGGGAAAAGGAAGGGAAAGAGACAGTTCATTGAAAAGTGGGAAATCAGGGAAAGAGACAGGAGAGGGGAAAAGAGCTAAAAGAGGGGAAAAGAGCTAAAAGAGAGGGTTCCTGCAGAAGCGGGAAAACAGGGAAAAGAGATGGGCATGGGAAAAAGAGGTAAAAAGATAAGCAACAGTAGAGCGGGAAAAGAAAGAGTCAAGGGAAAGGAAGGGAAAGAGACAGTTCATGGGAAAGACTGAAACCAAGGAAAAGAGACAGGCAAAGGGGAAAGAGCTGAAAGAGAGAGTTAATGCAGAAAAATGGAAATTAGGAAGAAAAGACAGGTGATGAGAACAGAGGTAAAAGAGACAGTGAGGAGAAGAGGGGAAAGAGACAAGCGCGGCCATAGCGGAAAACCAGGGAAAAGAGACAGTGGAGTGGAAAGAAGGGAAAAGCGACAGGCAAGGGACAGTGGAGTAGAAAGAAGGGAAAAGCGACAGGCAAGGGAAAAGACGGGAAAGAGTGAGTTCATTGGAAAGAGGGAAACACGGGAAAAGAGACAGGCGAATGGGGAAAGACCGGAAAGAGAGAGTTAATGCAGAGGAGGGAATGCAGGAAAAAGAGGCGGGCTAAGCAAAAAGAGCGAAAAAGAGACAGTTAATGCAGAAGGGGGAAACCAGGGGAAAGAGGCGATGACAAAAGTTGGGAAAAGAGACCGTTGATGAGAAAACAGGGTGAAGAGACAGTCGAGGGTGAAAAGAAGGGAAAGAGAGATTTCATGAAAAAAAAAGGGAAACCAGGGAAAAGAGACAGTCCAGTTGATGGGGAAAGAGTGGAAAGAGTGAGGCGACGGCAAAGACGAAAATCGGGGAAAGAGACAGTCGAGGGAAAGGAGGGCAAAGAGAGAGTTCATGGGGGGTGGAAACAGGGGAAAAAGACAGGTGAAAAGGAAAGAGCTAAAAGGGAGAGTAAACTCAGAATTGGGAAAGCAGGGAAAAGAGGCGTGCGAGGTGAAGAGAGGTAAAAAGAGACAAGTGAGGAAAAGAGGGGAAAGAGACAAGCGCGGCCATAGCAGAAAAACAGGGAAAAGAGTTGAGGGAGAAGATGGGAAAAGAGACATGCGAGGGAAAATAAGGGAAAGAGACAGTTCATTGAAAAGAGGGAAATCAGGGAAAGAGACAGGAGAGGGGAAAAGAGCTAAAAGAGAGGATTCCTGCAGAAGCGGGAAAACAGGGAAAAGAGATGGGCATGGGGAAAAGAGGTAAAAAGATAAGCAACAGTAGAGCAGGAAAAGAAACAGTCAAGGGAAAGGAAGGGAAAGAGACAATTCATGGGAAAGACTGAAACCAGGGGAAAAGAGACAGGCGAAGGGGGAAAGAGCGGAAAGAGAGAGTTAATGCAGAGGAGGGAATGCAGGGAAAAGAGGCGGGCGAGGCAAAAAGAGCGAAAAGAGACAGTTAATGCAGAAGGGGGAACCCAGGGGAAAGAGGCGATGACAAAAGTTCGGAAAAGAGACCGTTGATGAGAAAACAGGGTGAAGAGACAGTCGAGGGTGAAAAGAAGGGAAAGAGAGAGTTCATGAAAAAAAAGGGGGAAACCAGGGAAAAGAGACAGTCCAGTTGATGGGGAAAGAGTGGAAAGAGTGAGGCGAGGGCAAAGACGAAAATCAGGGGAAAGAGACAGTCGAGGGAAAGGAGGGTAAAGAGAGACTTCATGTGGGGGGTGAAAATAGGGGAAAGAGGTGAAAAGGAAAGAGCTAAAAGGGAGAGTAAACTCTGAATTGGGAAAGCAGGGAAAAGAGGCATACGAGGTGAATAGAGGTTAAAAGAGCCAAGTGAGGAACAGAGGGGAAAGAGACAAGTGAGGATATAGCGGAAAACGAGGGAAAACAGTTGAGGGAAAAGATGGGAAAACAAACATGCGAGGGAAAAGAAGGGGAAGAGAGAGTTGATTGAAAAGAGGGAATCCAGGGAAAAGAGACAGTCGAGGGGAAAAGGAAGGGAAAGAGACAGTTCATGGGAAAAATTGAAACCAAGGAAAAGAGACAGGCGAAGGGGAAAGAGCTAAAAGAGAGAGTTAATGCAGAAAATGGAAATTAGGGAAAAAAGACAGGCGATGAGAACAGAGGTAAAAGAGACAGTGAGGAGAAGAGGGGAAAGAGACAAGCGCGGCCATAGCAGAAAACCAGGGAAAAGAGACAGTGGAGTGGAAAGAAGGGGAAAGAGACAGGCGAGGGAATAGATGGGAAAGAGAGCGTTCATGGAAAAGAGGGAAACCCGGGAAAAGAGCCAGGCGAATGGGAAAGATCGGTAAGAGAGAGTTAATGCAGAGGAGGGAATGCAGGGAAAAGAGGCGGGCGAGGCAAAAAGAGCTAAAAGAGACAGTTAATGCAGAAGGGGGAAACCAGGGGAAAGAGGCGATGACAAATGTTGGGAAAAGAGACCGTTGATGAGAAAACAGGGTGAAGAGACAGTCGAGGGTGAAAAGAAGGGAAAGAGAGAGTTCATGAAAAAAAGGGGAAACCAGGGAAAAGAGACAGTCCAGTTGATGGGGAAAGAGTGGAAAGAGTGAGGCGAGGGCAAAGACAAAAATCAGGGGAAAGAGACAGTCGAGGGAAAGGAGGGCAAAGAGAGAGTTCATGGGGGGTGGAAACAGGGGAAAGAGACAGGTGAAAAGGAAAGAGCTAAAAGGGAGAGTAAAGACAGAAGAGGGAAAGCAGGGAAAAGAGGCATGCAAGGTGAAGAGAGGTTAAAAGAGACAAGTGAGGAAAAGAGGGGAAAGAGACAATCGAGGACATAGCGGAAAACGAGGGAAAACAGTTGAGGGAAAAGATGGGAAAACAAACATGCGAGGGAAAAGAAGGGGAAGAGAGAGTTGATTGAAAAGAGGGAATCCAGGGAAAAGAGACAGCCGAGGGGGAAAGGAAGGGAAAGAGACAGTTCATGGGAAAAATTGAAACCAAGGAAAAGAGACAGGCGAAGGGGAAAGAGCTAAAAGAGAGAGTTAATGCAGAAAATGGAAATTAGGGAAAAAAGACAGGCGATGAGAACAGAGGTAAAAGAGACAGTGAGGAGAAGAGGGGAAAGAGAGAAGTGCGGCCATAGCGGAAAAACAGGGAAAAGAGTTGAGGGAAAAGATGGGAAAAGCGACAGGCGAGGGAAAAGAATAGGAAGAGAGAGTTCATGGAAAAGAGGGAATCCAAGGGAAAAGAGGCAGTCGAGGGGAAAAGGAAGGGAAAGAGACAGTTCATTGAAAAGAGGGAAATCAGGGAAAGAGACAGGAGAGGGGAAAAGAGCTAAAAGAGAGGATTCCTGCAGAAGCGGGAAAACAGGGAAAAGAGATGGGCATGGGGAAAAGAGGTAAAAAGATAAGCAACAGCAGAGCGGGAAAAGAAACAGTCAAGAGAAAGGAAGGGAAAGAGACATTTCATGGGAAAGACTGAAACCAAGGAAAAGAGTCAGGTGAAGGGGAAAGAGCTAAAAGAGAGAGTTAATGCAGAAAATGGAAATTAGGGAAAAAAGACAGGCGATGAGAACAGAGGTAAAAGAGACAGTGAGGAGAAGAGGGGAAAGAGACAAGCGCGGCCATAGCAGAAAACCAGGGAAATAGACAGTGGAGTGGAAAGGAGGGAAAAGCGACAGGCGAGGGAAAAGATGGGAAAGAGAGCATTCATGGAAAACAGGGAAACCAGGGAAAAGAGACAGTCGAGGGGACAAAAGGGAAAGAGACAGTTCATTGAAAAGAGGGAAATCAGGGAAAGAGACAGGAGAGGGGAAAAGAGCTAAAAGAGAGGATTCCTGCAGAAGCGGGAAAACAGGGAAAAGAGATGGCTGTGGGGAAAAGAGGTAAAAAGATAAGCAAAGGTAGAGCGGGAAAAGAAAGAGTCAAGGGAAAGGAAGGGAAAGAGACAGTTCATGGGAAAGGCTGAAACCAAGGAAAAGAGTCAGGCGAAGGAGAAAGAGCTAAAAGAGAGAGTTAATGCAGAAAATGGAAATAAGGGAAAAAAGACAGGTGATGAGAACAGAGGTAAAAAAGACAAGTGAGGAAAAGATGGGAAAGAGACAAGCGAGGACATAACAGAAAACCAGGGGAAAGAGTTGAGGGAAAAGATGGGAAAAGAGACATGGGAGGGAAAAGAAGGGGAAGAGAGAGTTCATGGAAAAGACGGAATCCAGGGAAAAGAGACAGTCGAGGGGAAAAGGAAGGGAAAGAGACAGTTCATTGAAAAGTGGGAAATCAGGGAAAGAGACAGGAGAGGGGAAAAGAGCTAAAAGAGGGGAAAAGAGCTAAAAGAGAGGGTTCCTGCAGAAGCGGGAAAACAGGGAAAAGAGATGGGCATGGGAAAAAGAGGTAAAAAGATAAGCAACAGTAGAGCGGGAAAAGAAAGAGTCAAGGGAAAGGAAGGGAAAGAGACAGTTCATGGGAAAGACTGAAACCAAGGAAAAGAGTCAGGTGAAGGGGAAAGAGCTAAAAGAGAGAGTTAATGCAGAAAAATGGAAATTAGGAAGAAAAGACAGGTGATGAGAACAGAGGTAAAAGAGACAGTGAGGAGAAGAGGGGAAAGAGACAAGCGCGGCCATAGCGGAAAACCAGGGAAAAGAGACAGTGGAGTGGAAAGAAGGGAAAAGCGACAGGCAAGGGTCAGTGGAGTAGAAAGAAGGGAAAAGCGACAGGCAAGGGAAAAGACGGGAAAGAGTGAGTTCATTGGAAAGAGGGGAACCCGGGAAAAGAGACAGGCGAATGGGGAAAGACCGGAAGGAGAGAGTTAATGCAGAGGAGGGAATGCAGGAAAAAGAGGCGGGCTAAGCAAAAAGAGCGAAAAAGAGACAGTTAATGCAGAAGGGGGAAACCAGGGGATAGAGGCGATGACAAAAGTTGGGAAAAGAGACCGTTGATGAGAAAACAGGGTGAAGAGACAGTCGAGGGTGAAAAGAAGGGAAAGAGAGATTTCATGGGAAAAAACGGTAACCAGGGAAAAGAGACAGTCCAGTTGATGGGGAAAGAGTGGAAAGAGTGAGGCGAGGGCAAAGACGAAAATCAGGGGAAAGAGACAGTCGAGGGAATGGGGGGCAAAGAGAGAGTTCATGGGGGGTGGAAACAGGGGAAAGAGACATGTGAAAAGGAAAGAGCTAAAAGGGAGAGTAAACTCAGAATTGGGAAAGCAGGGAAAAGAGGCGTGCGAGGTGAAGAGAGGTTAAAAGAGACAAGTGAGGAAATGAGGGGAAAGAGACAAGTGAGGACATAGCGGAAAACCAGGGAAAACAGTTGAGGGAAAAGATGGGAAAACAAACATGCGAGGGAAAAGAAGGGGAAGAGAGAGTTGATTGAAAAGAGGGAATCCAGGGAAAAGAGACAGTCGAGGGGGAAAGGAAGGGAAAGAGACAGTTCATGGGAAAAATTGAAACCAAGGAAAAGAGACAGGCGAAGGGGAAAGAGCTAAAAGAGAGAGTTAATGCAGAAAATGGAAATTAGGGAAAAAAGACAGGCGATGAGAACAGAGGTAAAAGAGACAGAGAGGTGAAGAGGGGAAAGAGAGAAGTGCGGCCATAGCGGAAAAACAGGGAAAAGAGACAATGGAGTGGAAAGAAGGGGAAAGCGACAGGCGAGAGAAAAGATGGGAAAGAGAGAGTCCATGGAAAAGAGGGAATCCAGGGAAAAGAGACAGTCGTGGGGAAATGGAAGGGAAAGAGACAGTTCATTGAAAAGAGGGAAATCAGGGAAAGAGACAGGAGAGGGGAAAAGAGCTAAAAGAGAGGATTCCTGCAGAAGCGGGAAAACAGGGAAAAGAGATGGGCATGGGGAAAAGAGACAGGCGAACGGGGAAAGAGCGGAAAGAGAGAGTTAATGCAGAAGAGGGAAAGCAGGGAAAAGAGGCATGCGACATGAAGAGAGGTGAAAAGAGACAAGTGAGGAAAAGAGGGCAAAGAGACAAGAGAGGACATAGCGGAAAACCAGGGAAAAGAGTTGAGGGAAAAGATGGGAAAAGAGACATGCGAGGGAAAAGAAGAGGAAGAGAGAGTTCATGGAAAAAAGGGAAACCAGGGAAAAGAGACAGTCCAGTTGATGGGGAAAGAGTGGAAAGAGTGAGGGGACGGCAAAGATGAAAAGCAGGGGAAAGAGACAGTCGAGGGAATGGAGGGCAAAGAGAGAGTTCATGGAGGGGGGAGAGTTCATGGGGGGGCGGAATCAGGGAAAAGAGACAGGTGAAAAGGAAAGAGCTAAACGGGAGAGTAAACTCAGAAGAGGGAAAGCAGGGAAAAGAGGCATGCGAGGTGAAGAGAGATTAAAAGAGACAAGTGAGGAAAAGATGGGAAAGAGACAAGCAAGGACATAGCGGAAAACCAGGGAAAAGAGACAGGCGAATGGGGAAAGAGCAGAAAGAGAGTGTTAATGCAGAGGAGGGAATGCAAGGAAAAGAGGCGGGTAAGGCAAAAAGAGCGAAAAGAGACAGTTAATGCAGAAAGGGGAAACCAGGGGAAGGAGGCGATGACAAAAGTTGGGAAAAGAGACAGTTGATGAGAAAACAGGGTGAAGAGACAGTCGAGGGTGAAAAGAAGGGAAAGAGAGATTTCATGGGAAAAAACGGTAACCAGGGAAAAGAGATAGTCCAGTTGATGAGAAAAGAGTGGAAAGAGTGAGGGGACAGCAAAGACGAAAAGCAGGGGGAAGAGACAGTCGAGGGAATGGAGGGCAAAGAGAGAGTTCATGGGGGGGGGAGAGTTCATGGGGGGGTGGAAACAGGGAAAAGAGACAGGTGAAAAGGAAAGAGCTAAAAGGGAGAGTAAACTCAGAAGAGGGAAAGCAGGGAAAATAGGCATGCGAGGTGAAGAGAGAGTAAAAGAGACAAGTGAGGAAAAGATGGGAAAGAGACAAGCGAGGACATAGCGGAAAACCAGGGGAAAGAGTTGAGGGAAAAGATGGGAAAAGAGACATGCAAGGGAAAAGAAGAGGAAGAGAGAGTTCATGGAAAAGAGGGAATCCAGGGAAAAGAGACAGTCGTGGGGAAATGGAAGGGAAAGAGACAGTTCATTGAAAAGAGGTAAATCAGGGAAAGAGACAGGAGAGGGGAAAAGAGCTAAAAGAGAGGATTCCTGCAGAAGCGGGAAAACAGGGAAAAGAGATGGCTGTGGGGAAAAGAGGTAAAAAGATAAGCAAAGGTAGAGCGGGAAAAGAAACAGTCAAGGGAAAAGAAGGGAAAGAGACAGTTCATGGGAAAGGCTGAAACCAAGGAAAAGAGACAGGCGAAGGGGAAAGAGCTAAAAGAGAGAGTTAATGCAGAAAATGGAAATTAGGGAAAAAAGACAGGCGATGAGAACAGAGGTAAAAGAGACAGTGAGGTGAAGAGGGGAGAGAGAGAAGTGCGGCCATAGCGGAAAAACAGGGAAAAGAGACAATGGAGTGGAAAGAAGGGAAAAGCGACAGGCGAGGGAAAAGAAGGGGAAGAGAGAGTTCATGGAAAAGAGGGAATCCAGGGAAAAGAGACAGTCGAGGGGAAAAGGAAGGGAAAGAGACAGTTCATTGAAAAGTGGGAAATCAGGGAAAGAGACAGGAGAGGGGAAAAGAGCTAAAAGAGGGGAAAAGAGCTAAAAGAGAGGGTTCCTGCAGAAGCGGGAAAACAGGGAAAAGAGATGGGCATGGGAAAAAGAGGTAAAAAGATAAGCAACAGTAGAGCGGGAAAAGAAAGAGTCAAGGGAAAGGAAGGGAAAGAGACAGTTCATGGGAAAGACTGAAACCAAGGAAAAGAGACAGGCAAAGGGGAAAGAGCTAAAAGAGAGAGTTAATGCAGAAAAATGGAAATTAGGAAGAAAAGACAGGTGATGAGAACAGAGGTAAAAGAGACAGTGAGGAGAAGAGGGGAAAGAGACAAGCGCGGCCATAGCGGAAAAGCAGGGAAAAGAGACAGTGGAGTGGAAAGAAGGGAAAAGCGACAGGCAAGGGACAGTGGAGTAGAAAGAAGGGAAAAGCGACAGGCAAGGGAAAAGACGGGAAAGAGTGAGTTCATTGGAAAGAGGGAAACACGGGAAAAGAGACAGGCGAATGGGGAAAGACCGGAAAGAGAGAGTTAATGCAGAGGAGGGAATGCAGGAAAAAGAGGCGGGCTAAGCAAAAAGAGCGAAAAAGAGACAGTTAATGCAGAAGGGGGAAACCAGGGGAAAGAGGCGATGACAAAAGTTGGGAAAAGAGACCGTTGATGAGAAAACAGGGTGAAGAGACAGTCGAGGGTGAAAAGAAGGGAAAGAGAGATTTCATGGGAAAAAACGGTAACCAGGGAAAAGAGACAGTCCAGTTGATGGGGAAAGAGTGGAAAGAGTGAGGTGACGGCAAAGACGAAAATCAGGGGAAAGAGACAGTCGAGGGAAAGGAGGGCAAAGAGAGAGTTCATGGGGGGTGGAAACAGGGGAAAAAGACAGGTGAAAAGGAAAGAGCTAAAAGGGAGAGTAAACTCAGAATTGGGAAAGCAGGGAAAAGAGGCGTGCGAGGTGAAGAGAGGTAAAAAGAGACAAGTGAGGAAAAGAGGGGAAAGAGACAAGCGCGGCCATAGCAGAAAAACAGGGAAAAGAGTTGAGGGAGAAGATGGGAAAAGAGACATGCGAGGGAAAATAAGGGGAAGAGAGAGTTCATGGAAAAGAGGGAATCCAGGGAAAAGAGACAGTCGAGGGGAAATGGAAGGGAAAGAGACAGTTCATTGAAAAGAGGGAAATCAGGGAAAGAGACAGGAGAGGGGAAAAGAGCTAAAAGAGAGGATTCCTGCAGAAGCGGGAAAACAGGGAAAAGAGATGGGCATGGGGAAAAGAGGTAAAAAGATAAGCAACAGTAGAGCAGGAAAAGAAACAGTCAAGGGAAAGGAAGGGAAAGAGACAATTCATGGGAAAGACTGAAACCAGGGGAAAAGAGACAGGCGAAGGGGGAAAGAGCGGAAAGAGAGAGTTAATGCAGAGGAGGGAATGCAGGGAAAAGAGGCGGGCGAGGCAAAAAGAGCTGAAAGATACAGTTAATGCAGAAGGGGGAACCCAGGGGAAGGAGGCGATGACAAAAGTTCGGAAAAGAGACCGTTGATGAGAAAACAGGGTGAAGAGACAGTCGAGGGTGAAAAGAAGGGAAAGAGAGAGTTCATGAAAAAAAAAGGGGAAACCAGGGAAAAGAGACAGTCCAGTTGATGGGGAAAGAGTGGAAAGAGTGAGGCGAGGGCAAAGACGAAAATCAGGGGAAAGAGACAGTCGAGGGAAAGGAGGGTAAAGAGAGACTTCATGTGGGGGGTGAAAATAGGGGAAAGAGGTGAAAAGGAAAGAGCTAAAAGGGAGAGTAAACTCTGAATTGGGAAAGCAGGGAAAAGAGGCATACGAGGTGAATAGAGGTTAAAAGAGCCAAGTGAGGAACAGAGGGTAAAGAGACAAGTGAGGATATAGCGGAAAACGAGGGAAAACAGTTGAGGGAAAAGATGGGAAAACAAACATGCGAGGGAAAAGAAGGGGAAGAGAGAGTTGATTGAAAAGAGGGAATCCAGGGAAAAGAGACAGTCGAGGGGAAAAGGAAGGGAAAGAGACAGTTCATGGGAAAAATTGAAACCAAGGAAAAGAGACAGGCGAAGGGGAAAGAGCTAAAAGAGAGAGTTAATGCAGAAAATGGAAATTAGGGAAAAAAGACAGGCGATGAGAACAGAGGTAAAAGAGACAGTGAGGAGAAGAGGGGAAAGAGAGAAGTGCGGCCATAGCGGAAAAATAGGGAAAAGAGTTGAGGGAAAAGATGGGAAAAGCGACAGGCGAGGGAAAAGAATAGGAAGAGAGAGTTCATGGAAAAGAGGGAATCCAAGGGAAAAGAGGCAGTCGAGGGGAAAAGGAAGGGAAAGAGACAGTTCATTGAAAAGAGGGAAATCAGGGAAAGAGACAGGAGAGGGGAAAAGAGCTAAAAGAGAGGATTCCTGCAGAAGCGGGAAAACAGGGAAAAGAGATGGGCATGGGGAAAAGAGGTAAAAAGATAAGCAACAGCAGAGCGGGAAAAGAAACAGTCAAGAGAAAGGAAGGGAAAGAGACATTTCATGGGAAAGACTGAAACCAAGGAAAAGAGTCAGGTGAAGGGGAAAGAGCTAAAAGAGAGAGTTAATGCAGAAAATGGAAATTAGGGAAAAAAGACAGGCGATGAGAACAGAGGTAAAAGAGACAGTGAGGAGAAGAGGGGAAAGAGACAAGCGCGGCCATAGCAGAAAACCAGGGAAATAGACAGTGGAGTGGAAAGGAGGGAAAAGCGACAGGCGAGGGAAAAGATGGGAAAGAGAGCATTCATGGAAAACAGGGAAACCAGGGAAAAGAGACAGTCGAGGGGACAAAAGGGAAAGAGACAGTTCATTGAAAAGAGGGAAATCAGGGAAAGAGACAGGAGAGGGGAAAAGAGCTAAAAGAGAGGATTCCTGCAGAAGCGGGAAAACAGGGAAAAGAGATGGCTGTGGGGAAAAGAGGTAAAAAGATAAGCAAAGGTAGAGCGGGAAAAGAAAGAGTCAAGGGAAAGGAAGGGAAAGAGACAGTTCATGGGAAAGGCTGAAACCAAGGAAAAGAGTCAGGCGAAGGAGAAAGAGCTAAAAGAGAGAGTTAATGCAGAAAATGGAAATAAGGGAAAAAAGACAGGTGATGAGAACAGAGGTAAAAGAGACAAGTGAGGAAAAGATGGGAAAGAGACAAGCGAGGACATAACAGAAAACCAGGGGAAAGAGTTGAGGGAAAAGATGGGAAAAGAGACATGGGAGGGAAAAGAAGGGGAAGAGAGAGTTCATGGAAAAGACGGAATCCAGGGAAAAGAGACAGTCGAGGGGAAAAGGAAGGGAAAGAGACAGTTCATTGAAAAGTGGGAAATCAGGGAAAGAGACAGGAGAGGGGAAAAGAGCTAAAAGAGGGGAAAAGAGCTAAAAGAGAGGGTTCCTGCAGAAGCGGGAAAACAGGGAAAAGAGATGGGCATGGGAAAAAGAGGTAAAAAGATAAGCAACAGTAGAGCGGGAAAAGAAAGAGTCAAGGGAAAGGAAGGGAAAGAGACAGTTCATGGGAAAGACTGAAACCAAGGAAAAGAGTCAGGTGAAGGGGAAAGAGCTAAAAGAGAGAGTTAATGCAGAAAAATGGAAATTAGGAAGAAAAGACAGGTGATGAGAACAGAGGTAAAAGAGACAGTGAGGAGAAGAGGGGAAAGAGACAAGCGCGGCCATAGCGGAAAACCAGGGAAAAGAGACAGTGGAGTGGAAAGAAGGGAAAAGCGACAGGCAAGGGTCAGTGGAGTAGAAAGAAGGGAAAAGCGACAGGCAAGGGAAAAGACGGGAAAGAGTGAGTTCATTGGAAAGAGGGAAACCCGGGAAAAGAGACAGGCGAATGGGGAAAGACCGGAAAGAGAGAGTTAATGCAGAGGAGGGAATGCAGGAAAAAGAGGCGGGCTAAGCAAAAAGAGCGAAAAAGAGACAGTTAATGCAGAAGGGGGAAACCAGGGGAAAGAGGCGATGACAAAAGTTGGGAAAAGAGACCGTTGATGAGAAAACAGGGTGAAGAGACAGTCGAGGGTGAAAAGAAGGGAAAGAGAGATTTCATGGGAAAAAACGGTAACCAGGGAAAAGAGACAGTCCAGTTGATGGGGAAAGAGTGGAAAGAGTGAGGCGAGGGCAAAGACGAAAATCAGGGGAAAGAGACAGTCGAGGGAATGGGGGGCAAAGAGAGAGTTCATGGGGGGTGGAAACAGGGGAAAGAGACAGGTGAAAAGGAAAGAGCTAAAAGGGAGAGTAAACTCAGAATTGGGAAAGCAGGGAAAAGAGGCGTGCGAGGTGAAGAGAGGTTAAAAGAGACAAGTGAGGAAATGAGGGGAAAGAGACAAGTGAGGACATAGCGGAAAACCAGGGAAAACAGTTGAGGGAAAAGATGGGAAAACAAACATGCGAGGGAAAAGAAGGGGAAGAGAGAGTTGATTGAAAAGAGGGAATCCAGGGAAAAGAGACAGTCGAGGGGGAAAGGAAGGGAAAGAGACAGTTCATGGGAAAAATTGAAACCAAGGAAAAGAGACAGGCGAAGGGGAAAGAGCTAAAAGAGAGAGTTAATGCAGAAAATGGAAATTAGGGAAAAAAGACAGGCGATGAGAACAGAGGTAAAAGAGACAGAGAGGTGAAGAGGGGAAAGAGAGAAGTGCGGCCATAGCGGAAAAACAGGGAAAAGAGACAATGGAGTGGAAAGAAGGGGAAAGCGACAGGCGAGGGAAAAGATGGGAAAGAGAGAGTCCATGGAAAAGAGGGAATCCAGGGAAAAGAGACAGTCGTGGGGAAATGGAAGGGAAAGAGACAGTTCATTGAAAAGAGGTAAATCAGGGAAAGAGACAGGAGAGGGGAAAAGAGCTAAAAGAGAGGATTCCTGCAGAAGCGGGAAAACAGGGAAAAGAGATGGGCATGGGGAAAAGAGACAGGCGAACGGGGAAAGAGCGGAAAGAGAGAGTTAATGCAGAAGAGGGAAAGCAGGGAAAAGAGGCATGCGACATGAAGAGAGGTGAAAAGAGACAAGTGAGGAAAAGAGGGCAAAGAGACAAGAGAGGACATAGCGGAAAACCAGGGAAAAGAGTTGAGGGAAAAGATGGGAAAAGAGACATGCGAGGGAAAAGAAGAGGAAGAGAGAGTTCATGGAAAAAAGGGAAACCAGGGAAAAGAGACAGTCCAGTTGATGGGGAAAGAGTGGAAAGAGTGAGGGGACGGCAAAGATGAAAAGCAGGGGAAAGAGACAGTCGAGGGAATGGAGGGCAAAGAGAGAGTTCATGGAGGGGGGAGAGTTCATGGGGGGGCGGAATCAGGGAAAAGAGACAGGTGAAAAGGAAAGAGCTAAACGGGAGAGTAAACTCAGAAGAGGGAAAGCAGGGAAAAGAGGCATGCGAGGTGAAGAGAGATTAAAAGAGACAAGTGAGGAAAAGATGGGAAAGAGACAAGCAAGGACATAGCGGAAAACCAGGGAAAAGAGACAGGCGAATGGGGAAGGAGCAGAAAGAGAGTGTTAATGCAGAGGAGGGAATGCAAGGAAAAGAGGCGGGTGAGGCAAAAAGAGCGAAAAGAGACAGTTAATGCAGAAAGGGGAAACCAGGGGAAGGAGGCGATGACAAAAGTTGGGAAAAGAGACAGTTGATGAGAAAACAGGGTGAAGAGACAGTCGAGGGTGAAAAGAAGGGAAAGAGAGATTTCATGGGAAAAAACGGTAACCAGGGAAAAGAGATAGTCCAGTTGATGAGAAAAGAGTGGAAAGAGTGAGGGGACAGCAAAGACGAAAAGCAGGGGGAAGAGACAGTCGAGGGAATGGAGGGCAAAGAGAGAGTTCATGGGGGGGGGAGAGTTCATGGGGGGGTGGAAACAGGGAAAAGAGACAGGTGAAAAGGAAAGAGCTAAAAGGGAGAGTAAACTCAGAAGAGGGAAAGCAGGGAAAATAGGCATGCGAGGTGAAGAGAGAGTAAAAGAGACAAGTGAGGAAAAGATGGGAAAGAGACAAGCGAGGACATAGCGGAAAACCAGGGGAAAGAGTTGAGGGAAAAGATGGGAAAAGAGACATGCAAGGGAAAAGAAGAGGAAGAGAGAGTTCATGGAAAAGAGGGAATCCAGGGAAAAGAGACAGTCGTGGGGAAATGGAAGGGAAAGAGACAGTTCATTGAAAAGAGGTAAATCAGGGAAAGAGACAGGAGAGGGGAAAAGAGCTAAAAGAGAGGATTCCTGCAGAAGCGGGAAAACAGGGAAAAGAGATGGCTGTGGGGAAAAGAGGTAAAAAGATAAGCAAAGGTAGAGCGGGAAAAGAAACAGTCAAGGGAAAAGAAGGGAAAGAGACAGTTCATGGGAAAGGCTGAAACCAAGGAAAAGAGACAGGCGAAGGGGAAAGAGCTAAAAGAGAGAGTTAATGCAGAAAATGGAAATTAGGGAAAAAAGACAGGCGATGAGAACAGAGGTAAAAGAGACAGTGAGGTGAAGAGGGGAGAGAGAGAAGTGCGGCCGTAGCGGAAAAACAGGGAAAAGAGACAATGGAGTGGAAAGAAGGGAAAAGCGACAGGCGAGGGAAAAGAAGGGGAAGAGAGAGTTCATGGAAAAGAGGGAATCCAGGGAAAAGAGACAGTCGAGGGGAAAAGGAAGGGAAAGAGACAGTTCATTGAAAAGTGGGAAATCAGGGAAAGAGACAGGAGAGGGGAAAAGAGCTAAAAGAGGGGAAAAGAGCTAAAAGAGAGGGTTCCTGCAGAAGCGGGAAAACAGGGAAAAGAGATGGGCATGGGAAAAAGAGGTAAAAAGATAAGCAACAGTAGAGCGGGAAAAGAAAGAGTCAAGGGAAAGGAAGGGAAAGAGACAGTTCATGGGAAAGACTGAAACCAAGGAAAAGAGACAGGCAAAGGGGAAAGAGCTGAAAGAGAGAGTTAATGCAGAAAAATGGAAATTAGGAAGAAAAGACAGGTGATGAGAACAGAGGTAAAAGAGACAGTGAGGAGAAGAGGGGAAAGAGACAAGCGCGGCCATAGCGGAAAACCAGGGAAAAGAGACAGTGGAGTGGAAAGAAGGGAAAAGCGACAGGCAAGGGACAGTGGAGTAGAAAGAAGGGAAAAGCGACAGGCAAGGGAAAAGACGGGAAAGAGTGAGTTCATTGGAAAGAGGGAAACCCGGGAAAAGAGACAGGCGAATGGGGAAAGACCGGAAAGAGAGAGTTAATGCAGAGGAGGGAATGCAGGAAAAAGAGGCGGGCTAAGCAAAAAGAGCGAAAAAGAGACAGTTAATGCAGAAGGGGGAAACCAGGGGAAAGAGGCGATGACAAAAGTTGGGAAAAGAGACCGTTGATGAGAAAACAGGGTGAAGAGACAGTCGAGGGTGAAAAGAAGGGAAAGAGAGATTTCATGAAAAAAAAAGGGAAACCAGGGAAAAGAGACAGTCCAGTTGATGGGGAAAGAGTGGAAAGAGTGAGGCGACGGCAAAGACGAAAATCAGGGGAAAGAGACAGTCGAGGGAAAGGAGGGCAAAGAGAGAGTTCATGGGGGGTGGAAACAGGGGAAAAAGACAGGTGAAAAGGAAAGAGCTAAAAGGGAGAGTAAACTCAGAATTGGGAAAGCAGGGAAAAGAGGCGTGCGAGGTGAAGAGAGGTAAAAAGAGACAAGTGAGGAAAAGAGGGGAAAGAGACAAGCGCGGCCATAGCAGAAAAACAGGGAAAAGAGTTGAGGTAGAAGATGGGAAAAGAGACATGCGAGGGAAAATAAGGGGAAGAGAGAGTTGATTGAAAAGAGGGAATCCAGGGAAAAGAGACAGTCGAGGGGGAAAGGAAGGGAAAGAGACAGTTCATGGGAAAAATTGAAACCAAGGAAAAGAGACAGGCGAAGGGGAAAGAGCTAAAAGAGAGAGTTAATGCAGAAAACGGAAATTAGGGAAAAAAGACAGGCGATGAGAACAGAGGTAAAAGAGACAGTGAGGAGAAGAGGGGAAAGAGAGAAGTGCGGCCATAGCGGAAAAACAGGGAAAAGAGTTGAGGGAAAAGATGGGAAAAGCGACAGGCGAGGGAAAAGAATAGGAAGAGAGAGTTCATGGAAAAGAGGGAATCCAAGGGAAAAGAGGCAGTCGAGGGGAAAAGGAAGGGAAAGAGACAGTTCATTGAAAAGAGGGAAATCAGGGAAAGAGACAGGAGAGGGGAAAAGAGCTAAACGAGAGGATTCCTGCAGAAGCGGGAAAACAGGGAAAAGAGATGGGCATGGGGAAAAGAGGTAAAAAGATAAGCAACAGCAGAGCGGGAAAAGAAACAGTCAAGAGAAAGGAAGGGAAAGAGACATTTCATGGGAAAGACTGAAACCAAGGAAAAGAGTCAGGTGAAGGGGAAAGAGCTAAAAGAGAGAGTTAATGCAGAAAATGGAAATTAGGGAAAAAAGACAGGCGATGAGAACAGAGGTAAAAGAGACAGTGAGGAGAAGAGGGGAAAGAGACAAGCGCGGCCATAGCAGAAAACCAGGGAAATAGACAGTGGAGTGGAAAGGAGGGAAAAGCGACAGGCGAGGGAAAAGATGGGAAAGAGAGCATTCATGGAAAACAGGGAAACCAGGGAAAAGAGACAGTCGAGGGGACAAAAGGGAAAGAGACAGTTCATTGAAAAGAGGGAAATCAGGGAAAGAGACAGGAGAGGGGAAAAGAGCTAAAAGAGAGGATTCCTGCAGAAGCGGGAAAACAGGGAAAAGAGATGGCTGTGGGGAAAAGAGGTAAAAAGATAAGCAAAGGTAGAGCGGGAAAAGAAAGAGTCAAGGGAAAGGAAGGGAAAGAGACAGTTCATGGGAAAGGCTGAAACCAAGGAAAAGAGTCAGGCGAAGGAGAAAGAGCTAAAAGAGAGAGTTAATGCAGAAAATGGAAATAAGGGAAAAAAGACAGGTGATGAGAACAGAGGTAAAAGAGACAAGTGAGGAAAAGATGGGAAAGAGACAAGCGAGGACATAACAGAAAACCAGGGGAAAGAGTTGAGGGAAAAGATGGGAAAAGAGACATGCGAGGGAAAATAAGGGGAAGAGAGAGTTCATGGAAAAGAGGGAATCCAGGGAAAAGAGACAGTCGAGGGGAAAAGGAAGGGAAAGAGACAGTTCATTGAAAAGTGGGAAATCAGGGAAAGAGACAGGAGAGGGGAAAAGAGCTAAAAGAGGGGAAAAGAGCTAAAAGAGAGGGTTCCTGCAGAAGCGGGAAAACAGGGAAAAGAGATGGGCATGGGAAAAAGAGGTAAAAAGATAAGCAACAGTAGAGCGGGAAAAGAAAGAGTCAAGGGAAAGGAAGGGAAAGAGACAGTTCATGGGAAAGGCTGAAACCAAGGAAAAGAGACAGGCGAAGGGGAAAGAGCTAAAAGAGAGAGTTAATGCAGAAAAATGGAAATTAGGAAGAAAAGACAGGTGATGAGAACAGAGGTAAAAGAGACAGTGAGGAGAAGAGGGGAAAGAGACAAGTGCGGCCATAGCGGAAAACCAGGGAAAAGAGACAGTGGAGTGGAAAGAAGGGAAAAGCGACAGGCAAGGGTCAGTGGAGTAGAAAGAAGGGAAAAGCGACAGGCAAGGGAAAAGACGGGAAAGAGTGAGTTCATTGGAAAGAGGGAAACCCGGGAAAAGAGACAGGCGAATGGGGAAAGACCGGAAAGAGAGAGTTAATGCAGAGGAGGGAATGCAGGAAAAAGAGGCGGGCTAAGCAAAAAGAGCGAAAAAGAGACAGTTAATGCAGAAGGGGGAAACCAGGGGATAGAGGCGATGACAAAAGTTGGGAAAAGAGACCGTTGATGAGAAAACAGGGTGAAGAGACAGTCGAGGGTGAAAAGAAGGGAAAGAGAGATTTCATGGGAAAAAACGGTAACCAGGGAAAAGAGACAGTCCAGTTGATGGGGAAAGAGTGGAAAGAGTGAGGCGAGGGCAAAGACGAAAATCAGGGGAAAGAGACAGTCGAGGGAATGGGGGGCAAAGAGAGAGTTCATGGGGGGTGGAAACAGGGGAAAGAGACAGGTGAAAAGGAAAGAGCTAAAAGGGAGAGTAAACTCAGAATTGGGAAAGCAGGGAAAAGAGGCGTGCGAGGTGAAGAGAGGTTAAAAGAGACAAGTGAGGAAATGAGGGGAAAGAGACAAGTGAGGACATAGCGGAAAACCAGGGAAAACAGTTGAGGGAAAAGATGGGAAAACAAACATGCGAGGGAAAAGAAGGGGAAGAGAGAGTTGATTGAAAAGAGGGAATCCAGGGAAAAGAGACAGTCGAGGGGGAAAGGAAGGGAAAGAGACAGTTCATGGGAAAAATTGAAACCAAGGAAAAGAGACAGGCGAAGGGGAAAGAGCTAAAAGAGAGAGTTAATGCAGAAAATGGAAATTAGGGAAAAAAGACAGGCGATGAGAACAGAGGTAAAAGAGACAGAGAGGTGAAGAGGGGAAAGAGAGAAGTGCGGCCATAGCGGAAAAACAGGGAAAAGAGACAATGGAGTGGAAAGAAGGGGAAAGCGACAGGCGAGGGAAAAGATGGGAAAGAGAGAGTCCATGGAAAAGAGGGAATCCAGGGAAAAGAGACAGTCGTGGGGAAATGGAAGGGAAAGAGACAGTTCATTGAAAAGAGGTAAATCAGGGAAAGAGACAGGAGAGGGGAAAAGAGCTAAAAGAGAGGATTCCTGCAGAAGCGGGAAAACAGGGAAAAGAGATGGGCATGGGGAAAAGAGACAGGCGAACGGGGAAAGAGCGGAAAGAGAGAGTTAATGCAGAAGAGGGAAAGCAGGGAAAAGAGGCATGCGACATGAAGAGAGGTGAAAAGAGACAAGTGAGGAAAAGAGGGCAAAGAGACAAGAGAGGACATAGCGGAAAACCAGGGAAAAGAGTTGAGGGAAAAGATGGGAAAAGAGACATGCGAGGGAAAAGAAGAGGAAGAGAGAGTTCATGGAAAAAAGGGAAACCAGGGAAAAGAGACAGTCCAGTTGATGGGGAAAGAGTGGAAAGAGTGAGGGGACGGCAAAGATGAAAAGCAGGGGAAAGAGACAGTCGAGGGAATGGAGGGCAAAGAGAGAGTTCATGGAGGGGGGAGAGTTCATGGGGGGGCGGAATCAGGGAAAAGAGACAGGTGAAAAGGAAAGAGCTAAACGGGAGAGTAAACTCAGAAGAGGGAAAGCAGGGAAAAGAGGCATGCGAGGTGAAGAGAGATTAAAAGAGACAAGTGAGGAAAAGATGGGAAAGAGACAAGCAAGGACATAGCGGAAAACCAGGGAAAAGAGACAGGCGAATGGGGAAAGAGCAGAAAGAGAGTGTTAATGCAGAGGAGGGAATGCAAGGAAAAGAGGCGGGTGAGGCAAAAAGAGCGAAAAGAGACAGTTAATGCAGAAAGGGGAAACCAGGGGAAGGAGGCGATGACAAAAGTTGGGAAAAGAGACAGTTGATGAGAAAACAGGGTGAAGAGACAGTCGAGGGTGAAAAGAAGGGAAAGAGAGATTTCATGGGAAAAAACGGTAACCAGGGAAAAGAGATAGTCCAGTTGATGAGAAAAGAGTGGAAAGAGTGAGGGGACAGCAAAGACGAAAAGCAGGGGGAAGAGACAGTCGAGGGAATGGAGGGCAAAGAGAGAGTTCATGGGGGGGGGAGAGTTCATGGGGGGGTGGAAACAGGGAAAAGAGACAGGTGAAAAGGAAAGAGCTAAAAGGGAGAGTAAACTCAGAAGAGGGAAAGCAGGGAAAAGAGGCATGCGAGGTGAAGAGAGAGTAAAAGAGACAAGTGAGGAAAAGATGGGAAAGAGACAAGCGAGGACATAGCGGAAAACCAGGGGAAAGAGTTGAGGGAAAAGATGGGAAAAGAGACATGCAAGGGAAAAGAAGAGGAAGAGAGAGTTCATGGAAAAGAGGGAATCCAGGGAAAAGAGACAGTCGTGGGGAAATGGAAGGGAAAGAGACAGTTCATTGAAAAGAGGTAAATCAGGGAAAGAGACAGGAGAGGGGAAAAGAGCTAAAAGAGAGGATTCCTGCAGAAGCGGGAAAACAGGGAAAAGAGATGGCTGTGGGGAAAAGAGGTAAAAAGATAAGCAAAGGTAGAGCGGGAAAAGAAACAGTCAAGGGAAAAGAAGGGAAAGAGACAGTTCATGGGAAAGGCTGAAACCAAGGAAAAGAGACAGGCGAAGGGGAAAGAGCTAAAAGAGAGAGTTAATGCAGAAAATGGAAATTAGGGAAAAAAGACAGGCGATGAGAACAGAGGTAAAAGAGACAGTGAGGTGAAGAGGGGAGAGAGAGAAGTGCGGCCGTAGCGGAAAAACAGGGAAAAGAGACAATGGAGTGGAAAGAAGGGAAAAGCGACAGGCGAGGGAAAAGAAGGGGAAGAGAGAGTTCATGGAAAAGAGGGAATCCAGGGAAAAGAGACAGTCGAGGGGAAAAGGAAGGGAAAGAGACAGTTCATTGAAAAGTGGGAAATCAGGGAAAGAGACAGGAGAGGGGAAAAGAGCTAAAAGAGGGGAAAAGAGCTAAAAGAGAGGGTTCCTGCAGAAGCGGGAAAACAGGGAAAAGAGATGGGCATGGGAAAAAGAGGTAAAAAGATAAGCAACAGTAGAGCGGGAAAAGAAAGAGTCAAGGGAAAGGAAGGGAAAGAGACAGTTCATGGGAAAGACTGAAACCAAGGAAAAGAGACAGGCAAAGGGGAAAGAGCTGAAAGAGAGAGTTAATGCAGAAAAATGGAAATTAGGAAGAAAAGACAGGTGATGAGAACAGAGGTAAAAGAGACAGTGAGGAGAAGAGGGGAAAGAGACAAGCGCGGCCATAGCGGAAAACCAGGGAAAAGAGACAGTGGAGTGGAAAGAAGGGAAAAGCGACAGGCAAGGGAAAAGACGGGAAAGAGTGAGTTCATTGGAAAGAGGGAAACACGGGAAAAGAGACAGGCGAATGGGGAAAGACCGGAAAGAGAGAGTTAATGCAGAGGAGGGAATGCAGGAAAAAGAGGCGGGCTAAGCAAAAAGAGCGAAAAAGAGACAGTTAATGCAGAAGGGGGAAACCAGGGGAAAGAGGCGATGACAAAAGTTGGGAAAAGAGACCGTTGATGAGAAAACAGGGTGAAGAGACAGTCGAGGGTGAAAAGAAGGGAAAGAGAGATTTCATGAAAAAAAAAGGGAAACCAGGGAAAAGAGACAGTCCAGTTGATGGGGAAAGAGTGGAAAGAGTGAGGCGACGGCAAAGACGAAAATCAGGGGAAAGAGACAGTCGAGGGAAAGGAGGGCAAAGAGAGAGTTCATGGGGGGTGGAAACAGGGGAAAAAGACAGGTGAAAAGGAAAGAGCTAAAAGGGAGAGTAAACTCAGAATTGGGAAAGCAGGGAAAAGAGGCGTGCGAGGTGAAGAGAGGTAAAAAGAGACAAGTGAGGAAAAGAGGGGAAAGAGACAAGCGCGGCCATAGCAGAAAAACAGGGAAAAGAGTTGAGGGAGAAGATGGGAAAAGAGACATGCGAGGGAAAATAAGGGGAAGAGAGAGTTCATGGAAAAGAGGGAATCCAGGGAAAAGAGACAGTCGAGGGGAAATGGAAGGGAAAGAGACAGTTCATTGAAAAGAGGGAAATCAGGGAAAGAGACAGGAGAGGGGAAAAGAGCTAAAAGAGAGGATTCCTGCAGAAGCGGGAAAACAGGGAAAAGAGATGGGCATGGGGAAAAGAGGTAAAAAGATAAGCAACAGTAGAGCAGGAAAAGAAACAGTCAAGGGAAAGGAAGGGAAAGAGACAATTCATGGGAAAGACTGAAACCAGGGGAAAAGAGACAGGCGAAGGGGGAAAGAGCGGAAAGAGAGAGTTAATGCAGAGGAGGGAATGCAGGGAAAAGAGGCGGGTGAGGCAAAAAGAGCGAAAAGAGACAGTTAATGCAGAAGGGGGAACCCAGGGGAAAGAGGCGATGACAAAAGTTCGGAAAAGAGACCGTTGATGAGAAAACAGGGTGAAGAGACAGTCGAGGGTGAAAAGAAGGGAAAGAGAGAGTTCATGAAAAAAAAGGGGGAAACCAGGGAAAAGAGACAGTCCAGTTGATGGGGAAAGAGTGGAAAGAGTGAGGTGAGGGCAAAGACGAAAATCAGGGGAAAGAGACAGTCGAGGGAAAGGAGGGTAAAGAGAGACTTCATGTGGGGGGTGAAAATAGGGGAAAGAGGTGAAAAGGAAAGAGCTAAAAGGGAGAGTAAACTCTGAATTGGGAAAGCAGGGAAAAGAGGCATACGAGGTGAATAGAGGTTAAAAGAGCCAAGTGAGGAACAGAGGGGAAAGAGACAAGTGAGGATATAGCGGAAAACGAGGGAAAACAGTTGAGGGAAAAGATGGGAAAACAAACATGCGAGGGAAAAGAAGGGGAAGAGAGAGTTGATTGAAAAGAGGGAATCCAGGGAAAAGAGACAGTCGAGGGGAAAAGGAAGGGAAAGAGACAGTTCATGGGAAAAATTGAAACCAAGGAAAAGAGACAGGCGAAGGGGAAAGAGCTAAAAGAGAGAGTTAATGCAGAAAATGGAAATTAGGGAAAAAAGACAGGCGATGAGAACAGAGGTAAAAGAGACAGTGAGGAGAAGAGGGGAAAGAGACAAGCGCGGCCATATCGGAAAACCAGGGAAAAGAGACAGTGGAGTGGAAAGAAGGGGAAAGCGACAGGCGAGGGAATAGATGGGAAAGAGAGCGTTCATGGAAAAGATGGAAACCAGGGAAAAGAGCCAGGCGAATGGGAAAGATCGGTAAGAGAGAGTTAATGCAGAGGAGGGAATGCAGGGAAAAGAGGCGGGCGAGACAAAAAGAGCTAAAAGAGACAGTTAATGCAGAAGGGGGAAACCAGGGGAAAGAGGCGATGACAAAAGTTGGGAAAAGAGACCGTTGATGAGAAAACAGGGTGAAGAGACAGTCGAGGGTGAAAAGAAGGGAAAGAGAGATTTCATGGGAAAAAAAAGGGAAACCAGGGAAAAGAGACAGTCCAGTTGATGGGGAAAGAGTGGAAAGAGTGAGGCGAGGGCAAAGACGAAAATCAGGGGAAAGAGACAGTCGAGGGAAAGGAGGGCAAAGAGAGAGTTCATGGGGGGTGGAAACAGGGGAAAGAGACAGGTGAAAAGGAAAGAGCTAAAAGGGAGAGTAAACTCAGAATTGGGAAAGCAGGGAAAAGAGGCGTGCGAGGTGAAGAGAGGTTAAAAGAGACAAGTGAGGAAATGAGGGGAAAGAGACAAGTGAGGACATAGCGGAAAACCAGGGAAAACAGTTGAGGGAAAAGATGGGAAAAGAGACATGCGAGGGAAAAGAAGGGGAAGAGAGAGTTGATTGAAAAGAGGGAATCCAGGGAAAAGAGACAGTCGAGGGGGAAAGGAAGGGAAAGAGACAGTTCATGGGAAAAATTGAAACCAAGGAAAAGAGACAGGCGAAGGGGAAAGAGCTAAAAGAGAGAGTTAATGCAGAAAATGGAAATTAGGGAAAAAAGACAGGCGATGAGAACAGAGGTAAAAGAGACAGTGAGGAGAAGAGGGGAAAGAGAGAAGTGCGGCCATAGCGGAAAAACAGGGAAAAGAGTTGAGGGAAAAAATGGGAAAACAGACATGCGAGGGAAAAGAAGAGGAAGAGAGAGTCCATGGAAAAGAGGGAAGCCAGGGAAAAGAGACAGTCGAGGGGACAAAAGGGAAAGAGACAGTTCATTGAAAAGAGGGAAATCAGGGAAAGGACAGGAGAGGGGAAAAGAGCTAAAAGAGAGGATTCCTGCAGAAGCGGGAAAACAGGGAAAAGAGATGGGCATGGGGAAAAGAGACAGGCGAACGGGGAAAGAGCGGAAAGAGAGAGTTAATGCAGAAGAGGGAAAGCAGGGAAAAGAGGCATGCGACATGAAGAGAGGTGAAAAGAGACAAGTGAGGAAAAGAGGGCAAAGAGACAAGAGAGGACATAGCGGAAAACCAGGGAAAAGAGTTGAGGGAAAAGATGGGAAAAGAGACATGCGAGGGAAAAGAAGAGGAAGAGAGAGTTCATGGAAAAAAGGGAAACCAGGGAAAAGAGACAGTCCAGTTGATGAGAAAAGAGTGGAAAGAGTGAGGGGACGGCAAAGATGAAAAGCAGGGGAAAGAGACAGTCGAGGGAATGGAGGGCAAAGAGAGAGTTCATGGAGGGGGGAGAGTTCATGGGGGGGCGGAAACAGGGAAAAGAGACAGGTGAAAAGGAAAGAGCTAAACGGGAGAGTAAACTCAGAAGAGGGAAAGCAGGGAAAAGAGGCATGCGAGGTGAAGAGAGATTAAAAGAGACAAGTGAGGAAAAGATGGGAAAGAGACAAGCAAGGACATAGCGGAAAACCAGGGAAAAGAGACAGGCGAATGGGGAAAGAGCAGAAAGAGAGTGTTAATGCAGAGGAGGGAATGCAAGGAAAAGAGGCGGGTGAGGCAAAAAGAGCGAAAAGAGACAGTTAATGCAGAAAGGGGAAACCAGGGGATAGAGGCGATGACAAAAGTTGGGAAAAGAGACCGTTGATGAGAAAACAGGGTGAAGAGACAGTCGAGGGTGAAAAGAAGGGAAAGAGAGAATTCATGGGAAAAAACGGTAACCAGGGAAAAGAGATAATCCAGTTGATGAGAAAAGAGTGGAAAGAGTGAGGGGACGGCAAAGACGAAAAGCAGGGGGAAGAGACAGTCGAGGGAATGGAGGGCAAAGAGAGAGTTCATGGCGGGGGAGAGTTCATGGGGGGGTGGAAACAGGGAAAAGAGACAGGTGAAAAGGAAAGAGCTAAAAGGGAGAGTAAACTCAGAAGAGGGAAAGCAGGGAAAAGAGGCATGCGAGGTGAAGAGAGAGTAAAAGAGACAAGTGAGGAAAAGATGGGAAAGAGACAAGCGAGGACATAGCGGAAAACCAGGGGAAAGAGTTGAGGGAAAAGATGGGAAAAGAGACATGCGAGGGAAAAGAAGAGGAAGAGAGAGTTCATGGAAAAGAGGGAATCCAGGGAAAAGAGACAGTCGTGGGGAAATGGAAGGGAAAGAGACAGTTCATTGAAAAGAGGGAAATCAGGGAAAGAGACAGGAGAGGGGAAAAGAGCTAAAAGAGAGGATTCCTGCAGAAGCGGGAAAACAGGGAAAAGAGATGGATGTGGGGAAAAGAGGTAAAAAGATAAGCAAAGGTAGAGCGGGAAAAGAAAGAGTCAAGGGAAAGGAAGGGAAAGAGACAGTTCATGGGAAAGGCTGAAACCAAGGAAAAAGAGTCAGGCGAAGGAGAAAGACCTAAAAGAGAGAGTTAATGCAGAAAAATGGAAATTAGGAAGAAAAGACAGGTGATGAGAACAGAGGTAAAAGAGACAGTGAGGAGAAGAGGGGAAAGAGACAAGCGCGGCCATAGCGGAAAACCAGGGAAAAGAGACAGTGGAGTGGAAAGAAGGGAAAAGCGACAGGCAAGGGACAGTGGAGTAGAAAGAAGGGAAAAGCGACAGGCAAGGGAAAAGACGGGAAAGAGTGAGTTCATTGGAAAGAGGGAAACCCGGGAAAAGAGACAGGCGAATGGGGAAAGACCGGAAAGAGAGAGTTAATGCAGAGGAGGGAATGCAGGAAAAAGAGGCGGGCTAAGCAAAAAGAGCGAAAAAGAGACAGTTAATGCAGAAGGGGGAAACCAGGGGAAAGAGGCGATGACAAAAGTTGGGAAAAAAGACCGTTGATGAGAAAACAGGGTGAAGAGACAGTCGAGGGTGAAAAGAAGGGAAAGAGAGATTTCATGAAAAAAAAAGGGAAACCAGGGAAAAGAGACAGTCCAGTTGATGGGGAAAGAGTGGAAAGAGTGAGGCGAGGGCAAAGACGAAAATCAGGGGAAAGAGACAGTCGAGGGAAAGGAGGGCAAAGAGAGAGTTCATGGGGGGTGGAAACAGGGGAAAAAGACAGGTGAAAAGGAAAGAGCTAAAAGGGAGAGTAAACTCAGAATTGGGAAAGCAGGGAAAAGAGGCGTGCGAGATGAAGAGAGGTAAAAAGAGACAAGTGAGGAAAAGAGGGGAAAGAGACAAGCGCGGCCATAGCAGAAAAACAGGGAAAAGAGTTGAGGGAGAAGATGGGAAAAGAGACATGCGAGGCAAAATAAGGGGAAGAGAGAGTTCATGGAAAAGAGGGAATCCAGGGAAAAGAGACAGCCGAGGGGGAAAGGAAGGGAAAGAGACAGTTCATGGGAAAAATTGAAACCAAGGAAAAGAGACAGGCGAAGGGGAAAGAGCTAAAAGAGAGAGTTAATGCAGAAAATGGAAATTAGGGAAAAAAGACAGGCGATGAGAACAGAGGTAAAAGAGAAAGTGAGGAGAAGAGGGGAAAGAGAGAAGTGCGGCCATAGCGGAAAAACAGGGAAAAGAGTTGAGGGAAAAGGTGGGAAAAGCGACAGGCGAGGGAAAAGAATAGGAAGAGAGAGTTCATGGAAAAGAGGGAATCCAAGGGAAAAGAGGCAGTCGAGGGGAAAAGGAAGGGAAAGAGACAGTTCATTGAAAAGAGGGAAATCAGGGAAAGAGACAGGAGAGGGGAAAAGAGCTAAAAGAGAGGATTCCTGCAGAAGCGGGAAAACAGGGAAAAGAGATGGGCATGGGGAAAAGAGGTAAAAAGATAAGCAACAGCAGAGCGGGAAAAGAAACAGTCAAGAGAAAGGAAGGGAAAGAGACATTTCATGGGAAAGACTGAAACCAAGGAAAAGAGTCAGGTGAAGGGGAAAGAGCTAAAAGAGAGAGTTAATGCAGAAAATGGAAATAAGGGAAAAAAGACAGGCGATGAGAACAGAGGTAAAAGAGACAGTGAGGAGAAGAGGGGAAAGAGACAAGCGAGGCCATAGCAGAAAACCAGGGAAATAGACAGTGGAGTGGAAAGGAGGGAAAAGCGACAGGCGAGGGAAAAGTTGGGAAAGAGAGCGTTCATGGAAAACAGGGAAAAAAGGGAAAAGAGACAGGCGAATGGAGAAAAAGCGGTAAGAGAGAGTTAATGCACAGGAGAGAATGCAGGAAAAAGAGGCGGGCGAGGCAAAAAGAGCGAAAAGAGACCATTAATGCAGATGGGAAAACCAGGGGAAAGAGGCAATGATAAAAGTTGGGAAAAGAGACTGTTGATGAGAAAACAGGGTGAAGAGACAGTCGAGGGTAAAAAAAAGGAACGAGAGAGTTCATGGGAAAAAAGGGAAACCAGGGAAAAGAGACAGTCGAGGGAAAAGAAGCGAAAGAGACAGTTCATTGAAAAGAGGTAAAACAGGGAAAAGAGCCAGTCCAGTTGATGGGAAAAGAGTGGAAAGAGTGAGGCGAGGGCCAAGAGGAAAAGCAGGGGAAAGAGACAGTCGAGGGAATGGAGGGCAAAGAGAGTGTTCATGGGGGGGTGGAAACAGGGGAAAGAGACAGGTGAAAAGGAAAGAGCTAAAAGGGAGAGTAAACTCAGAATATGGAAAGCAGGGAATAGAGGCGTGCGAGGTGAAGAGAGTTTAAAAGAGACAAGTGAGGAAAAGAGGGGAAAGAGACAAGCGCGGCCATAGCAGAAAACCAGGGAAAAGAGTTGAGGGAAAAGATGGGAAAAGAGACATGCGAGGGAAAAGAAGGGGAAGAGAGCGTGCATGGAAAAGAGGGAATCCATGGAACAGAGACAGTCGATGGGGAAAAAGTGAAAGAGACAGTTCATTGAAAAGAGGGAAATCAGGGAAAGAGACAGGAGAGGGGAAAAGAGCTAAAAGAGAGGATTCCTGCAGAAGCGGGAAAACAGGGAAAAGAGATGGGCATGGGGAAAAGAGACAGGTGAATGGGGAAAGAGCGGAAAGAGAGAGTTAATGCAGAAGAGGGAAAGCAGGGAAAAGAAGCATGCGACATGAAGAGAGGTGAAAAGAGACAAGTGAGGAAAAGAGGGGAAAGAGACAATCGAGGACATAGCGGAAAACCAGGGAAAAGAGTTGAGGGAAAAGATGGGAAAAGAGACATGCGAGGGAAAAGAAGACGAAGAGAGAGTTCATGGAAAAGAGGGAATCCAGGGAAAAGAGACAGTCGTGGGGAAATGGAAGGGAAAGAGACAGTTCATTGAAAAGAGGTAAATCAGGGAAAGAGACAGGAGAGGGGAAAAGAGCTAAAAGAGAGGATTCCTGCAGAAGCGGGAAAACAGGGAAAAGAGATGGATGTGGGGAAAAGAGGTAAAAAGATAAGCAAAGGTAGAGCGGGAAAAGAAAGAGTCAAGGGAAAGGAAGGGAAAGAGACAGTTCATGGGAAAGGCTGAAACCAAGGAAAAGAGTCAGGCGAAGGAGAAAGACCTAAAAGAGAGAGTTAATGCAGAAAATGGAATTTAGGAAGAAAAGACAGGTGATGAGAACAGAGGTAAAAGAGACAGTGAGGAGAAGAGGGGAAAGAGACAAGCGCGGCCATAGCGGAAAACCAGGGAAAAGAGACAGTGGAGTGGAAAGAAGGGAAAAGCGACAGGCAAGGGACAGTGGAGTAGAAAGAAGGGAAAAGCGACAGGCAAGGGAAAAGACGGGAAAGAGTGAGTTCATTGGAAAGAGGGAAACCCGGGAAAAGAGACAGGCGAATGGGGAAAGACCGGAAAGAGAGAGTTAATGCAGAGGAGGGAATGCAGGAAAAAGAGGCGGGCTAAGCAAAAAGAGCGAAAAAGAGACAGTTAATGCAGAAGGGGGAAACCAGGGGAAAGAGGCGATGACAAAAGTTGGGAAAAGAGACCGTTGATGAGAAAACAGGGTGAAGAGACAGTCGAGGGTGACAACAAGGGAAAGAGAGATTTCATGGGAAAAAAAGGGAAACCAGGGAAAAGAGACAGTCCAGTTGATGGGGAAAGAGTGGAAAGAGTGAGGCGAGGGCAAAGACGAAAATCAGGGGAAAGAGACAGTCGAGGGAAAGGAGGGCAAAGAGAGAGTTCATGGGGGGTGGAAACAGGGGAAAAAGACAGGTGAAAAGGAAAGAGCTAAAAGGGAGAGTAAACTCAGAATTGGGAAAGCAGGGAAAAGAGGCGTGCGAGGTGAAGAGAGGTAAAAAGAGACAAGTGAGGAAAAGAGGGGAAAGAGACAAGCGCGGCCATAGCAGAAAAACAGGGAAAAGAGTTGAGGGAGAAGATGGGAAAAGAGACATGCGAGGGAAAATAAGGGGAAGAGAGAGTTCATGGAAAAGAGGGAATCCAGGGAAAAGAGACAGTCGTGGGGAAATGGAAGGGAAAGAGACAGTTCATTGAAAAGAGGTATATCAGGGAAAGAGACAGGAGAGGGGAAAAGAGCTAAAAGAGAGGATTCCTGCAGAAGCGGGAAAACAGGGAAAAGAGATGGGCATGGGGAAAAGAGGTAAAAAGATAAGCAACAGTAGAGCGGGAAAAGAAACAGTCAAGGGAAAGGAAGGGAAAGAGACAATTCATGGGAAAGACTGAAACCAGGGGAAAAGAGACAGGCGAAGGGGGAAAGAGCGGAAAGAGAGAGTTAATGCAGAGGAGGGAATGCAGGGAAAAGAGGCGGGCGAGGCAAAAAGAGCTGAAAGATACAGTTAATGCAGAAGGGGGAACCCAGGGGAAAGAGGCGATGACAAAAGTTCGGAAAAGAGACCGTTGATGAGAAAACAGGGTGAAGAGACAGTCGAGGGTGAAAAGAAGGGAAAGAGAGAGTTCATGAAAAAAAAAGGGGGAAACCAGGGAAAAGAGACAGTCCAGTTGATGGGGAAAGAGTGGAAAGAGTGAGGTGAGGGCAAAGACGAAAATCAGGGGAAAGAGACAGTCGAGGGAAAGGAGGGTAAAGAGAGACTTCATGTGGGGGGTGAAAATAGGGGAAAGAGGTGAAAAGGAAAGAGCTAAAAGGGAGAGTAAACTCTGAATTGGGAAAGCAGGGAAAAGAGGCATACGAGGTGAATAGAGGTTAAAAGAGCCAAGTGAGGAACAGAGGGGAAAGAGACAAGTGAGGATATAGCGGAAAACGAGGGAAAACAGTTGAGGGAAAAGATGGGAAAACAAACATGCGAGGGAAAAGAAGGGGAAGAGAGAGTTGATTGAAAAGAGGGAATCCAGGGAAAAGAGACAGTCGAGGGGGAAAGGAAGGGAAAGAGACAGTTCATGGGAAAAATTGAAACCAAGGAAAAGAGACAGGCGAAGGGGAAAGAGCTAAAAGAGAGAGTTAATGCAGAAAATGGAAATTAGGGAAAAAAGACAGGCGATGAGAACAGAGGTAAAAGAGACAGTGAGGAGAAGAGGGGAAAGAGACAAGCGCGGCCATATCGGAAAACCAGGGAAAAGAGACAGTGGAGTGGAAAGAAGGGAAAAGCGACAGGCGAGGGAATAGATGGGAAAGAGAGCGTTCATGGAAAAGATGGAAACCCGGGAAAAGAGCCAGGCGAATGGGAAAGATCGGTAAGAGAGAGTTAATGCAGAGGAGGGAATGCAGGGAAAAGAGGCGGGCGAGGCAAAAAGAGCTAAAGAGACAGTTAATGCAGAAGGGGGAAACCAGGGGAAAGAGGCGATGACAAATGTTGGGAAAAGAGACCGCTGATGAGAAAACAGGGTGAAGAGACAGTCGAGGGTGAAAAGAAGGGAAAGAGAGAGTTCATGAAAAAAAGGGGAAACCAGGGAAAAGAGACAGTCCAGTTGATGGGGAAAGAGTGGAAAGAGTGAGGCGAGGGCAAAGACGAAAATCAGGGGAAAGAGACAGTCGAGGGAATGGGGGGCAAAGAGAGAGTCCATGGGGGGTGGAAACAGGGGAAAGAGACAGGTGAAAAGGAAAGAGCTAAAAGGGAGAGTAAACTCAGAATTGGGAAAGCAGGGAAAAGAGGCGTGCGAGGTGAAGAGAGGTTAAAAGAGACAAGTGAGGAAATGAGGGGAAAGAGACAAGTGAGGATATAGCGGAAAACCAGGGAAAACAGTTGAGGGAAAAGATGGGAAAACAAACATGCGAGGGAAAAGAAGGGGAAGAGAGAGTTGATTGAAAAGAGGGAATCCAGGGAAAAGAGACAGTCGAGGGGGAAAGGAAGGGAAAGAGACAGTTCATGGGAAAAATTGAAACCAAGGAAAAGAGACAGGCGAAGGGGAAAGAGCTAAAAGAGAGAGTTAATGCAGAAAATGGAAATTAGGGAAAAAAGACAGGCGATGAGAACAGAGGTAAAAGAGACAGTGAGGTGAAGAGGGGAAAGAGAGAAGTGCGGCCATAGCGGAAAAACAGGGAAAAGAGACAATGGAGTGGAAAGAAGGGGAAAGCGACAGGCGAGGGAAAAGATGGGAAAGAGAGAGTCCATGGAAAAGAGGGAATCCAGGGAAAAGAGACAGTCGAGGGGACAAAAGGGAAAGAGACAGTTCATTGAAAAGAGGGAAATCAGGGAAAGAGACAGGAGAGGGGAAAAGAGCTAAAAGAGAGGATTCCTGCAGAAGCGGGAAAACAGGGAAAAGAGATGGGCATGGGGAAAAGAGACAGGCGAATGGGGAAAGAGCGGAAAGAGAGGGTTAATGCAGAACTGGGAAAGCAGGGAATAGAGGCGTGCGAGGTGAAGAGAGTTTAAAAGAGACAAGTGAGGAAAAGAGGGCAAAGAGACAAGAGAGGACATAGCGGAAAACCAGGGAAAAGAGTTGAGGGACAAGATGAGAAAAGAGACATGCGAGGGAAAAGAAGAGGAAGAGAGAGTTCATGGAAAAGAGGGAATCCAGAGAAAAGAGACAGTCGTGGGGAAATGGAAGGGAAAGAAACAGTTCATTGAAAAGAGGTATATCAGGGAAAGAGACAGGAGAGGGGAAAAGAGCTAAAAGAGAGGATTCCTGCAGAAGCGGGAAAACAGGGAAAAGAGATGGCTGTGGGAAAAAGGTAAAAAGATAAGCAAAGGTAGAGCGGGAAAAGAAAGAGTCAAGGGAAAGGAAGGGAAAGAGACAGTTCATGGGAAAGACTGAAACCAAGGAAAAGAGTCAGGCGAAGGAGAAAGAGCTAAAAGAGAGAGTTAATGCAGAAAATGGAAATAAGGGAAAAAAGACAGGTGATGAGAACAGAGGTAAAAGAGACAAGTGAGGAAAAGATGGGAAAGAGACAAGCGAGGACATAGCGGAAAACCAGGGGAAAGAGTTGAGGGAAAAGAGGGAAAAGAGACATGGGAGGGAAAAGAAGGGGAAGAGAGAGTTCATGGAAAAGAGGGAATCCAGGGAAAAGAGACAGTCGAGGGGAAAAGGAAGGGACAGAGACAGTTCATTGAAAAGTGGGAAATCAGGGAAAGAGACAGGAGAGGGGAAAAGAGCTAAAAGAGGGGAAAAGAGCTAAAAGAGAGGGTTCCTGCAGAAGCGGGAAAACAGGGAAAAGAGATGGGCATGGGAAAAAGAGGTAAAAAGATAAGCAACAGTAGAGCGGGAAAAGAAAGAGTCAAGGGAAAGGAAGGGAAAGAGACAGTTCATGGGAAAGACTGAAACCAAGGAAAAGAGACAGGCAAAGGGGAAAGAGCTAAAAGAGAGAGTTAATGCAGAAAAATGGAAATTAGGAAGAAAAGACAGGTGATGAGAACAGAGGTAAAAGAGACAGTGAGGAGAAGAGGGGAAAGAGACAAGCGCGGCCATAGCGGAAAACCAGGGAAAAGAGACAGTGGAGTGGAAAGAAGGGAAAAGCGACAGGCAAGGGTCAGTGGAGTAGAAAGAAGGGAAAAGCGACAGGCAAGGGAAAAGACGGGAAAGAGTGAGTTCATTGGAAAGAGGGAAACCTGGGAAAAGAGACAGGCGAATGGGGAAAGACCGGAAAGAGAGAGTTAATGCAGAGGAGGGAATGCAGGAAAAAGAGGCGGGCTAAGCAAAAAGAGCGAAAAAGAGACAGTTAATGCAGAAGGGGGAAACCAGGGGAAAGAGGCGATGACAAAAGTTGGGAAAAGAGACCGTTGATGAGAAAACAGGGTGAAGAGACAGTCGAGGGTGAAAAGAAGGGAAAGAGAGATTTCATGGGAAAAAAAAGGGAAACCAGGGAAAAGAGACAGTCCAGTTGATGGGGAAAGAGTGGAAAGAGTGAGGCGAGGGCAAAGACGAAAATCAGGGGAAAGAGACAGTCGAGGGAAAGGAGGGCAAAGAGAGAGTTCATGGGGGGTGGAAACAGGGGAAAGAGACAGGTGAAAAGGAAAGAGCTAAAAGGGAGAGTAAACTCAGAATTGGGAAAGCAGGGAAAAGAGGCGTGCGAGGTGAAGAGAGGTTAAAAGAGACAAGTGAGGAAATGAGGGGAAAGAGACAAGTGAGGACATAGCGGAAAACCAGGGAAAACAGTTGAGGGAAAAGATGGGAAAAGAGACATGCGAGGGAAAAGAAGGGGAAGAGAGAGTTGATTGAAAAGAGGGAATCCAGGGAAAAGAGACAGTCGAGGGGGAAAGGAAGGGAAAGAGACAGTTCATGGGAAAAATTGAAACCAAGGAAAAGAGACAGGCGAAGGGGAAAGAGCTAAAAGAGAGAGTTAATGCAGAAAATGGAAATTAGGGAAAAAAGACAGGCGATGAGAACAGAGGTAAAAGAGACAGTGAGGAGAAGAGGGGAAAGAGAGAAGTGCGGCCATAGCGGAAAAACAGGGAAAAGAGTTGAGGGAAAAAATGGGAAAACAGACATGCGAGGGAAAAGAAGAGGAAGAGAGAGTCCATGGAAAAGAGGGAAGCCAGGGAAAAGAGACAGTCGAGGGGACAAAAGGGAAAGAGACAGTTCATTGAAAAGAGGGAAATCAGGGAAAGGACAGGAGAGGGGAAAAGAGCTAAAAGAGAGGATTCCTGCAGAAGCGGGAAAACAGGGAAAAGAGATGGGCATGGGGAAAAGAGACAGGCGAACGGGGAAAGAGCGGAAAGAGAGAGTTAATGCAGAAGAGGGAAAGCAGGGAAAAGAGGCATGCGACATGAAGAGAGGTGAAAAGAGACAAGTGAGGAAAAGAGGGCAAAGAGACAAGAGAGGACATAGCGGAAAACCAGGGAAAAGAGTTGAGGGAAAAGATGGGAAAAGAGACATGCGAGGGAAAAGAAGAGGAAGAGAGAGTTCATGGAAAAAAGGGAAACCAGGGAAAAGAGACAGTCCAGTTGATGAGAAAAGAGTGGAAAGAGTGAGGGGACGGCAAAGATGAAAAGCAGGGGAAAGAGACAGTCGAGGGAATGGAGGGCAAAGAGAGAGTTCATGGAGGGGGGAGAGTTCATGGGGGGGCGGAAACAGGGAAAAGAGACAGGTGAAAAGGAAAGAGCTAAACGGGAGAGTAAACTCAGAAGAGGGAAAGCAGGGAAAAGAGGCATGCGAGGTGAAGAGAGATTAAAAGAGACAAGTGAGGAAAAGATGGGAAAGAGACAAGCAAGGACATAGCGGAAAACCAGGGAAAAGAGACAGGCGAATGGGGAAAGAGCAGAAAGAGAGTGTTAATGCAGAGGAGGGAATGCAAGGAAAAGAGGCGGGTGAGGCAAAAAGAGCGAAAAGAGACAGTTAATGCAGAAAGGGGAAACCAGGGGAAGGAGGCGATGACAAAAGTTGGGAAAAGAGACAGTTGATGAGAAAACAGGGTGAAGAGACAGTCGAGGGTGAAAAGAAGGGAAAGAGAGAATTCATGGGAAAAAACGGTAACCAGGGAAAAGAGATAATCCAGTTGATGGGGAAAGAGTGGAAAGAGTGAGGGGACGGCAAAGACGAAAAGCAGGGGGAAGAGACAGTCGAGGGAATGGAGGGCAAAGAGAGAGTTCATGGCGGGGGAGAGTTCATGGGGGGGTGGAAACAGGGAAAAGAGACAGGTGAAAAGGAAAGAGCTAAAAGGGAGAGTAAACTCAGAAGAGGGAAAGCAGGGAAAAGAGGCATGCGAGGTGAAGAGAGAGTAAAAGAGACAAGTGAGGAAAAGATGGGAAAGAGACAAGCGAGGACATAGCGGAAAACCAGGGGAAAGAGTTGAGGGAAAAGATGGGAAAAGAGACATGCGAGGGAAAAGAAGAGGAAGAGAGAGTTCATGGAAAAGAGGGAATCCAGGGAAAAGAGACAGTCGTGGGGAAATGGAAGGGAAAGAGACAGTTCATTGAAAAGAGGGAAATCAGGGAAAGAGACAGGAGAGGGGAAAAGAGCTAAAAGAGAGGATTCCTGCAGAAGCGGGAAAACAGGGAAAAGAGATGGATGTGGGGAAAAGAGGTAAAAAGATAAGCAAAGGTAGAGCGGGAAAAGAAAGAGTCAAGGGAAAGGAAGGGAAAGAGACAGTTCATGGGAAAGGCTGAAACCAAGGAAAAAGAGTCAGGCGAAGGAGAAAGACCTAAAAGAGAGAGTTAATGCAGAAAAATGGAAATTAGGAAGAAAAGACAGGTGATGAGAACAGAGGTAAAAGAGACAGTGAGGAGAAGAGGGGAAAGAGACAAGCGCGGCCATAGCGGAAAACCAGGGAAAAGAGACAGTGGAGTGGAAAGAAGGGAAAAGCGACAGGCAAGGGACAGTGGAGTAGAAAGAAGGGAAAAGCGACAGGCAAGGGAAAAGACGGGAAAGAGTGAGTTCATTGGAAAGAGGGAAACCCGGGAAAAGAGACAGGCGAATGGGGAAAGACCGGAAAGAGAGAGTTAATGCAGAGGAGGGAATGCAGGAAAAAGAGGCGGGCTAAGCAAAAAGAGCGAAAAAGAGACAGTTAATGCAGAAGGGGGAAACCAGGGGAAAGAGGCGATGACAAAAGTTGGGAAAAAAGACCGTTGATGAGAAAACAGGGTGAAGAGACAGTCGAGGGTGAAAAGAAGGGAAAGAGAGATTTCATGAAAAAAAAAGGGAAACCAGGGAAAAGAGACAGTCCAGTTGATGGGGAAAGAGTGGAAAGAGTGAGGCGAGGGCAAAGACGAAAATCAGGGGAAAGAGACAGTCGAGGGAAAGGAGGGCAAAGAGAGAGTTCATGGGGGGTGGAAACAGGGGAAAAAGACAGGTGAAAAGGAAAGAGCTAAAAGGGAGAGTAAACTCAGAATTGGGAAAGCAGGGAAAAGAGGCGTGCGAGATGAAGAGAGGTAAAAAGAGACAAGTGAGGAAAAGAGGGGAAAGAGACAAGCGCGGCCATAGCAGAAAAACAGGGAAAAGAGTTGAGGGAGAAGATGGGAAAAGAGACATGCGAGGCAAAATAAGGGGAAGAGAGAGTTCATGGAAAAGAGGGAATCCAGGGAAAAGAGACAGCCGAGGGGGAAAGGAAGGGAAAGAGACAGTTCATGGGAAAAATTGAAACCAAGGAAAAGAGACAGGCGAAGGGGAAAGAGCTAAAAGAGAGAGTTAATGCAGAAAATGGAAATTAGGGAAAAAAGACAGGCGATGAGAACAGAGGTAAAAGAGACAGTGAGGTGAAGAGGGGAAAGAGAGAAGTGCGGCCATAGCGGAAAAACAGGGAAAAGAGACAATGGAGTGGAAAGAAGGGGAAAGCGACAGGCGAGGGAAAAGATGGGAAAGAGAGAGTCCATGGAAAAGAGGGAATCCAGGGAAAAGAGACAGTCGAGGGGACAAAAGGGAAAGAGACAGTTCATTGAAAAGAGGGAAATCAGGGAAAGAGACAGGAGAGGGGAAAAGAGCTAAAAGAGAGGATTCCTGCAGAAGCGGGAAAACAGGGAAAAGAGATGGGCATGGGGAAAAGAGACAGGCGAATGGGGAAAGAGCGGAAAGAGAGGGTTAATGCAGAACTGGGAAAGCAGGGAATAGAGGCGTGCGAGGTGAAGAGAGTTTAAAAGAGACAAGTGAGGAAAAGAGGGCAAAGAGACAAGAGAGGACATAGCGGAAAACCAGGGAAAAGAGTTGAGGGACAAGATGAGAAAAGAGACATGCGAGGGAAAAGAAGAGGAAGAGAGAGTTCATGGAAAAGAGGGAATCCAGAGAAAAGAGACAGTCGTGGGGAAATGGAAGGGAAAGAAACAGTTCATTGAAAAGAGGTATATCAGGGAAAGAGACAGGAGAGGGGAAAAGAGCTAAAAGAGAGGATTCCTGCAGAAGCGGGAAAACAGGGAAAAGAGATGGCTGTGGGAAAAAGGTAAAAAGATAAGCAAAGGTAGAGCGGGAAAAGAAAGAGTCAAGGGAAAGGAAGGGAAAGAGACAGTTCATGGGAAAGACTGAAACCAAGGAAAAGAGTCAGGCGAAGGAGAAAGAGCTAAAAGAGAGAGTTAATGCAGAAAATGGAAATAAGGGAAAAAAGACAGGTGATGAGAACAGAGGTAAAAGAGACAAGTGAGGAAAAGATGGGAAAGAGACAAGCGAGGACATAGCGGAAAACCAGGGGAAAGAGTTGAGGGAAAAGAGGGAAAAGAGACATGGGAGGGAAAAGAAGGGGAAGAGAGAGTTCATGGAAAAGAGGGAATCCAGGGAAAAGAGACAGTCGAGGGGAAAAGGAAGGGACAGAGACAGTTCATTGAAAAGTGGGAAATCAGGGAAAGAGACAGGAGAGGGGAAAAGAGCTAAAAGAGGGGAAAAGAGCTAAAAGAGAGGGTTCCTGCAGAAGCGGGAAAACAGGGAAAAGAGATGGGCATGGGAAAAAGAGGTAAAAAGATAAGCAACAGTAGAGCGGGAAAAGAAAGAGTCAAGGGAAAGGAAGGGAAAGAGACAGTTCATGGGAAAGACTGAAACCAAGGAAAAGAGACAGGCAAAGGGGAAAGAGCTAAAAGAGAGAGTTAATGCAGAAAAATGGAAATTAGGAAGAAAAGACAGGTGATGAGAACAGAGGTAAAAGAGACAGTGAGGAGAAGAGGGGAAAGAGACAAGCGCGGCCATAGCGGAAAACCAGGGAAAAGAGACAGTGGAGTGGAAAGAAGGGAAAAGCGACAGGCAAGGGTCAGTGGAGTAGAAAGAAGGGAAAAGCGACAGGCAAGGGAAAAGACGGGAAAGAGTGAGTTCATTGGAAAGAGGGAAACCTGGGAAAAGAGACAGGCGAATGGGGAAAGACCGGAAAGAGAGAGTTAATGCAGAGGAGGGAATGCAGGAAAAAGAGGCGGGCTAAGCAAAAAGAGCGAAAAAGAGACAGTTAATGCAGAAGGGGGAAACCAGGGGAAAGAGGCGATGACAAAAGTTGGGAAAAGAGACCGTTGATGAGAAAACAGGGTGAAGAGACAGTCGAGGGTGAAAAGAAGGGAAAGAGAGATTTCATGGGAAAAAAAAGGGAAACCAGGGAAAAGAGACAGTCCAGTTGATGGGGAAAGAGTGGAAAGAGTGAGGCGAGGGCAAAGACGAAAATCAGGGGAAAGAGACAGTCGAGGGAAAGGAGGGCAAAGAGAGAGTTCATGGGGGGTGGAAACAGGGGAAAGAGACAGGTGAAAAGGAAAGAGCTAAAAGGGAGAGTAAACTCAGAATTGGGAAAGCAGGGAAAAGAGGCGTGCGAGGTGAAGAGAGGTTAAAAGAGACAAGTGAGGAAATGAGGGGAAAGAGACAAGTGAGGACATAGCGGAAAACCAGGGAAAACAGTTGAGGGAAAAGATGGGAAAAGAGACATGCGAGGGAAAAGAAGGGGAAGAGAGAGTTGATTGAAAAGAGGGAATCCAGGGAAAAGAGACAGTCGAGGGGGAAAGGAAGGGAAAGAGACAGTTCATGGGAAAAATTGAAACCAAGGAAAAGAGACAGGCGAAGGGGAAAGAGCTAAAAGAGAGAGTTAATGCAGAAAATGGAAATTAGGGAAAAAAGACAGGCGATGAGAACAGAGGTAAAAGAGACAGTGAGGAGAAGAGGGGAAAGAGAGAAGTGCGGCCATAGCGGAAAAACAGGGAAAAGAGTTGAGGGAAAAAATGGGAAAACAGACATGCGAGGGAAAAGAAGAGGAAGAGAGAGTCCATGGAAAAGAGGGAAGCCAGGGAAAAGAGACAGTCGAGGGGACAAAAGGGAAAGAGACAGTTCATTGAAAAGAGGGAAATCAGGGAAAGGACAGGAGAGGGGAAAAGAGCTAAAAGAGAGGATTCCTGCAGAAGCGGGAAAACAGGGAAAAGAGATGGGCATGGGGAAAAGAGACAGGCGAACGGGGAAAGAGCGGAAAGAGAGAGTTAATGCAGAAGAGGGAAAGCAGGGAAAAGAGGCATGCGACATGAAGAGAGGTGAAAAGAGACAAGTGAGGAAAAGAGGGCAAAGAGACAAGAGAGGACATAGCGGAAAACCAGGGAAAAGAGTTGAGGGAAAAGATGGGAAAAGAGACATGCGAGGGAAAAGAAGAGGAAGAGAGAGTTCATGGAAAAAAGGGAAACCAGGGAAAAGAGACAGTCCAGTTGATGAGAAAAGAGTGGAAAGAGTGAGGGGACGGCAAAGATGAAAAGCAGGGGAAAGAGACAGTCGAGGGAATGGAGGGCAAAGAGAGAGTTCATGGAGGGGGGAGAGTTCATGGGGGGGCGGAAACAGGGAAAAGAGACAGGTGAAAAGGAAAGAGCTAAACGGGAGAGTAAACTCAGAAGAGGGAAAGCAGGGAAAAGAGGCATGCGAGGTGAAGAGAGATTAAAAGAGACAAGTGAGGAAAAGATGGGAAAGAGACAAGCAAGGACATAGCGGAAAACCAGGGAAAAGAGACAGGCGAATGGGGAAAGAGCAGAAAGAGAGTGTTAATGCAGAGGAGGGAATGCAAGGAAAAGAGGCGGGTGAGGCAAAAAGAGCGAAAAGAGACAGTTAATGCAGAAAGGGGAAACCAGGGGAAGGAGGCGATGACAAAAGTTGGGAAAAGAGACAGTTGATGAGAAAACAGGGTGAAGAGACAGTCGAGGGTGAAAAGAAGGGAAAGAGAGAATTCATGGGAAAAAACGGTAACCAGGGAAAAGAGATAATCCAGTTGATGAGAAAAGAGTGGAAAGAGTGAGGGGACGGCAAAGACGAAAAGCAGGGGGAAGAGACAGTCGAGGGAATGGAGGGCAAAGAGAGAGTTCATGGCGGGGGAGAGTTCATGGGGGGGTGGAAACAGGGAAAAGAGACAGGTGAAAAGGAAAGAGCTAAAAGGGAGAGTAAACTCAGAAGAGGGAAAGCAGGGAAAAGAGGCATGCGAGGTGAAGAGAGAGTAAAAGAGACAAGTGAGGAAAAGATGGGAAAGAGACAAGCGAGGACATAGCGGAAAACCAGGGGAAAGAGTTGAGGGAAAAGATGGGAAAAGAGACATGCGAGGGAAAAGAAGAGGAAGAGAGAGTTCATGGAAAAGAGGGAATCCAGGGAAAAGAGACAGTCGTGGGGAAATGGAAGGGAAAGAGACAGTTCATTGAAAAGAGGGAAATCAGGGAAAGAGACAGGAGAGGGGAAAAGAGCTAAAAGAGAGGATTCCTGCAGAAGCGGGAAAACAGGGAAAAGAGATGGATGTGGGGAAAAGAGGTAAAAAGATAAGCAAAGGTAGAGCGGGAAAAGAAAGAGTCAAGGGAAAGGAAGGGAAAGAGACAGTTCATGGGAAAGGCTGAAACCAAGGAAAAAGAGTCAGGCGAAGGAGAAAGACCTAAAAGAGAGAGTTAATGCAGAAAAATGGAAATTAGGAAGAAAAGACAGGTGATGAGAACAGAGGTAAAAGAGACAGTGAGGAGAAGAGGGGAAAGAGACAAGCGCGGCCATAGCGGAAAACCAGGGAAAAGAGACAGTGGAGTGGAAAGAAGGGAAAAGCGACAGGCAAGGGACAGTGGAGTAGAAAGAAGGGAAAAGCGACAGGCAAGGGAAAAGACGGGAAAGAGTGAGTTCATTGGAAAGAGGGAAACCCGGGAAAAGAGACAGGCGAATGGGGAAAGACCGGAAAGAGAGAGTTAATGCAGAGGAGGGAATGCAGGAAAAAGAGGCGGGCTAAGCAAAAAGAGCGAAAAAGAGACAGTTAATGCAGAAGGGGGAAACCAGGGGAAAGAGGCGATGACAAAAGTTGGGAAAAAAGACCGTTGATGAGAAAACAGGGTGAAGAGACAGTCGAGGGTGAAAAGAAGGGAAAGAGAGATTTCATGAAAAAAAAAGGGAAACCAGGGAAAAGAGACAGTCCAGTTGATGGGGAAAGAGTGGAAAGAGTGAGGCGAGGGCAAAGACGAAAATCAGGGGAAAGAGACAGTCGAGGGAAAGGAGGGCAAAGAGAGAGTTCATGGGGGGTGGAAACAGGGGAAAAAGACAGGTGAAAAGGAAAGAGCTAAAAGGGAGAGTAAACTCAGAATTGGGAAAGCAGGGAAAAGAGGCGTGCGAGATGAAGAGAGGTAAAAAGAGACAAGTGAGGAAAAGAGGGGAAAGAGACAAGCGCGGCCATAGCAGAAAAACAGGGAAAAGAGTTGAGGGAGAAGATGGGAAAAGAGACATGCGAGGCAAAATAAGGGGAAGAGAGAGTTCATGGAAAAGAGGGAATCCAGGGAAAAGAGACAGCCGAGGGGGAAAGGAAGGGAAAGAGACAGTTCATGGGAAAAATTGAAACCAAGGAAAAGAGACAGGCGAAGGGGAAAGAGCTAAAAGAGAGAGTTAATGCAGAAAATGGAAATTAGGGAAAAAAGACAGGCGATGAGAACAGAGGTAAAAGAGAAAGTGAGGAGAAGAGGGGAAAGAGAGAAGTGCGGCCATAGCGGAAAAACAGGGAAAAGAGTTGAGGGAAAAGGTGGGAAAAGCGACAGGCGAGGGAAAAGAATAGGAAGAGAGAGTTCATGGAAAAGAGGGAATCCAAGGGAAAAGAGGCAGTCGAGGGGAAAAGGAAGGGAAAGAGACAGTTCATTGAAAAGAGGGAAATCAGGGAAAGAGACAGGAGAGGGGAAAAGAGCTAAAAGAGAGGATTCCTGCAGAAGCGGGAAAACAGGGAAAAGAGATGGGCATGGGGAAAAGAGGTAAAAAGATAAGCAACAGCAGAGCGGGAAAAGAAACAGTCAAGAGAAAGGAAGGGAAAGAGACATTTCATGGGAAAGACTGAAACCAAGGAAAAGAGTCAGGTGAAGGGGAAAGAGCTAAAAGAGAGAGTTAATGCAGAAAATGGAAATAAGGGAAAAAAGACAGGCGATGAGAACAGAGGTAAAAGAGACAGTGAGGAGAAGAGGGGAAAGAGACAAGCGAGGCCATAGCAGAAAACCAGGGAAATAGACAGTGGAGTGGAAAGGAGGGAAAAGCGACAGGCGAGGGAAAAGTTGGGAAAGAGAGCGTTCATGGAAAACAGGGAAAAAAGGGAAAAGAGACAGGCGAATGGAGAAAAAGCGGTAAGAGAGAGTTAATGCACAGGAGAGAATGCAGGAAAAAGAGGCGGGCGAGGCAAAAAGAGCGAAAAGAGACCATTAATGCAGATGGGAAAACCAGGGGAAAGAGGCAATGATAAAAGTTGGGAAAAGAGACTGTTGATGAGAAAACAGGGTGAAGAGACAGTCGAGGGTAAAAAAAAGGAACGAGAGAGTTCATGGGAAAAAAGGGAAACCAGGGAAAAGAGACAGTCGAGGGAAAAGAAGCGAAAGAGACAGTTCATTGAAAAGAGGTAAAACAGGGAAAAGAGCCAGTCCAGTTGATGGGAAAAGAGTGGAAAGAGTGAGGCGAGGGCCAAGAGGAAAAGCAGGGGAAAGAGACAGTCGAGGGAATGGAGGGCAAAGAGAGTGTTCATGGGGGGGTGGAAACAGGGGAAAGAGACAGGTGAAAAGGAAAGAGCTAAAAGGGAGAGTAAACTCAGAATATGGAAAGCAGGGAATAGAGGCGTGCGAGGTGAAGAGAGTTTAAAAGAGACAAGTGAGGAAAAGAGGGGAAAGAGACAAGCGCGGCCATAGCAGAAAACCAGGGAAAAGAGTTGAGGGAAAAGATGGGAAAAGAGACATGCGAGGGAAAAGAAGGGGAAGAGAGCGTGCATGGAAAAGAGGGAATCCATGGAACAGAGACAGTCGATGGGGAAAAAGTGAAAGAGACAGTTCATTGAAAAGAGGGAAATCAGGGAAAGAGACAGGAGAGGGGAAAAGAGCTAAAAGAGAGGGTTCCTGCAGAAGCGGGAAAACAGGGAAAAGAGATGGGCATGGGAAAAAGAGGTAAAAAGATAAGCAACAGTAGAGCGGGAAAAGAAAGAGTCAAGGGAAAGGAAGGGAAAGAGACAGTTCATGGGAAAGACTGAAACCAAGGAAAAGAGACAGGCAAAGGGGAAAGAGCTAAAAGAGAGAGTTAATGCAGAAAAATGGAAATTAGGAAGAAAAGACAGGTGATGAGAACAGAGGTAAAAGTGACAGTGAGGAGAAGAGGGGAAAGAGACAAGCGCGGCCATAGCAGAAAACCAGGGAAATAGACAGTGGAGTGGAAAGGAGGGAAAAGCGACAGGCGAGGGAAAAGATGGGAAAGAGAGCATTCATGGAAAACAGGGAAACCAGGGAAAAGAGACAGTCGAGGGGACAAAAGGGAAAGAGACAGTTCATTGAAAAGAGGGAAATCAGGGAAAGAGACAGGAGAGGGGAAAAGAGCTAAAAGAGAGGATTCCTGCAGAAGCGGGAAAACAGGGAAAAGAGATGGGCATGGGGAAAAGAGACAGGTGAATGGGGAAAGAGCGGAAAGAGAGAGTTAATGCAGAAGAGGGAAAGCAGGGAAAAGAAGCATGCGACATGAAGAGAGGTGAAAAGAGACAAGTGAGGAAAAGAGGGGAAAGAGACAATCGAGGACATAGCGGAAAACCAGGGAAAAGAGTTGAGGGAAAAGATGGGAAAAGAGACATGCGAGGGAAAAGAAGACGAAGAGAGAGTTCATGGAAAAGAGGGAATCCAGGGAAAAGAGACAGTCGTGGGGAAATGGAAGGGAAAGAGACAGTTCATTGAAAAGAGGTAAATCAGGGAAAGAGACAGGAGAGGGGAAAAGAGCTAAAAGAGAGGATTCCTGCAGAAGCGGGAAAACAGGGAAAAGAGATGGATGTGGGGAAAAGAGGTAAAAAGATAAGCAAAGGTAGAGCGGGAAAAGAAAGAGTCAAGGGAAAGGAAGGGAAAGAGACAGTTCATGGGAAAGGCTGAAACCAAGGAAAAGAGTCAGGCGAAGGAGAAAGACCTAAAAGAGAGAGTTAATGCAGAAAATGGAATTTAGGAAGAAAAGACAGGTGATGAGAACAGAGGTAAAAGAGACAGTGAGGAGAAGAGGGGAAAGAGACAAGCGCGGCCATAGCGGAAAACCAGGGAAAAGAGACAGTGGAGTGGAAAGAAGGGAAAAGCGACAGGCAAGGGACAGTGGAGTAGAAAGAAGGGAAAAGCGACAGGCAAGGGAAAAGACGGGAAAGAGTGAGTTCATTGGAAAGAGGGAAACCCGGGAAAAGAGACAGGCGAATGGGGAAAGACCGGAAAGAGAGAGTTAATGCAGAGGAGGGAATGCAGGAAAAAGAGGCGGGCTAAGCAAAAAGAGCGAAAAAGAGACAGTTAATGCAGAAGGGGGAAACCAGGGGAAAGAGGCGATGACAAAAGTTGGGAAAAGAGACCGTTGATGAGAAAACAGGGTGAAGAGACAGTCGAGGGTGACAACAAGGGAAAGAGACATTTCATGGGAAAAAAAGGGAAACCAGGGAAAAGAGACAGTCCAGTTGATGGGGAAAGAGTGGAAAGAGTGAGGCGAGGGCAAAGACGAAAATCAGGGGAAAGAGACAGTCGAGGGAAAGGAGGGCAAAGAGAGAGTTCATGGGGGGTGGAAACAGGGGAAAAAGACAGGTGAAAAGGAAAGAGCTAAAAGGGAGAGTAAACTCAGAATTGGGAAAGCAGGGAAAAGAGGCGTGCGAGGTGAAGAGAGGTAAAAAGAGACAAGTGAGGAAAAGAGGGGAAAGAGACAAGCGCGGCCATAGCAGAAAAACAGGGAAAAGAGTTGAGGGAGAAGATGGGAAAAGAGACATGCGAGGGAAAATAAGGGGAAGAGAGAGTTCATGGAAAAGAGGGAATCCAGGGAAAAGAGACAGTCGTGGGGAAATGGAAGGGAAAGAGACAGTTCATTGAAAAGAGGTATATCAGGGAAAGAGACAGGAGAGGGGAAAAGAGCTAAAAGAGAGGATTCCTGCAGAAGCGGGAAAACAGGGAAAAGAGATGGGCATGGGGAAAAGAGGTAAAAAGATAAGCAACAGTAGAGCGGGAAAAGAAACAGTCAAGGGAAAGGAAGGGAAAGAGACAATTCATGGGAAAGACTGAAACCAGGGGAAAAGAGACAGGCGAAGGGGGAAAGAGCGGAAAGAGAGAGTTAATGCAGAGGAGGGAATGCAGGGAAAAGAGGCGGGCGAGGCAAAAAGAGCTGAAAGATACAGTTAATGCAGAAGGGGGAACCCAGGGGAAAGAGGCGATGACAAAAGTTCGGAAAAGAGACCGTTGATGAGAAAACAGGGTGAAGAGACAGTCGAGGGTGAAAAGAAGGGAAAGAGAGAGTTCATGAAAAAAAAAGGGGGAAACCAGGGAAAAGAGACAGTCCAGTTGATGGGGAAAGAGTGGAAAGAGTGAGGCGAGGGCAAAGACGAAAATCAGGGGAAAGAGACAGTCGAGGGAATGGGGGGCAAAGAGAGAGTCCATGGGGGGTGGAAACAGGGGAAAGAGACAGGTGAAAAGGAAAGAGCTAAAAGGGAGAGTAAACTCTGAATTGGGAAAGCAGGGAAAAGAGGCATACGAGGTGAATAGAGGTTAAAAGAGCCAAGTGAGGAACAGAGGGGAAAGAGACAAGTGAGGATATAGCGGAAAACGAGGGAAAACAGTTGAGGGAAAAGATGGGAAAACAAACATGCGAGGGAAAAGAAGGGGAAGAGAGAGTTGATTGAAAAGAGGGAATCCAGGGAAAAGAGACAGTCGAGGGGAAAAGGAAGGGAAAGAGACAGTTCATGGGAAAAATTGAAACCAAGGAAAAGAGACAGGCGAAGGGGAAAGAGCTAAAAGAGAGAGTTAATGCAGAAAATGGAAATTAGGGAAAAAAGACAGGCGATGAGAACAGAGGTAAAAGAGACAGTGAGGAGAAGAGGGGAAAGAGACAAGCGCGGCCATATCGGAAAACCAGGGAAAAGAGACAGTGGAGTGGAAAGAAGGGGAAAGCGACAGGCGAGGGAATAGATGGGAAAGAGAGCGTTCATGGAAAAGAGGGAAACCAGGGAAAAGAGCCAGGCGAATGGGAAAGATCGGTAAGAGAGAGTTAATGCAGAGGAGGGAATGCAGGGAAAAGAGGCGGGCGAGGCAAAAAGAGCTAAAAGAGACAGTTAATGCAGAAGGGGGAAACCAGGGGAAAGAGGCGATGACAAATGTTGGGAAAAGAGACCGCTGATGAGAAAACAGGGTGAAGAGACAGTCGAGGGTGAAAAGAAGGGAAAGAGAGAGTTCATGAAAAAAAGGGGAAACCAGGGAAAAGAGACAGTCCAGTTGATGGGGAAAGAGTGGAAAGAGTGAGGCGAGGGCAAAGACGAAAATCAGGGGAAAGAGACAGTCGAGGGAATGGGGGGCAAAGAGAGAGTCCATGGGGGGTGGAAACAGGGGAAAGAGACAGGTGAAAAGGAAAGAGCTAAAAGGGAGAGTAAACTCAGAATTGGGAAAGCAGGGAAAAGAGGCGTGCGAGGTGAAGAGAGGTTAAAAGAGACAAGTGAGGAAATGAGGGGAAAGAGACAAGTGAGGATATAGCGGAAAACCAGGGAAAACAGTTGAGGGAAAAGATGGGAAAACAAACATGCGAGGGAAAAGAAGGGGAAGAGAGAGTTGATTGAAAAGAGGGAATCCAGGGAAAAGAGACAGTCGAGGGGGAAAGGAAGGGAAAGAGACAGTTCATGGGAAAAATTGAAACCAAGGAAAAGAGACAGGCGAAGGGGAAAGAGCTAAAAGAGAGAGTTAATGCAGAAAATGGAAATTAGGGAAAAAAGACAGGCGATGAGAACAGAGGTAAAAGAGACAGTGAGGTGAAGAGGGGAAAGAGAGAAGTGCGGCCATAGCGGAAAAACAGGGAAAAGAGACAATGGAGTGGAAAGAAGGGGAAAGCGACAGGCGAGGGAAAAGATGGGAAAGAGAGAGTCCATGGAAAAGAGGGAATCCAGGGAAAAGAGACAGTCGAGGGGACAAAAGGGAAAGAGACAGTTCATTGAAAAGAGGGAAATCAGGGAAAGAGACAGGAGAGGGGAAAAGAGCTAAAAGAGAGGATTCCTGCAGAAGCGGGAAAACAGGGAAAAGAGATGGGCATGGGGAAAAGAGACAGGCGAATGGGGAAAGAGCGGAAAGAGAGGGTTAATGCAGAACTGGGAAAGCAGGGAATAGAGGCGTGCGAGGTGAAGAGAGTTTAAAAGAGACAAGTGAGGAAAAGAGGGCAAAGAGACAAGAGAGGACATAGCGGAAAACCAGGGAAAAGAGTTGAGGGACAAGATGAGAAAAGAGACATGCGAGGGAAAAGAAGAGGAAGAGAGAGTTCATGGAAAAGAGGGAATCCAGAGAAAAGAGACAGTCGTGGGGAAATGGAAGGGAAAGAAACAGTTCATTGAAAAGAGGTATATCAGGGAAAGAGACAGGAGAGGGGAAAAGAGCTAAAAGAGAGGATTCCTGCAGAAGCGGGAAAACAGGGAAAAGAGATGGCTGTGGGAAAAAGGTAAAAAGATAAGCAAAGGTAGAGCGGGAAAAGAAAGAGTCAAGGGAAAGGAAGGGAAAGAGACAGTTCATGGGAAAGGCTGAAACCAAGGAAAAGAGTCAGGCGAAGGAGAAAGAGCTAAAAGAGAGAGTTAATGCAGAAAATGGAAATAAGGGAAAAAAGACAGGTGATGAGAACAGAGGTAAAAGAGACAAGTGAGGAAAAGATGGGAAAGAGACAAGCGAGGACATAGCGGAAAACCAGGGGAAAGAGTTGAGGGAAAAGAGGGAAAAGAGACATGGGAGGGAAAAGAAGGGGAAGAGAGAGTTCATGGAAAAGAGGGAATCCAGGGAAAAGAGACAGTCGAGGGGAAAAGGAAGGGACAGAGACAGTTCATTGAAAAGTGGGAAATCAGGGAAAGAGACAGGAGAGGGGAAAAGAGCTAAAAGAGGGGAAAAGAGCTAAAAGAGAGGGTTCCTGCAGAAGCGGGAAAACAGGGAAAAGAGATGGGCATGGGAAAAAGAGGTAAAAAGATAAGCAACAGTAGAGCGGGAAAAGAAAGAGTCAAGGGAAAGGAAGGGAAAGAGACAGTTCATGGGAAAGACTGAAACCAAGGAAAAGAGACAGGCAAAGGGGAAAGAGCTAAAAGAGAGAGTTAATGCAGAAAAATGGAAATTAGGAAGAAAAGACAGGTGATGAGAACAGAGGTAAAAGAGACAGTGAGGAGAAGAGGGGAAAGAGACAAGCGCGGCCATAGCGGAAAACCAGGGAAAAGAGACAGTGGAGTGGAAAGAAGGGAAAAGCGACAGGCAAGGGTCAGTGGAGTAGAAAGAAGGGAAAAGCGACAGGCAAGGGAAAAGACGGGAAAGAGTGAGTTCATTGGAAAGAGGGAAACCTGGGAAAAGAGACAGGCGAATGGGGAAAGACCGGAAAGAGAGAGTTAATGCAGAGGAGGGAATGCAGGAAAAAGAGGCGGGCTAAGCAAAAAGAGCGAAAAAGAGACAGTTAATGCAGAAGGGGGAAACCAGGGGAAAGAGGCGATGACAAAAGTTGGGAAAAGAGACCGTTGATGAGAAAACAGGGTGAAGAGACAGTCGAGGGTGAAAAGAAGGGAAAGAGAGATTTCATGGGAAAAAAAAGGGAAACCAGGGAAAAGAGACAGTCCAGTTGATGGGGAAAGAGTGGAAAGAGTGAGGCGAGGGCAAAGACGAAAATCAGGGGAAAGAGACAGTCGAGGGAAAGGAGGGCAAAGAGAGAGTTCATGGGGGGTGGAAACAGGGGAAAGAGACAGGTGAAAAGGAAAGAGCTAAAAGGGAGAGTAAACTCAGAATTGGGAAAGCAGGGAAAAGAGGCGTGCGAGGTGAAGAGAGGTTAAAAGAGACAAGTGAGGAAATGAGGGGAAAGAGACAAGTGAGGACATAGCGGAAAACCAGGGAAAACAGTTGAGGGAAAAGATGGGAAAAGAGACATGCGAGGGAAAAGAAGGGGAAGAGAGAGTTGATTGAAAAGAGGGAATCCAGGGAAAAGAGACAGTCGAGGGGGAAAGGAAGGGAAAGAGACAGTTCATGGGAAAAATTGAAACCAAGGAAAAGAGACAGGCGAAGGGGAAAGAGCTAAAAGAGAGAGTTAATGCAGAAAATGGAAATTAGGGAAAAAAGACAGGCGATGAGAACAGAGGTAAAAGAGACAGTGAGGAGAAGAGGGGAAAGAGAGAAGTGCGGCCATAGCGGAAAAACAGGGAAAAGAGTTGAGGGAAAAAATGGGAAAACAGACATGCGAGGGAAAAGAAGAGGAAGAGAGAGTCCATGGAAAAGAGGGAAGCCAGGGAAAAGAGACAGTCGAGGGGAAAAGGAAGGGACAGAGACAGTTCATTGAAAAGTGGGAAATCAGGGAAAGAGACAGGAGAGGGGAAAAGAGCTAAAAGAGGGGAAAAGAGCTAAAAGAGAGGGTTCCTGCAGAAGCGGGAAAACAGGGAAAAGAGATGGGCATGGGAAAAAGAGGTAAAAAGATAAGCAACAGTAGAGCGGGAAAAGAAAGAGTCAAGGGAAAGGAAGGGAAAGAGACAGTTCATGGGAAAGACTGAAACCAAGGAAAAGAGACAGGCAAAGGGGAAAGAGCTAAAAGAGAGAGTTAATGCAGAAAAATGGAAATTAGGAAGAAAAGACAGGTGATGAGAACAGAGGTAAAAGAGACAGTGAGGAGAAGAGGGGAAAGAGACAAGCGCGGCCATAGCGGAAAACCAGGGAAAAGAGACAGTGGAGTGGAAAGAAGGGAAAAGCGACAGGCAAGGGTCAGTGGAGTAGAAAGAAGGGAAAAGCGACAGGCAAGGGAAAAGACGGGAAAGAGTGAGTTCATTGGAAAGAGGGAAACCTGGGAAAAGAGACAGGCGAATGGGGAAAGACCGGAAAGAGAGAGTTAATGCAGAGGAGGGAATGCAGGAAAAAGAGGCGGGCTAAGCAAAAAGAGCGAAAAAGAGACAGTTAATGCAGAAGGGGGAAACCAGGGGAAAGAGGCGATGACAAAAGTTGGGAAAAGAGACCGTTGATGAGAAAACAGGGTGAAGAGACAGTCGAGGGTGAAAAGAAGGGAAAGAGAGATTTCATGGGAAAAAAAAGGGAAACCAGGGAAAAGAGACAGTCCAGTTGATGGGGAAAGAGTGGAAAGAGTGAGGCGAGGGCAAAGACGAAAATCAGGGGAAAGAGACAGTCGAGGGAAAGGAGGGCAAAGAGAGAGTTCATGGGGGGTGGAAACAGGGGAAAGAGACAGGTGAAAAGGAAAGAGCTAAAAGGGAGAGTAAACTCAGAATTGGGAAAGCAGGGAAAAGAGGCGTGCGAGGTGAAGAGAGGTTAAAAGAGACAAGTGAGGAAATGAGGGGAAAGAGACAAGTGAGGACATAGCGGAAAACCAGGGAAAACAGTTGAGGGAAAAGATGGGAAAAGAGACATGCGAGGGAAAAGAAGGGGAAGAGAGAGTTGATTGAAAAGAGGGAATCCAGGGAAAAGAGACAGTCGAGGGGGAAAGGAAGGGAAAGAGACAGTTCATGGGAAAAATTGAAACCAAGGAAAAGAGACAGGCGAAGGGGAAAGAGCTAAAAGAGAGAGTTAATGCAGAAAATGGAAATTAGGGAAAAAAGACAGGCGATGAGAACAGAGGTAAAAGAGACAGTGAGGAGAAGAGGGGAAAGAGAGAAGTGCGGCCATAGCGGAAAAACAGGGAAAAGAGTTGAGGGAAAAAATGGGAAAACAGACATGCGAGGGAAAAGAAGAGGAAGAGAGAGTCCATGGAAAAGAGGGAAGCCAGGGAAAAGAGACAGTCGAGGGGACAAAAGGGAAAGAGACAGTTCATTGAAAAGAGGGAAATCAGGGAAAGGACAGGAGAGGGGAAAAGAGCTAAAAGAGAGGATTCCTGCAGAAGCGGGAAAACAGGGAAAAGAGATGGGCATGGGGAAAAGAGACAGGCGAACGGGGAAAGAGCGGAAAGAGAGAGTTAATGCAGAAGAGGGAAAGCAGGGAAAAGAGGCATGCGACATGAAGAGAGGTGAAAAGAGACAAGTGAGGAAAAGAGGGCAAAGAGACAAGAGAGGACATAGCGGAAAACCAGGGAAAAGAGTTGAGGGAAAAGATGGGAAAAGAGACATGCGAGGGAAAAGAAGAGGAAGAGAGAGTTCATGGAAAAAAGGGAAACCAGGGAAAAGAGACAGTCCAGTTGATGAGAAAAGAGTGGAAAGAGTGAGGGGACGGCAAAGATGAAAAGCAGGGGAAAGAGACAGTCGAGGGAATGGAGGGCAAAGAGAGAGTTCATGGAGGGGGGAGAGTTCATGGGGGGGCGGAAACAGGGAAAAGAGACAGGTGAAAAGGAAAGAGCTAAACGGGAGAGTAAACTCAGAAGAGGGAAAGCAGGGAAAAGAGGCATGCGAGGTGAAGAGAGATTAAAAGAGACAAGTGAGGAAAAGATGGGAAAGAGACAAGCAAGGACATAGCGGAAAACCAGGGAAAAGAGACAGGCGAATGGGGAAAGAGCAGAAAGAGAGTGTTAATGCAGAGGAGGGAATGCAAGGAAAAGAGGCGGGTGAGGCAAAAAGAGCGAAAAGAGACAGTTAATGCAGAAAGGGGAAACCAGGGGAAGGAGGCGATGACAAAAGTTGGGAAAAGAGACAGTTGATGAGAAAACAGGGTGAAGAGACAGTCGAGGGTGAAAAGAAGGGAAAGAGAGAATTCATGGGAAAAAACGGTAACCAGGGAAAAGAGATAATCCAGTTGATGAGAAAAGAGTGGAAAGAGTGAGGGGACGGCAAAGACGAAAAGCAGGGGGAAGAGACAGTCGAGGGAATGGAGGGCAAAGAGAGAGTTCATGGCGGGGGAGAGTTCATGGGGGGGTGGAAACAGGGAAAAGAGACAGGTGAAAAGGAAAGAGCTAAAAGGGAGAGTAAACTCAGAAGAGGGAAAGCAGGGAAAAGAGGCATGCGAGGTGAAGAGAGAGTAAAAGAGACAAGTGAGGAAAAGATGGGAAAGAGACAAGCGAGGACATAGCGGAAAACCAGGGGAAAGAGTTGAGGGAAAAGATGGGAAAAGAGACATGCGAGGGAAAAGAAGAGGAAGAGAGAGTTCATGGAAAAGAGGGAATCCAGGGAAAAGAGACAGTCGTGGGGAAATGGAAGGGAAAGAGACAGTTCATTGAAAAGAGGGAAATCAGGGAAAGAGACAGGAGAGGGGAAAAGAGCTAAAAGAGAGGATTCCTGCAGAAGCGGGAAAACAGGGAAAAGAGATGGATGTGGGGAAAAGAGGTAAAAAGATAAGCAAAGGTAGAGCGGGAAAAGAAAGAGTCAAGGGAAAGGAAGGGAAAGAGACAGTTCATGGGAAAGGCTGAAACCAAGGAAAAAGAGTCAGGCGAAGGAGAAAGACCTAAAAGAGAGAGTTAATGCAGAAAAATGGAAATTAGGAAGAAAAGACAGGTGATGAGAACAGAGGTAAAAGAGACAGTGAGGAGAAGAGGGGAAAGAGACAAGCGCGGCCATAGCGGAAAACCAGGGAAAAGAGACAGTGGAGTGGAAAGAAGGGAAAAGCGACAGGCAAGGGTCAGTGGAGTAGAAAGAAGGGAAAAGCGACAGGCAAGGGAAAAGACGGGAAAGAGTGAGTTCATTGGAAAGAGGGAAACCTGGGAAAAGAGACAGGCGAATGGGGAAAGACCGGAAAGAGAGAGTTAATGCAGAGGAGGGAATGCAGGAAAAAGAGGCGGGCTAAGCAAAAAGAGCGAAAAAGAGACAGTTAATGCAGAAGGGGGAAACCAGGGGAAAGAGGCGATGACAAAAGTTGGGAAAAGAGACCGTTGATGAGAAAACAGGGTGAAGAGACAGTCGAGGGTGAAAAGAAGGGAAAGAGAGATTTCATGGGAAAAAAAAGGGAAACCAGGGAAAAGAGACAGTCCAGTTGATGGGGAAAGAGTGGAAAGAGTGAGGCGAGGGCAAAGACGAAAATCAGGGGAAAGAGACAGTCGAGGGAAAGGAGGGCAAAGAGAGAGTTCATGGGGGGTGGAAACAGGGGAAAGAGACAGGTGAAAAGGAAAGAGCTAAAAGGGAGAGTAAACTCAGAATTGGGAAAGCAGGGAAAAGAGGCGTGCGAGGTGAAGAGAGGTTAAAAGAGACAAGTGAGGAAATGAGGGGAAAGAGACAAGTGAGGACATAGCGGAAAACCAGGGAAAACAGTTGAGGGAAAAGATGGGAAAAGAGACATGCGAGGGAAAAGAAGGGGAAGAGAGAGTTGATTGAAAAGAGGGAATCCAGGGAAAAGAGACAGTCGAGGGGGAAAGGAAGGGAAAGAGACAGTTCATGGGAAAAATTGAAACCAAGGAAAAGAGACAGGCGAAGGGGAAAGAGCTAAAAGAGAGAGTTAATGCAGAAAATGGAAATTAGGGAAAAAAGACAGGCGATGAGAACAGAGGTAAAAGAGACAGTGAGGAGAAGAGGGGAAAGAGAGAAGTGCGGCCATAGCGGAAAAACAGGGAAAAGAGTTGAGGGAAAAAATGGGAAAACAGACATGCGAGGGAAAAGAAGAGGAAGAGAGAGTCCATGGAAAAGAGGGAAGCCAGGGAAAAGAGACAGTCGAGGGGACAAAAGGGAAAGAGACAGTTCATTGAAAAGAGGGAAATCAGGGAAAGGACAGGAGAGGGGAAAAGAGCTAAAAGAGAGGATTCCTGCAGAAGCGGGAAAACAGGGAAAAGAGATGGGCATGGGGAAAAGAGACAGGCGAACGGGGAAAGAGCGGAAAGAGAGAGTTAATGCAGAAGAGGGAAAGCAGGGAAAAGAGGCATGCGACATGAAGAGAGGTGAAAAGAGACAAGTGAGGAAAAGAGGGCAAAGAGACAAGAGAGGACATAGCGGAAAACCAGGGAAAAGAGTTGAGGGAAAAGATGGGAAAAGAGACATGCGAGGGAAAAGAAGAGGAAGAGAGAGTTCATGGAAAAAAGGGAAACCAGGGAAAAGAGACAGTCCAGTTGATGAGAAAAGAGTGGAAAGAGTGAGGGGACGGCAAAGATGAAAAGCAGGGGAAAGAGACAGTCGAGGGAATGGAGGGCAAAGAGAGAGTTCATGGAGGGGGGAGAGTTCATGGGGGGGCGGAAACAGGGAAAAGAGACAGGTGAAAAGGAAAGAGCTAAACGGGAGAGTAAACTCAGAAGAGGGAAAGCAGGGAAAAGAGGCATGCGAGGTGAAGAGAGATTAAAAGAGACAAGTGAGGAAAAGATGGGAAAGAGACAAGCAAGGACATAGCGGAAAACCAGGGAAAAGAGACAGGCGAATGGGGAAAGAGCAGAAAGAGAGTGTTAATGCAGAGGAGGGAATGCAAGGAAAAGAGGCGGGTGAGGCAAAAAGAGCGAAAAGAGACAGTTAATGCAGAAAGGGGAAACCAGGGGAAGGAGGCGATGACAAAAGTTGGGAAAAGAGACAGTTGATGAGAAAACAGGGTGAAGAGACAGTCGAGGGTGAAAAGAAGGGAAAGAGAGAATTCATGGGAAAAAACGGTAACCAGGGAAAAGAGATAATCCAGTTGATGAGAAAAGAGTGGAAAGAGTGAGGGGACGGCAAAGACGAAAAGCAGGGGGAAGAGACAGTCGAGGGAATGGAGGGCAAAGAGAGAGTTCATGGCGGGGGAGAGTTCATGGGGGGGTGGAAACAGGGAAAAGAGACAGGTGAAAAGGAAAGAGCTAAAAGGGAGAGTAAACTCAGAAGAGGGAAAGCAGGGAAAAGAGGCATGCGAGGTGAAGAGAGAGTAAAAGAGACAAGTGAGGAAAAGATGGGAAAGAGACAAGCGAGGACATAGCGGAAAACCAGGGGAAAGAGTTGAGGGAAAAGATGGGAAAAGAGACATGCGAGGGAAAAGAAGAGGAAGAGAGAGTTCATGGAAAAGAGGGAATCCAGGGAAAAGAGACAGTCGTGGGGAAATGGAAGGGAAAGAGACAGTTCATTGAAAAGAGGGAAATCAGGGAAAGAGACAGGAGAGGGGAAAAGAGCTAAAAGAGAGGATTCCTGCAGAAGCGGGAAAACAGGGAAAAGAGATGGATGTGGGGAAAAGAGGTAAAAAGATAAGCAAAGGTAGAGCGGGAAAAGAAAGAGTCAAGGGAAAGGAAGGGAAAGAGACAGTTCATGGGAAAGGCTGAAACCAAGGAAAAAGAGTCAGGCGAAGGAGAAAGACCTAAAAGAGAGAGTTAATGCAGAAAAATGGAAATTAGGAAGAAAAGACAGGTGATGAGAACAGAGGTAAAAGAGACAGTGAGGAGAAGAGGGGAAAGAGACAAGCGCGGCCATAGCGGAAAACCAGGGAAAAGAGACAGTGGAGTGGAAAGAAGGGAAAAGCGACAGGCAAGGGACAGTGGAGTAGAAAGAAGGGAAAAGCGACAGGCAAGGGAAAAGACGGGAAAGAGTGAGTTCATTGGAAAGAGGGAAACCCGGGAAAAGAGACAGGCGAATGGGGAAAGACCGGAAAGAGAGAGTTAATGCAGAGGAGGGAATGCAGGAAAAAGAGGCGGGCTAAGCAAAAAGAGCGAAAAAGAGACAGTTAATGCAGAAGGGGGAAACCAGGGGAAAGAGGCGATGACAAAAGTTGGGAAAAAAGACCGTTGATGAGAAAACAGGGTGAAGAGACAGTCGAGGGTGAAAAGAAGGGAAAGAGAGATTTCATGAAAAAAAAAGGGAAACCAGGGAAAAGAGACAGTCCAGTTGATGGGGAAAGAGTGGAAAGAGTGAGGCGAGGGCAAAGACGAAAATCAGGGGAAAGAGACAGTCGAGGGAAAGGAGGGCAAAGAGAGAGTTCATGGGGGGTGGAAACAGGGGAAAAAGACAGGTGAAAAGGAAAGAGCTAAAAGGGAGAGTAAACTCAGAATTGGGAAAGCAGGGAAAAGAGGCGTGCGAGATGAAGAGAGGTAAAAAGAGACAAGTGAGGAAAAGAGGGGAAAGAGACAAGCGCGGCCATAGCAGAAAAACAGGGAAAAGAGTTGAGGGAGAAGATGGGAAAAGAGACATGCGAGGCAAAATAAGGGGAAGAGAGAGTTCATGGAAAAGAGGGAATCCAGGGAAAAGAGACAGCCGAGGGGGAAAGGAAGGGAAAGAGACAGTTCATGGGAAAAATTGAAACCAAGGAAAAGAGACAGGCGAAGGGGAAAGAGCTAAAAGAGAGAGTTAATGCAGAAAATGGAAATTAGGGAAAAAAGACAGGCGATGAGAACAGAGGTAAAAGAGAAAGTGAGGAGAAGAGGGGAAAGAGAGAAGTGCGGCCATAGCGGAAAAACAGGGAAAAGAGTTGAGGGAAAAGGTGGGAAAAGCGACAGGCGAGGGAAAAGAATAGGAAGAGAGAGTTCATGGAAAAGAGGGAATCCAAGGGAAAAGAGGCAGTCGAGGGGAAAAGGAAGGGAAAGAGACAGTTCATTGAAAAGAGGGAAATCAGGGAAAGAGACAGGAGAGGGGAAAAGAGCTAAAAGAGAGGATTCCTGCAGAAGCGGGAAAACAGGGAAAAGAGATGGGCATGGGGAAAAGAGGTAAAAAGATAAGCAACAGCAGAGCGGGAAAAGAAACAGTCAAGAGAAAGGAAGGGAAAGAGACATTTCATGGGAAAGACTGAAACCAAGGAAAAGAGTCAGGTGAAGGGGAAAGAGCTAAAAGAGAGAGTTAATGCAGAAAATGGAAATAAGGGAAAAAAGACAGGCGATGAGAACAGAGGTAAAAGAGACAGTGAGGAGAAGAGGGGAAAGAGACAAGCGAGGCCATAGCAGAAAACCAGGGAAATAGACAGTGGAGTGGAAAGGAGGGAAAAGCGACAGGCGAGGGAAAAGTTGGGAAAGAGAGCGTTCATGGAAAACAGGGAAAAAAGGGAAAAGAGACAGGCGAATGGAGAAAAAGCGGTAAGAGAGAGTTAATGCACAGGAGAGAATGCAGGAAAAAGAGGCGGGCGAGGCAAAAAGAGCGAAAAGAGACCATTAATGCAGATGGGAAAACCAGGGGAAAGAGGCAATGATAAAAGTTGGGAAAAGAGACTGTTGATGAGAAAACAGGGTGAAGAGACAGTCGAGGGTAAAAAAAAGGAACGAGAGAGTTCATGGGAAAAAAGGGAAACCAGGGAAAAGAGACAGTCGAGGGAAAAGAAGCGAAAGAGACAGTTCATTGAAAAGAGGTAAAACAGGGAAAAGAGCCAGTCCAGTTGATGGGAAAAGAGTGGAAAGAGTGAGGCGAGGGCCAAGAGGAAAAGCAGGGGAAAGAGACAGTCGAGGGAATGGAGGGCAAAGAGAGTGTTCATGGGGGGGTGGAAACAGGGGAAAGAGACAGGTGAAAAGGAAAGAGCTAAAAGGGAGAGTAAACTCAGAATATGGAAAGCAGGGAATAGAGGCGTGCGAGGTGAAGAGAGTTTAAAAGAGACAAGTGAGGAAAAGAGGGGAAAGAGACAAGCGCGGCCATAGCAGAAAACCAGGGAAAAGAGTTGAGGGAAAAGATGGGAAAAGAGACATGCGAGGGAAAAGAAGGGGAAGAGAGCGTGCATGGAAAAGAGGGAATCCATGGAACAGAGACAGTCGATGGGGAAAAAGTGAAAGAGACAGTTCATTGAAAAGAGGGAAATCAGGGAAAGAGACAGGAGAGGGGAAAAGAGCTAAAAGAGAGGGTTCCTGCAGAAGCGGGAAAACAGGGAAAAGAGATGGGCATGGGAAAAAGAGGTAAAAAGATAAGCAACAGTAGAGCGGGAAAAGAAAGAGTCAAGGGAAAGGAAGGGAAAGAGACAGTTCATGGGAAAGACTGAAACCAAGGAAAAGAGACAGGCAAAGGGGAAAGAGCTAAAAGAGAGAGTTAATGCAGAAAAATGGAAATTAGGAAGAAAAGACAGGTGATGAGAACAGAGGTAAAAGTGACAGTGAGGAGAAGAGGGGAAAGAGACAAGCGCGGCCATAGCAGAAAACCAGGGAAATAGACAGTGGAGTGGAAAGGAGGGAAAAGCGACAGGCGAGGGAAAAGATGGGAAAGAGAGCATTCATGGAAAACAGGGAAACCAGGGAAAAGAGACAGTCGAGGGGACAAAAGGGAAAGAGACAGTTCATTGAAAAGAGGGAAATCAGGGAAAGAGACAGGAGAGGGGAAAAGAGCTAAAAGAGAGGATTCCTGCAGAAGCGGGAAAACAGGGAAAAGAGATGGGCATGGGGAAAAGAGACAGGTGAATGGGGAAAGAGCGGAAAGAGAGAGTTAATGCAGAAGAGGGAAAGCAGGGAAAAGAAGCATGCGACATGAAGAGAGGTGAAAAGAGACAAGTGAGGAAAAGAGGGGAAAGAGACAATCGAGGACATAGCGGAAAACCAGGGAAAAGAGTTGAGGGAAAAGATGGGAAAAGAGACATGCGAGGGAAAAGAAGACGAAGAGAGAGTTCATGGAAAAGAGGGAATCCAGGGAAAAGAGACAGTCGTGGGGAAATGGAAGGGAAAGAGACAGTTCATTGAAAAGAGGTAAATCAGGGAAAGAGACAGGAGAGGGGAAAAGAGCTAAAAGAGAGGATTCCTGCAGAAGCGGGAAAACAGGGAAAAGAGATGGATGTGGGGAAAAGAGGTAAAAAGATAAGCAAAGGTAGAGCGGGAAAAGAAAGAGTCAAGGGAAAGGAAGGGAAAGAGACAGTTCATGGGAAAGGCTGAAACCAAGGAAAAGAGTCAGGCGAAGGAGAAAGACCTAAAAGAGAGAGTTAATGCAGAAAATGGAATTTAGGAAGAAAAGACAGGTGATGAGAACAGAGGTAAAAGAGACAGTGAGGAGAAGAGGGGAAAGAGACAAGCGCGGCCATAGCGGAAAACCAGGGAAAAGAGACAGTGGAGTGGAAAGAAGGGAAAAGCGACAGGCAAGGGACAGTGGAGTAGAAAGAAGGGAAAAGCGACAGGCAAGGGAAAAGACGGGAAAGAGTGAGTTCATTGGAAAGAGGGAAACCCGGGAAAAGAGACAGGCGAATGGGGAAAGACCGGAAAGAGAGAGTTAATGCAGAGGAGGGAATGCAGGAAAAAGAGGCGGGCTAAGCAAAAAGAGCGAAAAAGAGACAGTTAATGCAGAAGGGGGAAACCAGGGGAAAGAGGCGATGACAAAAGTTGGGAAAAGAGACCGTTGATGAGAAAACAGGGTGAAGAGACAGTCGAGGGTGACAACAAGGGAAAGAGAGATTTCATGGGAAAAAAAGGGAAACCAGGGAAAAGAGACAGTCCAGTTGATGGGGAAAGAGTGGAAAGAGTGAGGCGAGGGCAAAGACGAAAATCAGGGGAAAGAGACAGTCGAGGGAAAGGAGGGCAAAGAGAGAGTTCATGGGGGGTGGAAACAGGGGAAAAAGACAGGTGAAAAGGAAAGAGCTAAAAGGGAGAGTAAACTCAGAATTGGGAAAGCAGGGAAAAGAGGCGTGCGAGGTGAAGAGAGGTAAAAAGAGACAAGTGAGGAAAAGAGGGGAAAGAGACAAGCGCGGCCATAGCAGAAAAACAGGGAAAAGAGTTGAGGGAGAAGATGGGAAAAGAGACATGCGAGGGAAAATAAGGGGAAGAGAGAGTTCATGGAAAAGAGGGAATCCAGGGAAAAGAGACAGTCGTGGGGAAATGGAAGGGAAAGAGACAGTTCATTGAAAAGAGGTATATCAGGGAAAGAGACAGGAGAGGGGAAAAGAGCTAAAAGAGAGGATTCCTGCAGAAGCGGGAAAACAGGGAAAAGAGATGGGCATGGGGAAAAGAGGTAAAAAGATAAGCAACAGTAGAGCGGGAAAAGAAACAGTCAAGGGAAAGGAAGGGAAAGAGACAATTCATGGGAAAGACTGAAACCAGGGGAAAAGAGACAGGCGAAGGGGGAAAGAGCGGAAAGAGAGAGTTAATGCAGAGGAGGGAATGCAGGGAAAAGAGGCGGGCGAGGCAAAAAGAGCTGAAAGATACAGTTAATGCAGAAGGGGGAACCCAGGGGAAAGAGGCGATGACAAAAGTTCGGAAAAGAGACCGTTGATGAGAAAACAGGGTGAAGAGACAGTCGAGGGTGAAAAGAAGGGAAAGAGAGAGTTCATGAAAAAAAAAGGGGGAAACCAGGGAAAAGAGACAGTCCAGTTGATGGGGAAAGAGTGGAAAGAGTGAGGTGAGGGCAAAGACGAAAATCAGGGGAAAGAGACAGTCGAGGGAAAGGAGGGTAAAGAGAGACTTCATGTGGGGGGTGAAAATAGGGGAAAGAGGTGAAAAGGAAAGAGCTAAAAGGGAGAGTAAACTCTGAATTGGGAAAGCAGGGAAAAGAGGCATACGAGGTGAATAGAGGTTAAAAGAGCCAAGTGAGGAACAGAGGGGAAAGAGACAAGTGAGGATATAGCGGAAAACGAGGGAAAACAGTTGAGGGAAAAGATGGGAAAACAAACATGCGAGGGAAAAGAAGGGGAAGAGAGAGTTGATTGAAAAGAGGGAATCCAGGGAAAAGAGACAGTCGAGGGGGAAAGGAAGGGAAAGAGACAGTTCATGGGAAAAATTGAAACCAAGGAAAAGAGACAGGCGAAGGGGAAAGAGCTAAAAGAGAGAGTTAATGCAGAAAATGGAAATTAGGGAAAAAAGACAGGCGATGAGAACAGAGGTAAAAGAGACAGTGAGGAGAAGAGGGGAAAGAGACAAGCGCGGCCATATCGGAAAACCAGGGAAAAGAGACAGTGGAGTGGAAAGAAGGGAAAAGCGACAGGCGAGGGAAAAGATGGGAAAGAGAGAGTTCATGGAAAAGATGGAAACCCGGGAAAAGAGCCAGGCGAATGGGAAAGATCGGTAAGAGAGAGTTAATGCAGAGGAGGGAATGCAGGGAAAAGAGGCGGGCGAGGCAAAAAGAGCTAAAAGAGACAGTTAATGCAGAAGGGGGAAACCAGGGGAAAGAGGCGATGACAAATGTTGGGAAAAGAGACCGCTGATGAGAAAACAGGGTGAAGAGACAGTCGAGGGTGAAAAGAAGGGAAAGAGAGAGTTCATGAAAAAAAGGGGAAACCAGGGAAAAGAGACAGTCCAGTTGATGGGGAAAGAGTGGAAAGAGTGAGGCGAGGGCAAAGAGAAAAATCAGGGGAAAGAGACAGTCGAGGGAAAGGAGGGCAAAGAGAGAGTTCATGGGGGGTGGAAACAGGGGAAAGAGACAGGTGAAAAGGAAAGAGCTAAAAGGGAGAGTAAAGACAGAAGAGGGAAAGCAGGGAAAAGAGGCATGCGAGGTGAATAGAGGTTAAAAGAGACAAGTGAGGAAAAGAGGGGAAAGAGACAATCGAGGACATAGCGGAAAACCAGGGAAAACAGTTGAGGGAAAAGATGGGAAAACAAACATGCGAGGGAAAAGAAGGGGAAGAGAGAGTTGATTGAAAAGAGGGAATACAGGGAAAAGAGACAGCCGAGGGGGAAAGGAAGGGAAAGAGACAGTTCATGGGAAAAATTGAAACCAAGGAAAAGAGACAGGCGAAGGGGAAAGAGCTAAAAGAGAGAGTTAATGCAGAAAATGGAAATTAGGGAAAAAAGACAGGCGGTGAGAACAGAGGTAAAAGAGACAGTGAGGAGAAGAGGGGAAAGAGAGAAGTGCGGCCATAGCGGAAAAACAGGGAAAAGAGTTGAGGGAAAAGATGGGAAAAGCGACAGGCGAGGGAAAAGAATAGGAAGAGAGAGTTCATGGAAAAGAGGGAATCCAAGGGAAAAGAGACAGTCGAGGGGAAAAGGAAGTGAAAGAGACAGTTCATTGAAAAGAGGTAAATCAGGGAAAGAGACAGGAGAGGGGAAAAGAGCTAAAAGAGAGGATTCCTGCAGAAGCGGGAAAACAGGGAAAAGAGATGGGCATGGGGAAAAGAGGTAAAAAGATAAGCAACAGCAGAGCGGGAAAAGAAACAGTCAAGGGAAAGGAAGGGAAAGAGACATTTCATGGGAAAGACTGAAACCAAGGAAAAGAGTCAGGTGAAGGGGAAAGAGCTAAAAGAGAGAGTTAATGCAGAAAATGGAAATTAGGGAAAAAAGACAGGCGATGAGAACAGAGGTAAAAGAGACAGTGAGGAGAAGAGGGGAAAGAGACAAGCGAGGCCATAGCAGAAAACCAGGGAAATAGACAGTGGAGTGGAAAGGAGGGAAAAGCGACAGGCGAGGGAAAAGATGGGAAAGAGAGCGTTCATGGAAAACAGGGAAAAAAGGGAAAAGAGACAGGCGAATGGAGAAAGAGCGGTAAGAGAGAGTTAATGCACAGGAGAGAATGCAGGAAAAAGAGGCGGGCGAGGCAAAAAGAGCGAAAAGAGAACGTTAATGCAGATGGGAAAACCAGGGGAAAGAGGCAATGATAAAAGTTGGGAAAAGAGACTGTTGATGAGAAAACAGGGTGAAGAGACAGTCGAGGGTAAAAAGAAGGGAACGAGAGAGTTCATGGGAAAAAAGGGAAACCAGGGAAAACAGACAGTCGAGGGAAAAGAAGCGAAAGAGACAGTTCATTGAAAAGAGGTAAAACAGGGAAAAGAGACAGTCCAGTTGATGGGAAAAGAGTGGAAAGAGTGAGGCGAGGGCCAAGAGGAAAAGCAGGGGAAAGAGACAGTCGAGGGAAAGGAGGGCAAAGAGAGAGTTCATGGGGGGGTGGAAACAGGGGAAAGAGACAGGTGAAAAGGAAAGAGCTAAAAGGGAGAGTAAACTCAGAATATGGAAAGCAGGGAATAGAGGCGTGCGAGGTGAAGAGAGTTTAAAAGAGACAAGTGAGGAAAAGAGGGGAAAGAGACAAGCGCGGCCATAGCAGAAAACCAGGGAAAAGAGTTGAGGGAGAAGATGGGAAAAGAGACATGCGAGGGAAAATAAGGGGAAGAGAGAGTTCATGGAAAAGAGGGAATCCAGGGAAAAGAGACAGTCGTGGGGAAATGGAAGGGAAAGAGACAGTTCATTGAAAAGAGGTATATCAGGGAAAGAGACAGGAGAGGGGAAAAGAGCTAAAAGAGAGGATTCCTGCAGAAGCGGGAAAACAGGGAAAAGAGATGGGCATGGGGAAAAGAGGTAAAAAGATAAGCAACAGTAGAGCGGGAAAAGAAACAGTCAAGGGAAAGGAAGGGAAAGAGACAATTCATGGGAAAGACTGAAACCAGGGGAAAAGAGACAGTCCAGTTGATGGGGAAAGAGTGGAAAGAGTGAGGCGAGGGCAAAGACGAAAAGCAGGGGAAACAGACAGTCGAGGGAAAGGAGGGCAAAGAGAGAGTTCATGGGGGGTGGAAACAGGGGAAAGAGACAGGTGAAAAGGAAAGAGCTAAAAGGGAGAGTAAACTCAGAAGAGGGAAAGCAGGGAAAAGAGGCATGCGAGGTGAAGAGAGGTTAAAAGAGACAAGTGAGGAAAAGAGGGGAAAGAGACAATCGAGGACATAGCGGAAAACCAGGGAAAACAGTTGAGGGAAAAGATGGGAAAACAAACATGCGAGGGAAAAGAAGGGGAAGAGAGAGTTGATTGAAAAGAGGGAATCCAGGGAAAAGAGACAGCCGAGGGGGAAAGGAAGGGAAAGAGACAGTTCATGGGAAAAATTGAAACCAAGGAAAAGAGACAGGCGAAGGGGAAAGAGCTAAAAGAGAGAGTTAATGCAGAAAAATGGAAATTAGGAAGAAAAGACAGGTGATGAGAACAGAGGTAAAAGTGACAGTGAGGAGAAGAGGGGAAAGAGACAAGCGCGGCCATAGCAGAAAACCAGGGAAATAGACAGTGGAGTGGAAAGGAGGGAAAAGCGACAGGCGAGGGAAAAGATGGGAAAGAGAGAGTTCATGGAAAACAGGGAAACCAGGGAAAAGAGACAGTCGAGGGGACAAAAGGGAAAGAGACAGTTCATTGAAAAGAGGGAAATCAGGGAAAGAGACAGGAGAGGGGAAAAGAGCTAAAAGAGAGGATTCCTGCAGAAGCGGGAAAACAGGGAAAAGAGATGGGCATGGGGAAAAGAGACAGGTGAATGGGGAAAGAGCGGAAAGAGAGAGTTAATGCAGAAGAGGGAAAGCATGGAAAAGAAGCATGCGACATGAAGAGAGGTGAAAAGAGACAAGTGAGGAAAAGAGGGGAAAGAGACAATCGAGGACATAGCGGAAAACCAGGGAAAAGAGTTGAGGGAAAAGATGGGAAAAGAGACATGCGAGGGAAAAGAAGAGGAAGAGAGAGTTCATGGAAAAGAGGGAATCCAGGGAAAAGAGACAGTCGTGGGGAAATGGAAGGGAAAGAGACAGTTCATTGAAAAGAGGTAAATCAGGGAAAGAGACAGGAGAGGGGAAAAGAGCTAAAAGAGAGGATTCCTGCAGAAGCGGGAAAACAGGGAAAAGAGATGGATGTGGGGAAAAGAGGTAAAAAGATAAGCAAAGGTAGAGCGGGAAAAGAAAGAGTCAAGGGAAAGGAAGGGAAAGAGACAGTTCATGGGAAAGGCTGAAACCAGGGGAAAAGAGACAGGCGAAGGGGGAAAGAGCGGAAAGAGAGAGTTAATGCAGAGGAGGGAATGCAGGGAAAAGAGGCGGGCGAGGCAAAAAGAGCTGAAAGATACAGTTAATGCAGAAGGGGGAACCCAGGGGAAAGAGGCGATGACAAAAGTTCGGAAAAGAGACCGTTGATGAGAAAACAGGGTGAAGAGACAGTCGAGGGTGAAAAGAAGGGAAAGAGAGAGTTCATGAAAAAAAAGGGGGAAACCAGGGAAAAGAGACAGTCCAGTTGATGGGGAAAGAGTGGAAAGAGTGAGGCGAGGGCAAAGACGAAAATCAGGGGAAAGAGACAGTCGAGGGAAAGGAGGGTAAAGAGAGACTTCATGTGGGGGGTGGAAACAGGGGAAAGAGACAGGTGAAAAGGAAAGAGCTAAAAGGGAGAGTAAACTCAGAATTGGGAAAGCAGGGAAAAGAGGCATGCGAGGTGAATAGAGGTTAAAAGAGCCAAGTGAGGAACAGAGGGGAAAGAGACAAGTGAGGATATAGCAGAAAACGAGGGAAAACAGTTGAGGGAAAAGATGGGAAAACAAACATGCGAGGGAAAAGAAGGGGAAGAGAGAGTTGATTGAAAAGAGGGAATCCAGGGAAAAGAGACAGCCGAGGGGGAAAGGAAGGGAAAGAGACAGTTCATGGGAAAAATTGAAACCAAGGAAAAGAGACAGGCGAAGGGGAAAGAGCTAAAAGAGAGAGTTAATGCAGAAAATGGAAATTAGGGAAAAAAGACAGGCGGTGAGAACAGAGGTAAAAGAGACAGTGAGGAGAAGAGGGGAAAGAGAGAAGTGCGGCCATAGCGGAAAAACAGGGAAAAGAGTTGAGGGAAAAGATGGGAAAAGCGACAGGCGAGGGAAAAGAATAGGAAGAGAGAGTTCATGGAAAAGAGGGAATCCAAGGGAAAAGAGGCAGTCGAGGGGAAAAGGAAGGGAAAGAGACAGTTCATTGAAAAGAGGGAAATCAGGGAAAGAGACAGGAGAGGGGAAAAGAGCTAAAAGAGAGGATTCCTGCAGAAGCGGGAAAACAGGGAAAAGAGATGGGCATGGGGAAAAGAGGTAAAAAGATAAGCAACAGCAGAGCGGGAAAAGAAACAGTCAAGAGAAAGGAAGGGAAAGTGACATTTCATGGGAAAGACTGAAACCAAGGAAAAGAGTCAGGTGAAGGGGAAAGAGCTAAAAGAGAGAGTTAATGCAGAAAATGGAAATTAGGGAAAAAAGACAGGCGATGAGAACAGAGGTAAAAGAGACAGTGAGGAGAAGAGGGGAAAGACAAGCGAGGCCATAGCAGAAAACCAGGGAAATAGACAGTGGAGTGGAAAGGAGGGAAAAGCGACAGGCGAGGGAAAAGATGGGAAAGAGAGCATTCATGGAAAACAGGGAAACCAGGGAAAAGAGACAGTCGAGGGGACAAAAGGGAAAGAGACAGTTCATTGAAAAGAGGGAAATCAGGGAAAGAGACAGGAGAGGGGAAAAGAGCTAAAAGAGAGGATTCCTGCAGAAGCGGGAAAACAGGGAAAAGAGATGGATGTGGGGAAAAGAGGTAAAAAGATAAGCAAAGGTAGAGCGGGAAAAGAAAGAGTCAAGGGAAAGGAAGGGAAAGAGACAGTTCATGGGAAAGGCTGAAACCAAGGAAAAAGAGTCAGGCGAAGGAGAAAGACCTAAAAGAGAGAGTTAATGCAGAAAAATGGAAATTAGGAAGAAAAGACAGGTGATGAGAACAGAGGTAAAAGAGACAGTGAGGAGAAGAGGGGAAAGAGACAAGCGCGGCCATAGCGGAAAACCAGGGAAAAGAGACAGTGGAGTGGAAAGAAGGGAAAAGCGACAGGCAAGGGACAGTGGAGTAGAAAGAAGGGAAAAGCGACAGGCAAGGGAAAAGACGGGAAAGAGTGAGTTCATTGGAAAGAGGGAAACCCGGGAAAAGAGACAGGCGAATGGGGAAAGACCGGAAAGAGAGAGTTAATGCAGAGGAGGGAATGCAGGAAAAAGAGGCGGGCTAAGCAAAAAGAGCGAAAAAGAGACAGTTAATGCAGAAGGGGGAAACCAGGGGAAAGAGGCGATGACAAAAGTTGGGAAAAGAGACCGTTGATGAGAAAACAGGGTGAAGAGACAGTCGAGGGTGAAAAGAAGGGAAAGAGAGATTTCATGAAAAAAAAAGGGAAACCAGGGAAAAGAGACAGTCCAGTTGATGGGGAAAGAGTGGAAAGAGTGAGGCGATGGCAAAGACGAAAATCAGGGGAAAGAGACAGTCGAGGGAAAGGAGGGCAAAGAGAGAGTTCATGGGGGGTGGAAACAGGGGGAAAAGACAGGTGAAAAGGAAAGAGCTAAAAGGGAGAGTAAACTCAGAATTGGGAAAGCAGGGAAAAGAGGCGTGCGAGGTGAAGAGAGGTAAAAAGAGACAAGTGAGGAAAAGAGGGGAAAGAGACAAGCGCGGCCATAGCAGAAAAACAGGGAAAAGAGTTGAGGGAGAAGATGGGAAAAGAGACATGCGAGGGAAAATAAGGGGAAGAGAGAGTTCATGGAAAAGAGGGAATCCAGGGAAAAGAGACAGTCGAGGGGAAATGGAAGGGAAAGAGACAGTTCATTGAAAAGAGGGAAATCAGGGAAAGAGACAGGAGAGGGGAATAGAGCTAAAAGAGAGGATTCCTGCAGAAGCGGGAAAACAGGGAAAAGAGATGGGCATGGGGAAAAGAGGTAAAAAGATAAGCAACAGTAGAGCGGGAAAAGAAACAGTCAAGGGAAAGGAAGGGAAAGAGACAATTCATGGGAAAGACTGAAACCAGGGGAAAAGAGACAGGCGAAGGGGGAAAGAGCGGAAAGAGAGAGTTAATGCAGAGGAGGGAATGCAGGGAAAAGAGGCGGGCGAGGCAAAAAGAGCTGAAAGATACAGTTAATGCAGAAGGGGGAACCCAGGGGAAAGAGGCGATGACAAAAGTTCGGAAAAGAGACCGTTGATGAGAAAACAGGGTGAAGAGACAGTCGAGGGTGAAAAGAAGGGAAAGAGAGAGTTCATGAAAAAAAAGGGGGAAACCAGGGAAAAGAGACAGTCCAGTTGATGGGGAAAGAGTGGAAAGAGTGAGGCGAGGGCAAAGACGAAAATCAGGGGAAAGAGACAGTCGAGGGAAAGGAGGGTAAAGAGAGACTTCATGTGGGGGGTGGAAACAGGGGAAAGAGACAGGTGAAAAGGAAAGAGCTAAAAGGGAGAGTAAACTCAGAAGAGGGAAAGCAGGGAAAAGAGGCATGCGAGGTGAATAGAGGTTAAAAGAGCCAAGTGAGGAACAGAGGGGAAAGAGACAAGTGAGGATATAGCAGAAAACGAGGGAAAACAGTTGAGGGAAAAGATGGGAAAACAAACATGCGAGGGAAAAGAAGGGGAAGAGAGAGTTGATTGAAAAGAGGGAATCCAGGGAAAAGAGACAGCCGAGGGGGGAAGGAAGGGAAAGAGACAGTTCATGGGAAAAATTGAAACCAAGGAAAAGAGACAGGCGAAGGGGAAAGAGCTAAAAGAGAGAGTTAATGCAGAAAATGGAAATTAGGGAAAAAAGACAGGCGGTGAGAACAGAGGTAAAAGAGACAGTGAGGAGAAGAGGGGAAAGAGAGAAGTGCGGCCATAGCGGAAAAACAGGGAAAAGAGTTGAGGGAAAAGATGGGAAAAGCGACAGGCGAGGGAAAAGAATAGGAAGAGAGAGTTCATGGAAAAGAGGGAATCCAAGGGAAAAGAGGCAGTCGAGGGGAAAAGGAAGGGAAAGAGACAGTTCATTGAAAAGAGGTAAATCAGGGAAAGAGACAGGAGAGGGGAAAAGAGCTAAAAGAGAGGATTCATGCAGAAGCGGGAAAACAGGGAAAAGAGATGGGCATGGGGAAAAGAGGTAAAAAGATAAGCAACAGCAGAGCGGGAAAAGAAACAGTCAAGAGAAAGGAAGGGAAAGAGACAGTTCATGGGAAAGACTGAAACCAAGGAAAAGAATCAGGTGAAGGGGAAAGAGCTAAAAGAGAGAGTTAATGCAGAAAATGGAAATAAGGGAAAAAAGACAGGCGATGAGAACAGAGGTAAAAGAGACAGTGAGGAGAAGAGGGGAAAGACAAGCGAGGCCATAGCAGAAAACCAGGGAAATAGACAGTGGAGTGGAAAGGAGGGAAAAGCGACAGGCGAGGGAAAAGATGGGAAAGAGAGCATTCATGGAAAACAGGGAAACCAGGGAAAAGAGACAGTCGAGGGGACAAAAGGGAAAGAGACAGTTCATTGAAAAGAGGGAAATCAGGGAAAGAGACAGGAGAGGGGAAAAGAGCTAAAAGAGAGGATTCCTACAGAAGCGGGAAAACAGGGAAAAGAGATGGGCATGGGGAAAAGAGACAGGTGAATGGGGAAAGAGCGGAAAGAGAGAGTTAATGCAGAAGAGGGAAAGCAGGGAAAAGAAGCATGCGACATGAAGAGAGGTGAAAAGAGACAAGTGAGGAAAAGAGGGGAAAGAGACAATCGAGGACATAGCGGAAAACCATGGAAAAGAGTTGAGGGAAAAGATGGGAAAAGAGACATGCGAGGGAAAAGAAGACGAAGAGAGAGTTCATGGAAAAGAGGGAATCCAGGGAAAAGAGACAGTCGTGGGGAAATGGAAGGGAAAGAGACAGTTCATTGAAAAGAGGTAAATCAGGGAAAGAGACAGGAGAGGGGAAAAGAGCTAAAAGAGAGGATTCCTGCAGAAGCGGGAAAACAGGGAAAAGAGATGGATGTGGGGAAAAGAGGTAAAAAGATAAGCAAAGGTAGAGCGGGAAAAGAAAGAGTCAAGGGAAAGGAAGGGAAAGAGACAGTTCATGGGAAAGGCTGAAACCAAGGAAAAGAGTCAGGCGAAGGAGAAAGACCTAAAAGAGAGAGTTAATGCAGAAAATGGAATCTAGGAAGAAAAGACAGGTGATGAGAACAGAGGTAAAAGAGACAGTGAGGAGAAGAGGGGAAAGAGACAAGCGCGGCCATAGCGGAAAACCAGGGAAAAGAGACAGTGGAGTGGAAAGAAGGGAAAAGCGACAGGCAAGGGACAGTGGAGTAGAAAGAAGGGAAAAGCGACAGGCAAGGGAAAAGACGGGAAAGAGTGAGTTCATTGGAAAGAGGGAAACCCGGGAAAAGAGACAGGCGAATGGGGAAAGACCGGAAAGAGAGAGTTAATGTAGAGGAGGGAATGCAGGAAAAAGAGGCGGGCTAAGCAAAAAGAGCGAAAAAGAGACAGTTAATGCAGAAGGGGGAAACCAGGGGAAAGAGGCGATGACAAAAGTTGGGGAAAGAGACCGTTGATGAGAAAACAGGGTGAAGAGACAGTCGAGGGTGAAAAGAAGGGAAAGAGAGATTTCATGAAAAAAAAAGGGGAAACCAGGGAAAAGAGACAGTCCAGTTGATGGGGAAAGAGTGGAAAGAGTGAGGCGAGGGCAAAGACGAAAATCAGGGGAAAGAGACAGTCGAGGGAAAGGAGGGCAAAGAGAGAGTTCATGGGGGGTGGAAACAGGGGAAAAAGACAGGTGAAAAGGAAAGAGCTAAAAGGGAGAGTAAAGACAGCAGAGGGAAAGCAGGGAAAAGAGGCGTGCGAGGTGAAGAGAGGTAAAAAGAGACAAGTGAGGAAAAGAGGGGAAAGAGACAAGCGCGGCCATAGCAGAAAAACAGGGAAAAGAGTTGAGGGAGAAGATGGGAAAAGAGACATGCGAGGGAAAATAAGGAGAAGAGAGAGTTCATGGAAAAAAGGGAAACCAGGGAAAAGAGACAGTCCAGTTGATGAGAAAAGAGTGGAAAGAGTGAGGGGACGGCAAAGATGAAAAGCAGGGGAAAGAGACAGTCGAGGGAATGGAGGGCAAAGAGAGAGTTCATGGAGGGGTGAGAGTTCATGGGGGGGCGGAAACAGGGAAAAGAGACAGGTGAAAAGGAAAGAGCTAAACGGGAGAGTAAACTCAGAATAGGGAAAGCAGGGAAAAGAGGCATGCGAGGTGAAGAGAGAGTAAAAGAGACAAGTGAGGAAAAGATGGGAAAGAGACAAGCGAGGACATAGCGGAAAACCAGGGGAAAGAGTTGAGGGAAAAGATGGGAAAAGAGACATGCGAGGGAAAAGAAGAGGAAGAGAGAGTTCATGGAAAAGAGGGAATCCAGGGAAAAGAGACAGTTGTGGGGAAATGGAAGGGAAAGAGACAGTTCATTGAAAAGAGGTATATCAGGGAAAGAGACAGGAGAGGGGAAAAGAGCTAAAAGAGAGGATTCCTGCAGAAGCGGGAAAACAGGGAAAAGAGATGGATGTGGGGAAAAGAGGTAAAAAGATAAGCAAAGGTAGAGCGGGAAAAGAAAGAGTCAAGGGAAAGGAAGGGAAAGAGACAGTTCATGGGAAAGGCTGAAACCAAGGAAAAGAGACAGGCGAAGGGGAAAGAGCTAAAAGAGAGAGTTAATGCAGAAAATGGAAATTAGGGAAAAAAGACAGGCGATGAGAACAGAGGTAAAAGAGACAGTGAGGTGAAGAGGGGAAAGAGAGAAGTGCGGCCATAGTGGAAAAACAGGGAAAAGAGACAATGGAGTGGAAAGAAGGGGAAAGCGACAGGCGAGGGAAAAGATGGGAAAGAGAGAGTCCATGGAAAAGAGGGAAACCAGGGAAAAGAGCCAGGCGAATGGGAAAGAGCAGAAAGAGAGAGTTAATGCAGAGGAGGGAATGCAGGGAAAAGAGGCGGGCGAGGCAAAAAGAGCTGAAAGAGAGAGTTAATGCAGAAGGGGGAAACCAGGGGAAAGAGGCGATGACAAATGTTGGGAAAAGAGACCGTTGAAGAGAAAACAGGGTGAAGAGACAGTCGAGGGTGAAAAGAAGGGAAAGAGAGAGTTCATGAAAAAAAAGGGGAAAGCAGGGAAAAGAGACAGTCCAGTTGATGGGGAAAGAGTGGAAAGAGTGAGGCGAGGGCAAAGACAAAAATCAGGGGAAAGAGACAGTCAAGGGAAAGGAGGGCAAAGAGAGAGTTCATGGAAAAGAGGGAACCCAGGGAAAAGAGACAGTCGTGGGGAAATGGAAGGGAAAGAGACAGTTCATTGAAAAGAGGTATATCAGGGAAAGAGACAGGAGAGGGGAAAAGAGCTAAAAGAGAGGATTCCTGCAGAAGCGGGAAAACAGGGAAAAGAGATGGGCATGGGCAAAAGAGTTAAAAAGATAAGCAACGGTTGAGCGGGAAAAGAAACAGTCAAGGGAAAGGAAGGGAAAGAGACAGTGGAGTGGAAAGAAGGGAAAAGCGACAGGCGAGGGAATAGATGGGAAAGATAGCGTTCATGGAAAAGACGGAAACCAGGGAAAAGAGCCAGGCGAATGGGAAAGAGCGGAAAGAGAGAGTTAATGCAGAGGAGGGAATGCAGGGAAAAGAGGCGGGCGAGGCAAAAAGAGCTGAAAGAGACAGTTTATGCAGAAGGGGGAAACCAGGGGAAAGAGGCGATGACAAAAGTTGGGAAAAGAGACCGTTGATGAGAAAACAGGGTGAAGAGACAGTCGAGGGTGAAAAGAAGGGAAAGAGAGATTTCATGGAAAAAAAAAGGGAAACCAGGGAAAAGAGACAGTCGAGGGAAAAGAAACGAAAGAGACAGTTCATTGAAAAGAGGGAAACCAGGGAAAAGAGACAGTCCAGTTGATGGGAAAAGAGTGGAAAGAGTGAGGCGAGGGCAAAGACGAAAAGCAGGGGAAACAGACAGTCCAGTTGATGGGGAAAGAGTGGAAAGAGTGAGGCGAGGGCAAAGACAAAAAGCAGGGGAAAGAGACAGTAGAGGGAAAGGAGGGCAAAGAGAGAGTTCATGGGGGGTGGAAACAGGGGAAAGAGACAGGTGAAAAGGAAAGAGCTAAAAGGGAGAGTAAACTGAGAAGAGGGAAAGCAGGGAAAAGAGGCATGCGAGGTGAAGAGAGGTTAAAAGAGACAAGTGAGGAAAAGAGGGGAAAGAGACAAGTGAGGATATAGCGGAAAACGAGGGAAAACAGTTGAGGGAAAAGATGGGAGAAGCGACAGGCGAGGGAAAAGAAGGGGAAGAGAGAGTTCATGGAAAAGAGGGAATCCAGGGAAAAGAGAAAGTCGTGGGGAAAAAAGGGAAAGAGACAGTTCATTGAAAAGAGGGCAACCAGGGAAAGAGACAGGAGAGGGGAAAAGAGACAGGCGAAGGGGAAGTAGCGGTAAGAGAGAGTTAATGCAGAGGAGGGAATGCAGGGAAAAGAGGCGGGCTAAGCAAAAAGAGCTAAAAGAGACAGTTAATGCAGAAGGGGGAAACCAGGGGAAAGAGGCGATGACAAAAGTTGGGAAAAGAGACCGTTGATGAGAAAACAGGGTGAAGAGACTGTCGAGGGTGAAAAGAAGGGAAAGAGAGAGTTCATGGAAAAAAGGGGAAACCAGGGAAAAGAGACAGTCCAGTTGATGGGGAAAGAGTGGAAAGAGTGAGGCGAGGGCAAAGACAAAAAGCAGGGGAAAGAGACAGTCGAGGGAAAGGAGGGCAAAGAGAGAGTTCATGGGGGGTGGAAACAGGGGAAAGAGACAGGTGAAAAGGAAAGAGCTAAAAGGGAGAGTAAATACAGAAGAGGGAAAGCAGGGAAAAGAGGCATGCGAGGTGAAGAGAGGTTAAAAGAGACAAGTGAGGAAATGAGGGGAAAGAGACAAGTGAGGATATAGCGGAAAACGAGGGAAAACAGTTGAGGGAAAAGATGGGAAAACAAACATGCGAGGGAAAAGAAGGGGAAGAGAGAGTTGATTGAAAAGAGGGAATCCAGGGAAAAGAGACAGTCGAGGAGGAAAGGAAGGGAAAGAGACAGTTCATTGAAAAGAGGGAAACCAGGGAAAAGAGACAGTCCAGTTGATGGGAAAAGAGTGGAAAGCGTGAGGCGAGGGCAAAGACAAAAAGCAGGGGAAAGAGACAGTCGAGGGAAAGGAGGGCAAAGAGAGAGTTCATGGGGGGTGGAAACAGGGGAAAGAGACAGGTGAAAAGGAAAGAGCTAAAAGGGAGAGTAAACTCAGAAGAGGGAAAGCAGGGAAAAGAGGCATGCGAGGTGAAGAGAGTTTAAAAGAGACAAGTGAGGAAAAGAGGGGAAAGAGACAAGTGAGGACATAGCGGAAAACCAGGGGAAAGAATTGAGGGAAAAGATGGGAAAACAGACATGCGAGGGAAAAGAAGAGGAAGAGAGAGTTCATGGAAAAGAGGGAATCTAGGGAAAAGAGAAAGTCAAGGGGAAAAAAGGGAAAGAGACGGTTCATTGAAAAGAGGGCAACCAGGGAAAGAGACAGGAGAGGGGAAAAGAGCTAAAAGAGAGGATTCCTGCAGAAGCGGGAAAACAGGGAAAAGAGATGGGCATGGGCAAAAGAGGTAAAAAGATAAGCAACGGTTGAGCGGGAAAAGAAACAGTCGAGGGGGAAAGGAAGGGAAAGAGACAGTGGAGTGGAAAGAAGGGAAAAGCGACAGGCGAGGGAATAGATGGGAAAGAGAGCGTTAATGGAAAAGAGGGAAACCAGGGAAAAGAGCCAGGCGAATGGGAAAGATCGGTAAGAGAGAGTTAATGCAGAGGAGGGAATGCAGGGAAAAGAGGCGGGCGAGGCAAAAAGAGCTAAAAGAGACAGTTAATGCAGAAGGGGGAAACCAGGGGAAAGAGGCGATGACAAATGTTGGGAAAAGAGACCGTTGATGAGAAAACAGGGTGAAGAGACAGTCGAGGGTGAAAAGAAGGGAAAGAGAGAGTTCATGAAAAAAAGGGGAAACCAGGGAAAAGAGACAGTCCAGTTGATGGGGAAAGAGTGGAAAGAGTGAGGCGAGGGCAAAGACAAAAATCAGGGGAAAGAGACAGTCGAGGGAATGGGGGGCAAAGAGAGAGTTCATGGGGGGTGGAAACAGGGGAAAGAGACAGGTGAAAAGGAAAGAGCTAAAAGGGAGAGTAAACTCAGAATTGGGAAAGCAGGGAAAAGAGGCATGCGAGGTGAAGAGAGTTTAAAAGAGACAAGTGAGGAAAAGAGGGGAAAGAGACAAGTGAGGACATAGCGGAAAACCAGGGGAAAGAGTTGAGGGAAAAGATGGGAAAACAGACATGCGAGGGAAAAGAAGAGGAAGAGAGAGTTCATGGAAAAGATGGAATCTAGGGAAAAGAGAAAGTCGAGGGGAAAAAAGGGAAAGAGACGGTTCATTGAAAAGAGGGCAAGCAGGGAAAGAGACAGGAGAGGGGAAAAGAGCTTAAAGAGAGGATTCCTGCAGAAGCGGGAAAACAGGGAAAAGAGATGGGCATGGGCAAAAGAGGTAAAAAGATAAGCAACGGTTGAGCGGGAAAAGAAACAGTCGATGGGGAAAGGAAGGGAAAGAGACAGTGGAGTGGAAAGAAGGGAAAAGCGACAGGCGAGGGAATAGATGGGAAAGAGAGCGTTCATGGAAAAGACGGAAACCAGAGAAAAGAGCCAGGCGAATGGGAAAGAGCGGAAAGAGAGAGTTAATGCAGAGGAGGGAATGCAGGGAAAAGAGGCGGGCGAGGCAAAAAGAGCTGAAAGAGACAGTTAATGCAGAAGGGGGAAACCAGGGGAAAGAGGCGATGACAAATGTTGGGAAAAGAGACCGTTGATGAGAAAACAGGGTGAAGAGACAGTCGAGGGTGAAAAGAAGGGAAAGAGAGATTTCATGGAAAAAAAAGGGAAACCAGGGAAAAGAGACAGTCGAGGGAAAAGAAGCGAAAGAGACAGATCATTGAAAACAGGGAAACCAGGGAAAAGAGACTGTCCAGTTGATGGGAAAAGAGTGGAAAGAGTGAGGCGAGGGCAAAGACGAAAAGCAGGGGAAAGAGACAGTCGAGGGAAAGGAGGGCAAAGAGAGAGTTCATGGGGGGTGGAAACAGGGGAAAGAGGTGAAAAGGAAAGAGCTAAAAGGGAGAGTAAACTCAGAATTGGGAAAGCAGGGAAAAGAGGCGTGCGAGGTGAAGAGAGGTTAAAAGAGACAAGTGAGGAAATGAGGGGAAAGAGACAAGTGAGGATATAGCGGAAAACGAGGGAAAACAGTTGAGGGAAAAGATGGGAAAACAAACATGCGAGGGAAAAGAAGGGGAAGAGAGAGTTGATTGAAAAGAGGGAATCCAGGGAAAAGAGACAGTCGAGGGGGAAAGGAAGGGAAAGAGACAGTTCATGGGAAAAATTGAAACCAAGGAAAAGAGACAGGCGAAGGGGAAAGAGCTAAAAGAGAGAGTTAATGCAGAAAATGGAAATTAGGGAAAAAAGACAGGCGATGAGAACAGAGGTAAAAGAGACAGTGAGGAGAAGAGGGGAAAGAGAGAAGTGCGGCCATAGCGGAAAAACAGGGAAAAGAGTTGAGGGAAAAGATGGGAAAACAGACATGCGAGGGAAAAGAAGAGGAAGAGAGAGTTCATGGAAAAGAGGGAATCCAAGGGAAAAGAGGCAGTCGAGGGGAAAAGGAAGTGACAGAGACAGTTCATTGAAAAGAGGTAAATCAGGGAAAGAGACAGGAGAGGGGAAAAGAGCTAAAAGAGAGGATTCATGCAGAAGCGGGAAAACAGGGAAAAGAGATGGGCATGGGGAAAAGAGGTAAAAAGATAAGCAACAGCAGAGCGGGAAAAGAAACAGTCAAGAGAAAGGAAGGGAAAGAGACAGTCCATGGGAAAGACTGAAACCAAGGAAAAGAGTCAGGCGAAGGGGAAAGAGCTAAAAGAGAGAGTTAATGCAGAAAATGGAAATAAGGGAAAAAAGACAGGCGATGAGAACAGAGGTAAAAGAGACAGTGAGGAGAAGAGGGGAAAGAGAAGTGCGGCCATAGCGGAAAAACAGGGAAAAGAGACAATGGAGTGGAAAGAAGGGGAAAGCGACAGGCGAGGGAAAAGATGGGAAAGAGAGAGTCCATGGAAAAGAAGGAATCCAGGGAAAAGAGACAGTCGAGGGGACAAAAGGGAAAGAGACAGTTCATTGAAAAGAGGGAAATCAGGGAAAGAGACAGGAGAGGGGAAAAGAGCTAAAAGAGAGGATTCCTGCAGAAGCGGGAAAACAGGGAAAAGAGATGGGCATGGGGAAAAGAGACAGGCGAACGGGGAAAGAGCGGAAAGAGAGAGTTAATGCAGAAGAGGGAAAGCAGGGAATAGAGGCGTGCCACATGAAGAGAGGTGAAAAGAGACAAGTGAGGAAAAGAGGGCAAAGAGACAATCGAGGACATAGCGGAAAACCAGGGAAAAGAGTTGAGGGAAAAGATGGGAAAAGAGACATGCGAGGGAAAAGAAGAGGAAGAGAGAGTTCATGGAAAAAAGGGAAACCAGGGAAAAGAGACAGTCCAGTTGATGGGGAAAGAGTGGAAAGAGTGAGGGGACGGCAAAGATGAAAAGCAGGGGAAAGAGACAGTCGAGGGAATGGAGGGCAAAGAGAGAGTTCATGGAGGGGGGAGAGTTCATGGGGGGGCGGAAACAGGGAAAAGAGACAGGTGAAAAGGAAAGAGCTAAACGGGAGAGTAAACTCAGAAGAGGGAAAGCAGGGAAAAGAGGCATGCGAGGTGAAGAGAGATTAAAAAAGACAAGTGAGAAAAAGATGGGAAAGAGACAAGCAAGGACATAGCGGAAAACCAGGGAAAAGAGACAGGCGAATGGGGAAAGAGCAGAAAGAGAGTGTTAATGCAGAGGAGGGAATGCAAGGAAAAGAGGCGGGTGAGGCAAAAAGAGCGAAAAGAGACAGTTAATGCAGAAAGGGGAAACCAGGGGAAGGAGGCGATGACAAAAGTTGGGAAAAGAGACTGTTGATGAGAAAACAGGGTGAAGAGACAGTCGAGGGTGAAAAGAAGGGAAAGAGAGAATTCATGGGAAAAAACGGTAACCAGGGAAAAGAGATAATCCAGTTGATGAGAAAAGAGTGGAAAGAGTGAGGGGACAGCAAAGACGAAAAGCAGGGGGAACAGACAGTCGAGGGAATGGAGGGCAAAGAGAGAGTTCATGGCGGGGGAGAGTTCATGGGGGGGTGGAAACAGGGAAAAGAGACAGGTGAAAAGGAAAGAGCTAAAAGGGAGAGTAAACTCAGAAGAGGGAAAGCAGGGAAAAGAGGCATGCGAGGTGAAGAGAGAGTAAAAGAGACAAGTGAGGAAAAGATGGGAAAGAGACAAGCGAGGACATAGCGGAAAACCAGGGGAAAGAGTTGAGGGAAAAGATGGGAAAAGAGACATGCGAGGGAAAAGAAGAGGAAGACAGAGTTCATGGAAAAGAGGGAATCCAGGGAAAAGAGACAGTCGTGGGGAAATGGAAGGGAAAGAGACAGTTCATTGAAAAGAGGTATATCAGGGAAAGAGACAGGAGAGGGGGAAAGAGCTAAAAGAGAGGATTCCTGCAGAAGCGGGAAAACAGGGAAAAGAGATGGCTGTGGGGAAAAGAGGTAAAAAGATAAGCAAAGGTAGAGCGGGAAAAGACACAGTCAAGGGAAAAGAAGGGAAAGAGACAGTTCATGGGAAAGGCTGAAACCAAGGAAAAGAGACAGGCGAAGGGGAAAGAGCTAAAAGAGAGAGTTAATGCAGAAAATGGAAATTAGGGAAAAAAGACAGGCGATGAGAACAGAGGTAAAAGAGACAGTGAGGAGAAGAGGGGAAAGAGAGAAGTGCGGCCATAGCGGAAAAACAGGGAAAAGAGTTGAGGGAAAAGATGGGAAAACAGACATGCGAGGGAAAAGAAAGGGAAGAGAGAGTTCATGGAAAAGAGGGAATCCAAGGGAAAAGAGGCAGTCGAGGGGAATGTCCTGGTTTCAGCTGGGATGTAGTTAACTGTCTTCCTAGTAGCTGGTACAGTGCTATGTTTTGAGTTCAGTATGTGAAGAATGTTGATAACACTGATGTTTTCAGTTGTTGCTCAGTAGTGTTTAGACTACAGTCAAGGATTTTTCAGCTTCTCATGCCCAGCCAGGGCACCTGACCCAAACTGGCCAACAGTGTATTCCATACCATGTGACGTCCCATCTAGTTTAGGAACTGGGAAGGGGGGGGCAGGGTTTTTTTGCCGCTCGGGGACTGGCTGGGTGTCGGTTGGCGGGTGGTGAGCAATTGCCCTGCGCATCATTTGTACATTTCAATCCTTTTATTACTACTGTTGTCATTTTATTAGTGTTATCATTATCATTATTAGTCTCTTCTTTTCTGTTCTATTAAATCGTTCTTATCTCAACCCAGGAGTTTTACTTCTTTTCCTGATTTTCTCCCCCATCCCACTGGATGGGGGGGAGTGAGTGAGCGGCTGCGTGGTGCTTAGTTGCTGGCTGGGGTTAAACCACGACAGTCCTTTTGGCGCCCAACGTGGGGCACGAAGGGTTGAGATAACGACAAACCTGACCAGAGCTTGTTAAAACAAATTTGTCCTAAGCATTCATTATGTTGATTTATGCATTCTTAGAGTTGTTGCTCTGGTTTTTAAGGCTCTGTTATGTATCACCTCGCTTGCTGTATGTAGTTCCTCTTCTACTGCTTATCATCCGTGGGAGGTGGATTAAGGTTTTCGCTTTGATGTATGGTATAACTCTGGTTTATGGTATGATAAAGTCATCAGCTGTGGGATTAATCCGGTATTTGCACTTAGCATTGTCACCTTTATACTGCGGGAGCCATCTGTGGGAAACTATTAATAATTATACCATTTACCTTTCCTCCATGGAAAACCAGTCTGTGGGTGGGGTACCTTTCTTCCCCTCTCCTTTCTCCTTCGGTCCAGTTACAATGGTGTTTGAGAATTTTGAAAAATTTGAATACTCCTGGAATGTTGGGACTAGCACGGTCCTAGCCCTACTGCTAGGAATTAGCATACTTCTGAATGTGGTTCAGCTCTCGTTTAAGGTTAAACAGCTGTTTAAGAAGATCACCCAGAGATGTGCCCCAAGGCTGGATAATTATGAGTGGCAGGGTGTGTGGGGTAGTATGGGCAAGTACCTAGAAAAGTGGGCACCTCCGACGTTTTGGAAATTCACCCCTGAACAAGTGCAGGATCCAGAAGAACTAGTACAATGTTTGGAAAAGGTATGCTGTCACCCCAGCAGCTCCAGAGAGATACAAATCACTGCAACGTGCTGGGGCCTGGCCCATGCCTATCGAGCCCTGTTTGACACCACTCAGTACCCTCAAGGGGAAGAGAAAGTCTCTGGACCTAACAACAAAATGATGAGCACCGCGGCCACCCAAACCTTGGCAACGGGCGCTGCGGCCCCTCCAGCCCCGGCAAGGAGCATTGCAGGCACCCAGACCTTGGCGACAGGCACCGTGACCCCTCCAGCCCCGGCAACGAGAACTCGGGCTACCCAAACCTCAACAACAGGCACTGCAGCCCCTCCAGCCCCAGCAATGAGTACAGCAGCCACCCAAACCTCAGCAACGGGCACTGCAGTCCCTCCAGCCCCAGCGACGAGCACTGCTGCTACCCAAACCTCGGTGATAGACACTGCGGTTATCCAAAACCCAGTGAGCGATACTGCAACTGAACCAGCGGACCAACCTGCACCAGCATCAGTTGCCCCCGTACAGAAAAAGAAATATACAAAAAAATCAGTTCGCTTAGCGAAGGATGAAGGTGAACCAGGGTCATCACGGGAACCGGAGGAAGAGGCAGAACCAGAGGTAATAACCCGGTCCCTATCCTTGAGTGAGCTGCGGGATCTGCGAAAAGACTTTGGCCGCCGTATAGGTGAGCATATTATCACCTGGCTCCTCCGATGCTGGGACAATGGGGCTAATAGCTTGGAATTAGAAGGTAGGGAAGCCAAGCAGCTGGGATCGCTTGCCAGGGAAGGTGGCATTGACAAGGCAATTGGAAGAGGGACACAAGCCATCAGCCTCTGGAGGCGACTCCTGTCAAGTGTGAAGGAAAGGTACCCCTTTAAGGAAGATGTTATATGTCAATCAAGCAAGTGGACCACCATGGAAAAAGGTATTCAATATCTGAGGGAATTAGCTGTGCTAGAGACGATCCATCATGACCCGGACAACCCACAATTACCCAAAGATCCAGACGAAGTCCAATGCACACGACCCATGTGGCGGAAGTTTGTACAGAGCGCACCATCATCTTATGCCAACGCATTGGCAATAATGGCCTGGAAGGATGAAGAGGCACCGACAGTGGAGGAAGTGGCTCGCCAACTCCGTCAATACGAAGAAAATCTCTCCTCCTCCCTACAAGCCTGCATTGCAGCTGTGGAGAAGCTGTCCGAGGATGTCCAACAAATCAAAGAGGATATGTCCTACTCCACACGTGTAAGGACCAATGTCTCAGCTATTAGGAGTGAGCGCTCCTCTTCCCAAGAGAGAGAATATAGAAGGTACACACCGCGAGGTGCCCTGTGGTTTTACCTATGTGATCAGGGAGAGGACATGAGGAAATGGGACGGAAAACCTACCTCGGTCCTAAATGCACGGGTACGTGAACTGCGAGGAAAAACCACCACAAAAGGGGATTCTACCAGGAAAAATGCCGCTCCAGTTTCCAAACAGAGTAGAAGGGCTGATTTCATTTCCGATCCTCTTGAAGGGACTTCTGAGCCAATTTTACGAGAAGTGAATACTGAATACTCTAACCAGAATTAGAGGGGCCCTGCCTCCAGCCAGGTGGAGGAAAGGGATAACCGGGTCTATTGGACTGTGTGGATTCGATGGCCTGGCACGTCAGACCCACAGGAGTATAAGGCTCTAGTAGACACCGGCGCACAGTGCACTCTAATGCCATCAAGTTATAAAGGGACAGAATCCATTTGTATTTCTGGTGTGACAGGGGGATCCCAAGAATTAACTGTATTGGAAGCTGAAGTAAGCCTAACTGGAAATGAATGGCAGAAACACCCCATTGTGACTGGTCCAGAGGCTCCGTGTATCCTTGGCATAGACTATCTCAGGAGGGGGTATTTTAAGGACCCGAAGGGGTATCGATGGGCTTTTGGTATAGCTGCCTTGGAGACGGAGGGCACTGAACAGCTGTCTACCCTGCCTGGTCTCTCTCAAGACCCTTCGATTGTGGGGTTGCTCAAGGTTGAAGAACAACAAGTGCCAATTGCTACCACGACGGTGCACCGGCGGCAATATCGCACCAACCGAGACTCTCTGATTCCCATCCACAAGTTGATTCGCCAACTGGAGAGCCAAGGAGTGATCAGCAAAACCCGCTCACCCTTTAATAGTCCCATATGGCCAGTGCAGAAGTCTAATGGGGAGTGGAGACTAACAGTTGACTATCGCGGCCTGAATGAAGTTACACCACCGCTGAGTGCTGCCGTTCCAGCTATGCTAGAACTTCAATACGAGCTAGAGTCAAAGGCAGCCAAGTGGTATGCCACAATTGACATTGCTAATGCGTTTTTCTCAATCCCTCTGGCAGCAGAGTGCCGTCCACAATTTGCCTTTACTTGGAGAGGTGTCCAGTACACTTGGAATCGATTGCCCCAGGGGTGGAAACACAGCCCCACCATTTGCCATGGACTAATCCAGACTGCACTGGAAAAAGGTGAAGCTCCGGAACACCTGCAATACATTGATGACATCATCGTATGGGGCAACACAGCAGAAGAAGTCTTTGAGAAAGGGAAGAAAATAATCCAAATCCTTCTGAAAGCCGGTTTTGCCATAAAAGAAAGTAAGGTCAAGGGACCTGCGCAGGAGATCCAGTTTTTGGGAATAAAATGGCAAGATGGACGTCGTCAGATCCCAATGGATGTGATTAATAAAATAGCAGCTATGTCTCCCCCGACTAATAAAAAGGACACACAGGCCTTCTTAGGTGTCGTGGGGTTTTGGAGAATGCATATTCCAAATTACAGTTTGATTGTAAGCCCTCTCTATCAAGTGACCCGGAAGAAGAATGATTTTAAATGGGGCCCTGAACAACAACAAGCCTTTGAACAAATTAAACGGGAGATTGTTCATGCCGTAGCCCTTGGACCAGTCCGGACAGGACAAGATGTCAAAAATGTGCTCTATACTGCAGCTGGGGAGAATGGCCCTACCTGGAGCCTCTGGCAGAAAGCACCTGGGGAGACCCGAGGCCGACCCCTGGGGTTTTGGAGTCGAGGATATCGAGGATCCGAGGCTCGCTATACTCCAACTGAAAAAGAGATATTGGCAGCGTATGAAGGAGTTCGAGCTGCCTCAGAAGTGGTTGGTACTGAGACACAGCTCCTCTTAGCACCCCGACTACCAGTGCTGGGCTGGATGTTCAAAGGGAGGGTCTCCTCTACACATCACGCGACTGACGCCACGTGGAGTAAGTGGATCGCACTGATCACACAACGGGCTCGCATAGGAAACCCCAGTTGCCCAGGAATTTTAGAAGTAATCACGGACTGGCCAGAAGGCAAAGATTTTGGAATGTCACCAGAGGAGGAGGTGGCATGTGCTGAAGAGGCCCCGCTGTATAATAAACTGCCAGAAAATGAGAGGCAATATGCCCTGTTCACTGATGGGTCCTGTCGCATTGTGGGAAAGCATCGAAGGTGGAAAGCTGCTGTATGGAGTCCTACACGACAAGTTGCAGAAACTGTTGAAGGAGAGGGTGAATCGAGTCAGTTTGCAGAGGTGAAAGCCATCCAGCTAGCATTAGATATTGCTGAAAGAGAGAAGTGGCCAGTGCTCTATCTCTATACTGACTCATGGATGGTGGCAAATGCCCTGTGGGGGTGGTTACAGCAATGGAAGCAGAGCAACTGGCAGCGCAGAGGTAAACCCATTTGGGCTGCCACGCTGTGGCAAGATATTGCGTCCCGACTAGAGAATCTGGTTGTAAAAGTACGTCATGTAGATGCTCACGTACCCAAGGGTCGGGCCACTGAAGAACATCGAAACAACGAACAGGTGGATCAGGCTGCCAAGATTGAAGTGTCTCAGGTGGACCTGGACTGGCAACATAAGGGTGAGCTATTTATGGCTCGATGGGCCCATGATACTTCAGGCCATCAGGGAAGAGATGCAACATATAGATGGGCTCGAGATCGAGGGGTGGACCTGACCATGGACACTATCGCGCAGTTTATCCATGAATGTGAAACATGTGCTGCAATTAAGCAAGCCAAGCGGTTAAAGCCCCTGTGGTATGGAGGGCGATGGCTGAAATATAAATTTGGGGAAGCCTGGCAGATTGACTATATCACACTCCCACAAACTCGCCAAGGCAAGCGCTATGTGCTTACAATGGTGGAAGCAACCACCGGATGGCTGGAAACATATTCTGTACCCCATGCCACTGCCCGGAACACTATCCTGGGCCTTGAGAAGCAGGTCTTGTGGCGACATGGCACCCCAGAAAGAATTGAGTCAGACAATGGGACTCATTTCCGAAACAACCTCATAGACACCTGGGCCAAAGAGCACGGCATTGAGTGGGTGTATCATATCCCCTATCATGCACCAGCCTCTGGGAAAATTGAGCGATACAATGGACTGTTAAAGACTACATTGAGAGCAATGGGGGGCGGAACTTTCAAACATTGGGATACACATTTAGCAAAAGCCACCTGGTTAGTCAACACCAGAGGATCTGCCAATCGGAGTGGCCCTGCCCAATCAGAATTGTTACATACTGTAGAAGGGGCTAAAGTCCCTGTAGTGCACATGAAAAACATGTTAGGGAAAACAGTCTGGGTTACTCCTGCCTCAGGCAAAGGTAAACCCATTCGTGGGATTGCTTTTGCTCAAGGGCCTGGGTGCACTTGGTGGGTGATGCGAAAAGATGGGGAAGTCCGATGTGTGCCTCAAGGGGATTTGATTTTAGGTGAAAATAGCCAGAATTAAACTGTATGATATTAGTTGCTATATAATCCTGCTACTGTATGTTATCATTACTATAATTGTTATATGCTATATCCATAGTACTATAGTAAGAATCACTTGGATCAAGCAAGAAAGAACTGTGATAAAACTGAGCAAAGCGCAGTAGAGGTGGATCCAGAACTGACTCCAGCATGCAACAATCCAATGGTGCACACCATCCTCCTGCTGCGCCAAATGTCATCTGCTCGTCACACCGCACTGAAGCCCAATTCTGCTCTACCGACTGAGAGGACTTTGCACCATCCCTCCTGCTCAGACAGACTGGTATGACAGATGGAGCCCAGAGTCAGAAACTAAATGAACTCAACAAACATTTTATGAACATAAAGAACTAACGAACTGATATCTCTGTGTGTGTATACTTATATATCTATATATATCTCATTGTTCATATGTCTCAAAGGGATGGAAAGGTGGTGATGATTGATCAGAATGTAACTAAAGGTATGGGAACTGAGCATGACGTCAATGGTATAGAATAAGGGGTGGATACTGTCCTGGTTTCAGCTGGGATAGAGTTAACTGTCTTCCTAGTAGCTGGTACAGTGCTATGTTTTGAGTTCAGTATGTGAAGAATGTTGATAACACTGATGTTTTCAGTTGTTGCTCAGTAGTGTTTAGACTACAGTCAAGGATTTTTCAGCTTCTCATGCCCAGCCAGGGCACCTGACCCAAACTGGCCAACAGTGTATTCCATACCATGTGACGTCCCATCTAGTTTAGGAACTGGGAAGGGGGGGGCAGGGTTTTTTCGCTGCTCGGGGACTGGCTGGGTGTCGGTCGGCGGGTGGTGAGCAATTGCCCTGCGCATCATTTGTACATTTCAATCCTTTTATTACTACTGTTGTCATTTTATTAGTGTTATCATTATCATTATTAGTCTCTTCTTTTCTGTTCTATTAAATCGTTCTTATCTCAACCCAGGAGTTTTACTTCTTTTCCTGATTTTCTCCCCCATCCCACTGGATGGGGGGGAGTGAGTGAGCGGCTGCGTGGTGCTTAGTTGCTGGCTGGGGTTAAACCACGACAGGGAAAAAAGGGAAAGAGACAGTTCATTGAAAAGAGGGAAATCAGGGAAAGAGACAGGAGAGGGGAAAAGAGCTTAAGGAGAGGATTCCTGCAGAAGCGGGAAAACAGGGAAAAGAGATGGGCATGGGGAAAAGAGGTAAAAAGCTAAGCAACGGTAGAGCGGGAAAAGAAACAGTCAAGAGAAAGGAAGGGAAAGAGACAGTTCATGGGAAAGATTGAAACCAAGGAAAAGAGTCAGGTGAAGGGGAAAGAGCTAAAAGAGAGAGTTAATACAGAAAATGGAAATAAGGGAAAAAAGACAGGCGATGAGAACAGAGGTAAAAGAGACAGTGAGGAGAAGAGGGGAAAGAGACAAGCGCGGCGATAGCAGAAAACCAGGGAAATAGACAGTGGAGTGGAAAGGAGGGAAAAGCGACAGGCGAGGGAATAGATGGGAAAGAGAGCGTTCATGGAAAAGAGGGAAACCAGGGAAAAGAGACAGGCGAATGGAGAAAGAGCGGAAAGAGAGAGTTAATGCACAGGCGAGAATGCAGGAAAAAGAGGCGGGCGAGGCAAAAAGAGCTGAAAGAGACAGTTAATGCAGAAGGGGGAAACCAGGGGAAAGAGGCGATGACAAAAGCTGGGAAAAGAGACCGTTGATGAGAAAACAGGGTGAAGAGACAGTCGAGGGTGAAAAGAAGGGAAAGAGAGATTTCATGGAAAAAAAAAGGGAAACCAGGGAAAAGAGACAGTCCAGTTGATGGGGAAAGAGTGGAAAGAGTGAGGCGAGGGCAAAGACGAAAATCAGGGGAAAGAGACAGTCGAGGGAAAGGAGGGCAAAGAGAGAGTTCATGGGGGGTGGAAACAGGGGAAAGAGACAGGTGAAAAGGAAAGAGCTAAAAGGGAGAGTAAACTCAGAATTGGGAAAGCAGGGAAAAGAGGCATGCGAGGTGAAGAGAGTTTAAAAGAGACAAGTGAGGAAAAGAGGGGAAAGAGACAAGTGAGGACATAGCGGAAAACCAGGGGAAAGAGTTGAGGGAAAAGATGGGAAAACAGACATGCGAGGGAAAAGAAGAGGAAGAGAGAGTTCATGGAAAAGAGGGAATCCAGGGAAAAGAGACAGTCGAGGGGGAAAGGAAGGGAAAGAGACAGTTCATGGGAAAAATTGAAACCAAGGAAAAGAGACAGGCGAAGGGGAAAGACCTAAAAGAGAGAGTTAATGCAGAAAATGGAAATTAGGGAAAAAATACAGGCGATGAGAACAGAGGTAAAAGAGACAGTGAGGAGAAGAGGGGAAAGAGAGAAGTGCGGCCATAGCGGAAAAACAGGGAAAAGAGTTGAGGGAAAAGATGGGAAAACAGACATGCGAGGGAAAAGAAAGGGAAGAGAGAGTTCATGGAAAAGAGGGAATCCAAGGGAAAAGAGGCAGTCGAGGGGAAAAAAGGGAAAGAGACAGTTCATTGAAAAGAGGGAAATCAGGGAAAGAGACAGGAGAGGGGAAAAGAGCTTAAGGAGAGGATTCCTGCAGAAGCGGGAAAACAGGGAAAAGAGATGGGCATGGGGAAAAGAGGTAAAAAGATAAGCAACAGCAGAGCGGGAAAAGAAACAGTCAAGAGAAAGGAAGGGAAAGAGACAGTTCATGGGAAAGACTGAAACCAAGGAAAAGAGTCAGGTGAAGGGGAAAGAGCTAAAAGAGAGAGTTAATGCAGAAAATGGAAATAAGGGAAAAAAGACAGGCGATGAGAACAGAGGTAAAAGAGACAGTGAGGAGAAGAGGGGAAAGAGAGAAGTGCGGCCATAGCGGAAAAACAGGGAAAAGAGACAATGGACTGGAAAGAAGGGGAAAGCGACAGGCGAAGGAAAAGATGGGAAAGAGAGAGTACATGGAAAAGAGGGAATCCAGGGAAAAGAGACAGTCGAGGGGACAAAAGGGAAAGAGACAGTTCATTGAAAAGAGGGAAATCAGGGAAAGAGACAGGAGAGGGGAAAAGAGCTAAAAGAGAGGATTCCTGCAGAAGCGGGAAAACAGGGAAAAGAGATGGGCATGGGGAAAAGAGACAGGCGAACGGGGAAAGAGCGGAAAGAGAGAGTTAATGCAGAATTGGGAAAGCAGGGAATAGAGGCGTGCGAGGTGAAGAGAGTTTAAAAGAGACAAGTGAGGAAAAGAGGGCAAAGAGACAATCGAGGACATAGCGGAAAACCAGGGAAAAGAGTTGAGGGAAAAGATGGGAAAAGAGACATGCGAGGGAAAAGAAGAGGAAGAGAGAGTTCATGGAAAAAAGGGAAACCAGGGAAAAGAGACAGTCCAGTTGATGGGGAAAGAGTGGAAAGAGTGAGGGGACGGCAAAGATGAAAAGCAGGGGAAAGAGACAGTCGAGGGAATGGAGGGCAAAGAGAGAGTTCATGGAGGGGGGAGAGTTCATGGGGGGGCGGAAACAAGGAAAAGAGACAGGTGAAAAGGAAAGAGCTAAACGGGAGAGTAAACTCAGAAGAGGGAAAGCAGGGAAAAGAGGCATGCGAGGTGAAGAGAGATTAAAAGAGACAAGTGAGGAAAAGATGGGAAAGAGACAAGCAAGGACATAGCGGAAAACCAGGGAAAAGAGACAGGCGAATGGGGAAAGAGCAGAAAGAGAGTGTTAATGCAGAGGAGGGAATGCAAGGAAAAGAGGCGGGTGAGGCAAAAAGAGCTGAAAGAGACAGTTAATGCAGAAAGGGGAAACCAGGGGAAGGAGGCGATGACAAAAATTGGGAAAAGAGACAGTTGATGAGAAAACAGGGTGAAGAGACAGTCGAGGGTGAAAAGAAGGGAAAGAGAGAATTCATGGGAAAAAACGGTAACCAGGGAAAAGAGATAGTCCAGTTGATGAGAAAAGAGTGGAAAGAGTGAGGGGACGGCAAAGACGAAAAGCAGGGGGAAGATACAGTCGAGGGAATGGAGGGCAAAGAGAGAGTTCATGGGGGGGGGAGAGTTCATGGGGGGGTGGAAACAGGGAAAAGAGACAGGTGAAAAGGAAAGAGCTAAACGGGAGAGTAAACTCAGAAGAGGGAAAGCAGGGAAAAGAGGCATGCGAGGTGAAGACAGAGTAAAAGAGACAAGTGAGGAAAAGATGGGAAAGAGACAAGCGAGGACATAGCGGAAAACCAGGGGAAAGAGTTGAGGGAAAAGATGGGAAAAGAGACATGCGAGGGAAAAGAAGAGGAAGAGAGAGTTCATGGAAAAGAGGGAATCCAGGGAAAAGAGACAGTCGAGGGGACAAAAGGGAAAGAGACAGTTCATTGAAAAGAGGGAAATCAGGGAAAGAGACAGGAGAGGGGAAAAGACCTTAAAGAGAGGGTTCCTGCAGAAGCGGGAAAACAGGGAAAAGAGATGGCTGTGGGGAAAAGAGGTAAAAAGATAAGCAAAGGTAGAGCGGGAAAAGACACAGTCAAGGGAAAAGAAGGGAAAGAGACAGTTCATGGGAAAGGCTGAAACCAAGGAAAAAGAGTCAGGCGAAGGAGAAAGACCTAAAAGAGAGAGTTAATGCAGAAAAATGGAAATTAGGAAGAAAAGACAGGTGATGAGAACAGAGGTAAAAGAGACAGTGAGGAGAAGAGGGGAAAGAGACAAGCGCGGCCATAGCGGAAAACCAGGGAAAAGAGACAGTGGAGTGGAAAGAAGGGAAAAGCGACAGGCAAGGGACAGTGGAGTAGAAAGAAGGGAAAAGCGACAGGCAAGGGAAAAGACGGGAAAGAGTGAGTTCATTGGAAAGAGGGAAACCCGGGAAAAGAGACAGGCGAATGGGGAAAGACCGGAAAGAGAGAGTTAATGCAGAGGAGGGAATGCAGGAAAAAGAGGCGGGCTAAGCAAAAAGAGCGAAATAGAGACAGTTAATGCAGAAGGGGGAAACCAGGGGAAAGAGGCGATGACAACAGTTGGGAAAAAAGACCGTTGATGAGAAAACAGGGTGAAGAGACAGTCGAGGGTGAAAAGAAGGGAAAGAGAGATTTCATGAAAAAAAAAGGGAAACCAGGGAAAAGAGACAGTCCAGTTGATGGGGAAAGAGTGGAAAGAGTGAGGCGACGGCAAAGACGAAAATCAGGGGAAAGAGACAGTCGAGGGAAAGGAGGGCAAAGAGAGAGTTCATGGGGGGTGGAAACAGGGGAAAAAGACAGGTGAAAAGGAAAGAGCTAAAAGGGAGAGTAAACTCAGAATTGGGAAAGCAGGGAAAAGAGGCGTGCGAGGTGAAGAGAGGTAAAAAGAGACAAGTGAGGAAAAGAGGGGAAAGAGACAAGCGCGGCCATAGCAGAAAAACAGGGAAAAGAGTTGAGGGAGAAGATGGGAAAAGAGACATGCGAGGGAAAATAAGGGGAAGAGAGAGTTCATGGAAAAGAGGGAATCCAGGGAAAAGAGACAGGCGAAGGGGGAAAGAGCGGAAAGAGAGAGTTAATGCAGAGGAGGGAATGCAGGGAAAAGAGGCGGGCGAGGCAAAAAGAGCTGAAAGATACAGTTAATGCAGAAGGGGGAACCCAGAGGAAAGAGGCGATGACAAAAGTTCGGAAAAGAGACCGTTGATGAGAAAACAGGGTGAAGAGACAGTCGAGGGTGAAAAGAAGGGAAAGAGAGAGTTCATGGAAAAAAAAGGGGGAAACCAGGGAAAAGAGACAGTCCAGTTGATGGGGAAAGAGTGGAAAGAGTGAGGCGAGGGCAAAGACGAAAATCAGGGGAAAGAGACAGTCGAGGGAAAGGAGGGTAAAGAGAGACTTCATGTGGGGGGTGAAAATAGGGGAAAGAGGTGAAAAGGAAAGAGCTAAAAGGGAGAGTAAACTGAGAAGAGGGAAAGCAGGGAAAAGAGGCATGCGAGGTGAAGAGAGTTTAAAAGAGACAAGTGGGGAAATGAGGGGAAAGAGACAAGTGAGGATATAGCGGAAAACGAGGGAAAACAGTTGAGGGAAAAGATGGGAAAACAAACATGCGAGGGAAAAGAAGGGGAAGAGAGAGTTGATTGAAAAGAGGGAATCCAGGGAAAAGAGACAGCCGAGGGGGAAAGGAAGGGAAAGAGACAGTTCATGGGAAAAATTGAAACCAAGGAAAAGAGACAGGCGAAGGGGAAAGAGCTAAAAGAGAGAGTTAATGCAGAAAATGGAAATTAGGGAAAAAAGACAGGCGATGAGAACAGAGGTAAAAGAGACAGTGAGGAGAAGAGGGGAAAGAGAGAAGTGCGGCCATAGCGGAAAAACAGGGAAAAGAGTTGAGAGAAAAGATGGGAAAAGCGACAGGCGAGGGAAAAGAAGAGGAAGAGAGAGTTCATGGAAAAGAGGGGATCCAAGGGAAAAGAGACAGTCGAGGGGAAAAGGAAGTGAAAGAGACAGTTCATTGAAAAGAGGTAAATCAGGGAAAGAGACAGGAGAGGGGAAAAGAGCTAAAAAAGAGGATTCCTGCAGAAGCGGGAAAACAGGGAAAAGAGATGGGCATGGGGAAAAGAGGTAAAAAGATAAGCAACAGCAGAGCGGGAAAAGAAACAGTCAAGAGAAAGGAAGGGAAAGAGACAGTTCATGGGAAAGACTGAAACCAAGGAAAAGAGTCAGGTGAAGGGGAAAGAGCTAAAAGAGAGAGTTAATGCAGAAAATGGAAATAAGGGAAAAAAGACAGGCGATGAGAACAGAGGTAAAAGAGACAGTGAGGAGAAGAGGGGAAAGAGACAAGCGAGGCCATAGCAGAAAACCAGGGAAATAGACAGTGGAGTGGAAAGGAGGGAAAAGCGACAGGCGAGGGAAAAGTTGGGAAAGAGAGCGTTCATGGAAAACAGGGAAAAAAGGGAAAAGAGACAGGCGAATGGAGAAAGAGCGGTAAGAGAGAGTTAATGCACCGGAGAGAATGCAGGAAAAAGAGGCGGGCGAGGCAAAAAGAGCGAAAAGAGACCATTAATGCAGATGGGAAAACCAGGGGAAAGAGGCAATGATAAAAGTTGGGAAAAGAGACTGTTGATGAGAAAACAGGGTGAAGAGACAGTCGAGGGTAAAAAAAAGGAACGAGAGAGTTCATGGGAAAAAAGGGAAACCAGGGAAAAGAGACAGTCGAGGGAAAAGAAGCGAAAGAGACAGTTCATTGAAAAGAGGTAAAACAGGGAAAAGAGCCAGTCCAGTTGATGGGAAAAGAGTTGAAAGAGTGAGGCGAGGGCCAAGAGGAAAAGCAGGGGAAAGAGACAGTCGAGGGAATGGAGGGCAAAGAGAGTGTTCATGGGGGGGTGGAAACAGGGGAAAGAGACAGGTGAAAAGGAAAGAGCTAAAAGGGAGAGTAAACTCAGAATATGGAAAGCAGGGAATAGAGGCGTGCGAGGTGAAGAGAGTTTAAAAGAGACAAGTGAGGAAAAGAGGGGAAAGAGACAAGCGCGGCCATAGCAGAAAACCAGGGAAAAGAGTTGAGGGAAAAGATGGGAAAAGAGACATGCGAGGGAAAAGAAGGGGAAGAGAGCGTGCATGGAAAAGAGGGAATCCATGGAACAGAGACAGTCGATGGGGAAAAAGTGAAAGAGACAGTTCATTGAAAAGAGGGAAATCAGGGAAAGAGACAGGAGAGGGGAAAAGACCTTAAAGAGAGGGTTCCTGCAGAAGCGGGAAAACAGGGAAAAGAGATGGGCATGGGAAAAAGAGGTAAAAAGATAAGCAACAGTAGAGCGGGAAAAGAAAGAGTCAAGGGAAAGGAAGGGAAAGAGACAGTTCATGGGAAAGACTGAAACCAAGGAAAAGAGACAGGCAAAGGGGAAAGAGCTAAAAGAGAGAGTTAATGCAGAAAAATGGAAATTAGGAAGAAAAGACAGGTGATGAGAACAGAGGAAAAAATGACAGTGAGGAGAAGAGGGGAAAGAGACAAGCGCGGCCATAGCAGAAAACCAGGGAAATAGACAGTGGAGTGGAAAGGAGGGAAAAGCGACAGGCGAGGGAAAAGATGGGAAAGAGAGCATTCATGGAAAACAGGGAAACCAGGGAAAAGAGACAGTCGAGGGGACAAAAGGGAAAGAGACAGTTCATTGAAAAGAGGGAAACCAGGGAAAGAGACAGGAGAGGGGAAAAGAGCTAAAAGAGAGGATTCCTGCAGAAGCGGGAAAACAGGGAAAAGAGATGGGCATGGGGAAAAGAGACAGGTGAATGGGGAAAGAGCGGAAAGAGAGAGTTAATGCAGAAGAGGGAAAGCAGGGAAAAGAGGCATGCGACATGAAGAGAGGTGAAAAGAGACAAGTGAGGAAAAGAGGGCAAAGAGACAAGAGAGGACATAGCGGAAAACCAGGGAAAAGAGTTGAGGGAAAAGATGGGAAAAGAGACATGCGAGGGAAAAGAAGAGGAAGAGAGAGTTCATGGAAAAGAGGGAATCCAGGGAAAAGAGACAGTCGTGGGGAAATGGAAGGGAAAGAGACAGTTCATTGAAAAGAGGTATATCAGGGAAAGAGACAGGAGAGGGGAAAAGAGCTAAAAGAGAGGATTCCTGCAGAAGCGGGAAAACAGGGAAAAGAGATGGCTGTGGGGAAAAGAGGTGAAAAGATAAGCAAAGGTAGAGCGCGAAAAGACACAGTCAAGGGAAAAGAAGGGAAAGAGACAGTTCATGGGAAAGGCTGAAACCAAGGAAAAGAGACAGGCGAAGGGGAAAGAGCTAAAAGAGAGAGTTAATGCAGAAAATGGAAATTAGGGAAAAAAGACAGGCGATGAGAACAGAGGTAAAAGAGACAGTGAGGTGAAGAGGGGAAAGAGAGAAGTGCGGCCATAGCGGAAAAACAGGGAAAAGAGACAATGGAGTGGAAAGAAGGGGAAAGCGACAGGCGAAGGAAAAGATGGGAAAGAGAGAGTCCATGGAAAAGAGGGAATCCAGGGAAAAGAGACAGTCGAGGGGACAAAAGGGAAAGAGACAGTTCATTGAAAAGAGGGAAATCAGGGAAAGAGACAGGAGAGGGGAAAAGAGCTAAAAGAGAGGATTCCTGCAGAAGCGGGAAAACAGGGAAAAGAGATGGGCATGGGGAAAAGAGACAGGCGAACGGGGAAAGAGCGGAAAGAGAGAGTTAATGCAGAATTGGGAAAGCAGGGAATAGAGGCGTGCGAGGTGAAGAGAGTTTAAAAGAGACAAGTGAGGAAAAGAGGGCAAAGAGACAATCGAGGACATAGCGGAAAACCAGGGAAAAGAGTTGAGGGAAAAGATGGGAAAAGAGACATGCGAGGGAAAAGAAGAGGAAGAGAGAGTTCATGGAAAAAAGGGAAACCAGGGAAAAGAGACAGTCCAGTTGATGGGGAAAGAGTGGAAAGAGTGAGGGGACGGCAAAGATGAAAAGCAGGGGAAAGAGACAGTCGAGGGAATGGAGGGCAAAGAGAGAGTTCATGGAGGGGGGAGAGTTCATGGGGGGGCGGAAACAGGGAAAAGAGACAGGTGAAAAGGAAAGAGCTAAAAGGGAGAGTAAACTCAGAAGAGGGAAAGCAGGGAAAAGAGGCATGCGAGGTGAAGAGAGATTAAAAGAGACAAGTGAGGAAAAGATGGGAAAGAGACAAGCAAGGACATAGCGGAAAACCAGGGAAAAGAGACAGGCGAATGGGGAAAGAGCAGAAAGAGAGTGTTAATGCAGAGGAGGGAATGCAAGGAAAAGAGGCGGGTGAGGCAAAAAGAGCGAAAAGAGACAGTTAATGCAGAAAGGGGAAACCAGGGGAAGGAGGCGATGACAAAAATTGGGAAAAGAGACAGTTGATGAGAAAACAGGGTGAAGAGACAGTCGAGGGTGAAAAGAAGGGAAAGAGAGAATTCATGGGAAAAAACGGTAACCAGGGAAAAGAGATAGTCCAGTTGATGAGAAAAGAGTGGAAAGAGTGAGGGGACGGCAAAGACGAAAAGCAGGGGGAAGATACAGTCGAGGGAATGGAGGGCAAAGAGAGAGTTCATGGGGGGGGGAGAGTTCATGGGGGGGTGGAAACAGGGAAAAGAGACAGGTGAAAAGGAAAGAGCTAAAAGGGAGAGTAAACTCAGAAGAGGGAAAGCAGGGAAAAGAGGCATGCGAGGTGAAGAGAGAGTAAAAGAGACAAGTGAGGAAAAGATGGGAAAGAGACAAGCGAGGACATAGCGGAAAACCAGGGGAAAGAGTTGAGGGAAAAGATGGGAAAAGAGACATGCGAGGGAAAAGAAGAGGAAGAGAGAGTTCATGGAAAAGAGGGAATCCAGGGAAAAGAGACAGTCGTGGGGAAATGGAAGGGAAAGAGACAGTTCATTGAAAAGAGGTATATCAGGGAAAGAGACAGGAGAGGGGAAAAGAGCTAAAAGAGAGGATTCCTGCAGAAGCGGGAAAACAGGGAAAAGAGATGGGCATGGGGAAAAGAGGTAAAAAGATAAGCAACAGCAGAGCGGGAAAAGAAACAGTCAAGAGAAAGGAAGGGAAAGAGACAGTCCATGGGAAAGACTGAAACCAAGGAAAAGAGACAGGCAAAGGGGAAAGAGCTAAAAGAGAGAGTTAATGCAGAAAAATGGAAATTAGGAAGAAAAGACAGGTGATGAGAACAGAGGTAAAAGAGACAGTGAGGAGAAGAGGGGAAAGAGACAAGCGCGGCCATAGCGGAAAACCAGGGAAAAGAGACAGTGGAGTGGAAAGAAGGGAAAAGCGACAGGCAAGGGAAAAGACGGGAAAGAGTGAGTTCATTGGAAAGAGGGAAACCTGGGAAAAGAGACAGGCGAATGGGGAAAGACCGGAAAGAGAGAGTTAATGCAGAGGAGGGAATGCAGGAAAAAGAGGCGGGCTAAACAAAAAGAGCGAAAAAGAGACAGTTAATGCAGAAGGGGGAAACCAGGGGAAAGAGGCGATGACAAAAGTTGGGAAAAGAGACCGTTGATGAGAAAACAGGGTGAAGAGACAGTCGAGGGTGAAAAGAAGGGAAAGAGAGATTTCATGGGAAAAAAAAGGGAAACCAGGGAAAAGAGACAGTCCAGTTGATGGGGAAAGAGTGGAAAGAGTGAGGCGAGGGCAAAGACGAAAATCAGGGGAAAGAGACAGTCGAGGGAAAGGAGGGCAAAGAGAGAGTTCATGGGGGGTGGAAACAGGGGAAAGAGACAGGTGAAAAGGAAAGAGCTAAAAGGGAGAGTAAACTCAGAATTGGGAAAGCAGGGAAAAGAGGCGTGCGAGGTGAAGAGAGGTGAAAAGAGACAAGTGAGGAAAAGACGGGAAAGAGACAAGTGAGGATATAGCGGAAAACGAGGGAAAACAGTTGAGGGAAAAGATGGGAAAACAAACATGCGAGGGAAAAGAAGGGGAAGAGAGAGTTGATTGAAAAGAGGGAATCGAGGGGAAAAGAGACAGTCGAGGGGAAAAGGAAGTGACAGAGACAGTTCATTGAAAAGAGGTAAATCAGGGAAAGAGACAGGAGAGGGGAAAAGAGCTAAAAGAGAGGATTCCTGCAGAAGCGGGAAAACAGGGAAAAGAGATGGGCATGGGGAAAAGAGGTAAAAAGATAAGCAACAGCAGAGCGGGAAAAGAAACAGTCAAGAGAAAGGAAGGGAAAGAGACAGTCCATGGGAAAGACTGAAACCAAGGAAAAGAGTCAGGCGAAGGGGAAAGAGCTAAAAGAGAGAGTTAATGCAGAAAATGGAAATAAGGGAAAAAAGACAGGCGATGAGAACAGAGGTAAAAGAGACAGTGAGGAGAAGAGGGGAAAGAGACAAGCGCGGCCATAGCAGAAAACCAGGGAAATAGACAGTGGAGTGGAAAGGAGGGAAAAGCGACAGGCGAGGGAAAAGATGGGAAAGAGAGCATTCATGGAAAACAGGGAAACCAGGGAAAAGAGACAGTCGAGGGGACAAAAGGGAAAGAGACAGTTCATTGAAAAGAGGGAAATCAGGGAAAGAGACAGGAGAGGGGAAAAGACCTTAAAGAGAGGATTCCTGCAGAAGCGGGAAAACAGGGAAAAGAGATGGGCATGGGGAAAAGAGGTAAAAAGATAAGCAACAGTAGAGCGGGAAAAGAAACAGTCAAGGGAAAGGAAGGGAAAGAGACAGTTCATGGGAAAGACTGAAACCAAGGAAAAGAGACAGGCAAAGGGGAAAGAGCTAAAAGAGAGAGTTAATGCAGAAAAATGGAAATTAGGAAGAAAAGACAGGTGATGAGAACAGAGGTAAAAGTGACAGTGAGGAGAAGAGGGGAAAGAGACAAGCGCGGCCATAGCAGAAAACCAGGGAAATAGACAGTGGAGTGGAAAGGAGGGAAAAGCGACAGGCGAGGGAAAAGATGGGAAAGAGAGAGTCCATGGAAAACAGGGAAACCAGGGAAAAGAGACAGTCGAGGGGACAAAAGGGAAAGAGACAGTTCATTGAAAAGAGGGAAATCAGGGAAAGAGACAGGAGAGGGGAAAAGAGCTAAAAGAGAGGATTCCTGCAGAAGCGGGAAAACAGGGAAAAGAGATGGGCATGGGGAAAAGAGACAGGTGAATGGGGAAAGAGCGGAAAGAGAGAGTTAATGCAGAAGAGGGAAAGCAGGGAAAAGAAGCATGCGACATGAAGAGAGGTGAAAAGAGACAAGTGAGGAAAAGAGGGGAAAGAGACAATCGAGGACATAGCGGAAAACCAGGGAAAAGAGTTGAGGGAAAAGATGGGAAAAGAGACATGCGAGGGAAAAGAAGACGAAGAGAGAGTTCATGGAAAAGAGGGAATCCAGGGAAAAGAGACAGTCGTGGGGAAATGGAAGGGAAAGAGACAGTTCATTGAAAAGAGGTAAATCAGGGAAAGAGACAGGAGAGGGGAAAAGAGCTAAAAGAGAGGATTCCTGCAGAATCGGGAAAACAGGGAAAAGAGATGGGCATGGGGAAAAGAGGTAAAAAGATAAGCAAAGGTAGAGCGGGAAAAGAAAGAGTCAAGGGAAAGGAAGGGAAAGAGACAGTTCATGGGAAAGGCTGAAACCAAGGAAAAGAGTCAGGCGAAGGAGAAAGACCTAAAAGAGAGAGTTAATGCAGAAAATGGAAATTAGGGAAAAAAGACAGGTGGTGAGAACAGAGGTAAAAGAGACAGTGAGGAGTAGAGGGGAAAGAGACAAGCGCGGCCATAGCGGAAAACCAGGGAAAAGAGACAGTGGAGTGGAAAGGAGGGAAAAGCGACAGGCGAGGGAATAGATGGGAAGGAGAGCGTTCATGGAAAAGATGGAAACCCGGGAAAAGAGCCAGGCGAATGGGAAAGATCGGTAAGAGAGAGTTAATGCAGAGGAGGGAATGCAGGGAAAAGAGGCGGGCGAGGCAAAAAGAGCTAAAAGAGACAGTTAATGCAGAAGGGGGAAACCAGGGGAAAGAGGCGATGACAAATGTTGGGAAAAGAGACCGTTGATGAGAAAACAGGGTGAAGAGACAGTCGAGGGTGAAAAGAAGGGAAAGAGAGAGATCATGAAAAAAAGGGGAAACCAGGGAAAAGAGACAGTCCAGTTGATGGGGAAAGAGTGGAAAGAGTGAGGCGAGGGCAAAGACAAAAATCAGGGGAAAGAGACAGTCGAGGGAAAGGAGGGCAAAGAGAGAGTTCATGGGGGTGGAAACAGGGGAAAGAGACAGGTGAAAAGGAAAGAGCTAAAAGGGAGAGTAAACTCAGAAGAGGGAAAGCAGGGAAAAGAGGCATGCGAGGTGAAGAGAGGTTAAAAGAGACAAGTGAGGAAAAGAGGGGAAAGAGACAATCGAGGATATAGCGGAAAACGAGGGAAAACAGTTGAGGGAAAAGATGGGAAAACAAACATGCGAGGGAAAAGAAGGGGAAGAGAGAGTTGATTGAAAAGAGGGAATCCAGGGAAAAGAGACAGTCGAGGGGGAAAGGAAGGGAAAGAGACAGTTCATGGGAAAAATTGAAACCAAGGAAAAGAGACAGGCGAAGGGGAAAGAGCTAAAAGAGAGAGTTAATGCAGAAAATGGAAATTAGGGAAAAAAGACAGGCGATGAGAACAGAGGTAAAAGAGACAGTGAGGAGAAGAGGGGAAAGAGAGAAGTGCGGCCATAGCGGAAAAACAGGGAAAAGAGTTGAGGGAAAAGATGGGAAAACAGACATGCGAGGGAAAAGAAGAGGAAGAGAGAGTTCATGGAAAAGAGGGAATCCGAGGGAAAAGAGGCAGTCGAGGGGAAAAGGAAGGGAAAGAGACAGTTCATTGAAAAGAGGTAAATCAGGGAAAGAGACAGGAGAGGGGAAAAGAGCTAAAAGAGAGGATTCATGCAGAAGCGGGAAAACAGGGAAAAGAGATGGGCATGGGGAAAAGAGGTAAAAAGATAAGCAACAGCAGAGCGGGAAAAGAAACAGTCAAGAGAAAGGAAGGGAAAGAGACAGTTCATGGGAAAGACTGAAACCAAGGAAAAGAATCAGGTGAAGGGGAAAGAGCTAAAAGAGAGAGTTAATGCAGAAAATGGAAATAAGGGAAAAAAGACAGGCGATGAGAACAGAGGTAAAAGAGACAGTGAGGAGAAGAGGGGAAAGACAAGCGAGGCCATAGCAGAAAACCAGGGAAATAGACAGTGGAGTGGAAAGGAGGGAAAAGCGACAGGCGAGGGAAAAGATGGGAAAGAGAGCATTCATGGAAAACAGGGAAACCAGGGAAAAGAGACAGTCGAGGGGACAAAAGGGAAAGAGACAGTTCATTGAAAAGAGGGAAATCAGGGAAAGAGACAGGAGAGGGGAAAAGAGCTAAAAGAGAGGATTCCTGCAGAAGCGGGAAAACAGGGAAAAGAGATGGGCATGGGGAAAAGAGACAGGTGAATGGGGAAAGAGCGGAAAGAGAGAGTTAATGCAGAAGAGGGAAAGCAGGGAAAAGAAGCATGCGACATGAAGAGAGGTGAAAAGAGACAAGTGAGGAAAAGAGGGGAAAGAGACAATCGAGGACATAGCGGAAAACCAGGGAAAAGAGTTGAGGGAAAAGATGGGAAAAGAGACATGCGAGGGAAAAGAAGACGAAGAGAGAGTTCATGGAAAAGAGGGAATCCAGGGAAAAGAGACAGTCGTGGGGAAATGGAAGGGAAAGAGACAGTTCATTGAAAAGAGGTAAATCAGGGAAAGAGACAGGAGAGGGGAAAAGAGCTAAAAGAGAGGATTCCTGCAGAAGCGGGAAAACAGGGAAAAGAGATGGATGTGGGGAAAAGAGGTAAAAAGATAAGCAAAGGTAGAGCGGGAAAAGAAAGAGTCAAGGGAAAGGAAGGGAAAGAGACAGTTCATGGGAAAGGCTGAAACCAAGGAAAAGAGTCAGGCGAAGGAGAAAGACCTAAAAGAGAGAGTTAATGCAGAAAATGGAATTTAGGAAGAAAAGACAGGTGATGAGAACAGAGGTAAAAGAGACAGTGAGGAGTAGAGGGGAAAGAGACAAGCGCGGCCATAGCGGAAAACCAGGGAAAAGAGACAGTGGAGTGGAAAGAAGGGAAAAGCGACAGGCAAGGGACAGTGGAGTAGAAAGAAGGGAAAAGCGACAGGCAAGGGAAAAGACGGGAAAGAGTGAGTTCATTGGAAAGAGGGAAACCCGGGAAAAGAGACAGGCGAATGGGGAAAGACCGGAAAGAGAGAGTTAATGTAGAGGAGGGAATGCAGGAAAAAGAGGCGGGCTAAGCAAAAAGAGCGAAAAAGAGACAGTTAATGCAGAAGGGGGAAACCAGGGGAAAGAGGCGATGACAAAAGTTGGGGAAAGAGACCGTTGATGAGAAAACAGGGTGAAGAGACAGTCGAGGGTGAAAAGAAGGGAAAGAGAGATTTCATGAAAAAAAAAGGGGAAACCAGGGAAAAGAGACAGTCCAGTTGATGGGGAAAGAGTGGAAAGAGTGAGGCGAGGGCAAAGACGAAAATCAGGGGAAAGAGACAGTCGAGGGAAAGGAGGGCAAAGAGAGAGTTCATGGGGGGTGGAAACAGGGGAAAAAGACAGGTGAAAAGGAAAGAGCTAAAAGGGAGAGTAAAGACAGCAGAGGGAAAGCAGGGAAAAGAGGCGTGCGAGGTGAAGAGAGGTAAAAAGAGACAAGTGAGGAAAAGAGGGGAAAGAGACAAGCGCGGCCATAGCAGAAAAACAGGGAAAAGAGTTGAGGGAGAAGATGGGAAAAGAGACATGCGAGGGAAAATAAGGGGAAGAGAGAGTTCATGGAAAAGAGGGAATCCAGGGAAAAGAGACAGTCGTGGGGAAATGGAAGGGAAAGAGACAGTTCATTGAAAAGAGGGAAATCAGGGAAAGAGACAGGAGAGGGGAAAAGAGCTAAAAGAGAGGATTCCTGCAGAAGCGGGAAAACAGGGAAAAGAGATGGGCATGGGGAAAAGAGGTAAAAAGATAAGCAACAGTAGAGCGGGAAAAGAAACAGTCAAGGGAAAGGAAGGGAAAGAGACAATTCATGGGAAAGACTGAAACCAGGGGAAAAGAGACAGGCGAAGGGGGAAAGAGCGGAAAGAGAGAGTTAATGCAGAGGAGGGAATGCAGGGAAAAGAGGCGGGCGAGGCAAAAAGAGCTGAAAGATACAGTTAATGCAGAAGGGGGAACCCAGGGGAAAGAGGCGATGACAAAAGTTCGGAAAAGAGACCGTTGATGAGAAAACAGGGTGAAGAGACAGTCGAGGGTGAAAAGAAGGGAAAGAGAGAGTTCATGAAAAAAAAAGGGGAAACCAGGGAAAAGAGACAGTCCAGTTGATGGGGAAAGAGTGGAAAGAGTGAGGTGAGGGCAAAGACGAAAATCAGGGGAAAGAGACAGTCGAGGGAAAGGAGGGTAAAGAGAGACTTCATGTGGGGGGTGAAAATAGGGGAAAGAGGTGAAAAGGAAAGAGCTAAAAGGGAGAGTAAACTCTGAATTGGGAAAGCAGGGAAAAGAGGCATACGAGGTGAATAGAGGTTAAAAGAGCCAAGTGAGGAACAGAGGGGAAAGAGACAAGTGAGGATATAGCGGAAAACGAGGGAAAACAGTTGAGGGAAAAGATGGGAAAACAAACATGCGAGGGAAAAGAAGGGGAAGAGAGAGTTGATTGAAAAGAGGGAATCCAGGGAAAAGAGACAGTCGAGGGGGAAAGGAAGGGAAAGAGACAGTTCATGGGAAAAATTGAAACCAAGGAAAAGAGACAGGCGAAGGGGAAAGAGCTAAAAGAGAGAGTTAATGCAGAAAATGGAAATTAGGGAAAAAAGACAGGCGGTGAGAACAGAGGTAAAAGAGACAGTGAGGAGAAGAGGGGAAAGAGAGAAGTGCGGCCATAGCGGAAAAACAGGGAAAAGAGTTGAGGGAAAAGATGGGAAAAGCGACAGGCGAGGGAAAAGAATAGGAAGAGAGAGTTCATGGAAAAGAGGGAATCCAAGGGAAAAGAGGCAGTCGAGGGGAAAAGGAAGGGAAAGAGACAGTTCATTGAAAAGAGGGAAATCAGGGAAAGAGACAGGAGAGGGGAAAAGAGCTAAAAGAGAGGATTCCTGCAGAAGCGGGAAAACAGGGAAAAGAGATGGGCATGGGGAAAAGAGGTAAAAAGATAAGCAACAGCAGAGCGGGAAAAGAAACAGTCAAGAGAAAGGAAGGGAAAGAGACATTTCATGGGAAAGACTGAAACCAAGGAAAAGAGTCAGGTGAAGGGGAAAGAGCTAAAAGAGAGAGTTAATGCAGAAAATGGAAATAAGGGAAAAAAGACAGGCGATGAGAACAGAGGTAAAAGAGACAGTGAGGAGAAGAGGGGAAAGAGACAAGCGCGGCCATAGCAGAAAACCAGGGAAATAGACAGTGGAGTGGAAAGGAGGGAAAAGCGACAGGCGAGGGAAAAGATGGGAAAGAGAGCATTCATGGAAAAGAGGGAATCCAGGGAAAAGAGACAGTCGTGGGGAAATGGAAGGGAAAGAGACAGTTCATTGAAAAGAGGGAAATCAGGGAAAGAGACAGGAGAGGGGAAAAGAGCTAAAAGAGAGGATTCCTGCAGAAGCGGGAAAACAGGGAAAAGAGATGGGCATGGGGAAAAGAGACAGGCGAACGGGGAAAGAGCGGAAAGAGAGAGTTAATGCAGAAGAGGGAAAGCAGGGAAAAGAGGCATGCCACATGAAGAGAGGTGAAAAGAGACAAGTGAGGAAAAGAGGGCAAAGAGACAAGAGAGGACATAGCGGAAAACCAGGGAAAAGAGTTGAGGGAAAAGATGGGAAAAGAGACATGCGAGGGAAAAGAAGAGGAAGAGAGAGTTCATGGAAAAAAGGGAAACCAGGGAAAAGAGACAGTCCAGTTGATGGGGAAAGAGTGGAAAGAGTGAGGGGACGGCAAAGATGAAAAGCAGGGGAAAGAGACAGTCGAGGGAATGGAGGGCAAAGAGAGAGTTCATGGAGGGGGGAGAGTTCATGGGGGGGCGGAAACAAGGAAAAGAGACAGGTGAAAAGGAAAGAGCTAAACGGGAGAGTAAACTCAGAAGAGGGAAAGCAGGGAAAAGAGGCATGCGAAGTGAAGAGAGATTAAAAAAGACAAGTGAGAAAAAGATGGGAGAGACAAGCAAGGACATAGCGGAAAACCAGGGAAAAGAGACAGGCGAATGGGGAAAGAGCAGAAAGAGAGTGTTAATGCAGAGGAGGGAATGCAAGGAAAAGAGGCGGGTGAGGCAAAAAGAGCGAAAAGAGACAGTTAATGCAGAAAGGGGAAACCAGGGGAAGGAGGCGATGACAAAAGTTGGGAAAAGAGACAGTTGATGAGAAAACAGGGTGAAGAGACAGTCGAGGGTGAAAAGAAGGGAAAGAGAGAATTCATGGGAAAAAACGGTAACCAGGGAAAAGAGATAGTCCAGTTGATGAGAAAAGAGTGGAAAGAGTGAGGGGACGGCAAAGACGAAAAGCAGGGGGAAGAGACAGACGAGGGAATGGAGGGCAAAGAGAGAGTTCATGGCGGGGGAGAGTTCATGGGGGGGTGGAAACAGGGAAAAGAGACAGGTGAAAAGGAAAGAGCTAAAAGGGAGAGTAAACTCAGAAGAGGGAAAGCAGGGAAAAGAGGCATGCGAGGTGAAGAGAGAGTAAAAGAGACAAGTGAGGAAAAGATGGGAAAGAGACAAGCGAGGACATAGCGGAAAACCAGGGGAAAGAGTTGAGGGAAAAGATGGGAAAAGAGACATGCGAGGGAAAAGAAGAGGAAGAGAGAGTTCATGGAAAAGAGGGAATCCAGGGAAAAGAGACAGTCGTGGGGAAATGGAAGGGAAAGAGACAGTTCATTGAAAAGAGGTATATCAGGGAAAGAGACAGGAGAGGGGAAAAGAGCTAAAAGAGAGGATTCCTGCAGAAGCGGGAAAACAGGGAAAAGAGATGGCTGTGGGGAAAAGAGGTGAAAAGATAAGCAAAGGTAGAGCGCGAAAAGACACAGTCAAGGGAAAAGAAGGGAAAGAGACAGTTCATGGGAAAGGCTGAAACCAAGGAAAAGAGACAGGCGAAGGGGAAAGAGCTAAAAGAGAGAGTTAATGCAGAAAATGGAAATTAATGAAAAAAGACAGGCGATGAGAACAGAGGTAAAAGAGACAGTGAGGTGAAGAGGGGAAAGAGAGAAGTGCGGCCATAGCGGAAAAACAGGGAAAAGAGTTGAGGGAAAAGATGGGAAAACAGACATGCGAGGGAAAAGAAAGGGAAGAGAGAGTTCATGGAAAAGAGGGAATCCAGGGAAAAGAGACAGTCGTGGGGAAATGGAAGGGAAAGAGACAGTTCATTGAAAAGAGGGAAATCAGGGAAAGAGACAGGAGAGGGGAAAAGAGCTAAAAGAGAGGATTCCTGCAGAAGCGGGAAAACAGGGAAAAGAGATGGGCATGGGGAAAAGAGACAGGCGAATGGGGAAAGAGCGGAAAGAGAGAGTTAATGCAGAATTGGGAAAGCAGGGAATAGAGGCGTGCGAGGTGAAGAGAGTTTAAAAGAGACAAGTGAGGAAAAGAGGGCAAAGAGACAAGAGAGGACATAGCGGAAAACCAGGGAAAAGAGTTGAGGGAAAAGGTGAGAAAAGAGACATGCGAGGGAAAAGAAGAGGAAGAGAGAGTTCATGGAAAAGAGGGAATCCAGGGAAAAGAGACAGTCGTGGGGAAATGGAAGGGAAAGAGACAGTTCATTGAAAAGAGGTATATCAGGGAAAGAGACAGGAGAGGGGATAAGAGCTAAAAGAGAGGATTCCTGCAGAAGCGGGAAAACAGGGAAAAGAGATGGCTGTGGGAAAAAGGTAAAAAGATAAGCAACAGCAGAGCGGGAAAAGAAAGAGTCAAGGGAAAGGAAGGGAAAGAGACAGTTCATGGGAAAGACTGAAACCAAGGAAAAGAGTCAGGCGAAGGAGAAAGAGCTAAAAGAGAGAGTTAATGCAGAAAATGGAAATAAGGGAAAAAAGAGACAGGTGATGAGAACAGAGGTAAAAGAGACAAGTGAGGAAAAGATGGGAAAGAGACAAGCGAGGACATAGCGGAAAACCAGGGGAAAGAGTTGAGGGAAAAGATGGGAAAAGAGACATGGGAGGGAAAAGAAGGGGAAGAGAGAGTTCATGGAAAAGAGGGAATCCAGGGAAAAGAGACAGTCGAGGGGAAAAGGAAGGGAAAGAGACAGTTCATTGAAAAGTGGGAAATCAGGGAAAGAGACAGGAGAGGGGAAAAGAGCTAAAAGAGGGGAAAAGAGCTAAAAGAGAGGGTTCCTGCAGAAGCGGGAAAACAGGGAAAAGAGATGGGCATGGGCAAAAGAGGTAAAAAGATAAGCAACGGTTGAGCGGGAAAAGAAACAGTCGAGGGGGAAAGGAAGGGAAAGAGACAGTGGAGTGGAAAGAAGGGAAAAGCGACAGGCGAGGGAATAGATGGGAAAGAGAGCGTTCATGGAAAAGAGGGAAACCAGGGAAAAGAGCCAGGCGAATGGGAAAGATCGGTAAGAGAGAGTTAATGCAGAGGAGGGAATGCAGGGAAAAGAGGCGGGCGAGGCAAAAAGAGCTAAAAGAGACAGTTAATGCAGAAGGGGGAAACCAGGGGAAAGAGGCGATGACAAATGTTGGGAAAAGAGACCGTTGATGAGAAAACAGGGTGAAGAGACAGTCGAGGGTGAAAAGAAGGGAAAGAGAGAGTTCATGAAAACAAGGGGAAACCAGGGAAAAGAGACAGTCCAGTTGATGGGGAAAGAGTGGAAAGAGTGAGGCGAGGGCAAAGACAAAAATCAGGGGAAAGAGACAGTCGAGGGAATGGGGGGCAAAGAGAGAGTTCATGGGGGGTGGAAACAGGGGAAAGAGACAGGTGAAAAGGAAAGAGCTAAAAGGGAGAGTAAACTCAGAATTGGGAAAGCAGGGAAAAGAGGCATGCGAGGTGAAGAGAGTTTAAAAGAGACAAGTGAGGAAAAGAGGGGAAAGAGACAAGCGAGGACATAGCGGAAAACCAGGGGAAAGAGTTGAGGGAAAAGATGGGAAAACAGACATGCGAGGGAAAAGAAGAGGAAGAGAGAGTTCATGGAAAAGATGGAATCTAGGGAAAAGAGAAAGTCGAGGGGAAAAAAGGGAAAGAGACGGTTCATTGAAAAGAGGGCAAGCAGGGAAAGAGACAGGAGAGGGGAAAAGAGCTTAAAGAGAGGATTCCTGCAGAAGCGGGAAAACAGGGAAAAGAGATGGGCATGGGCAAAAGAGGTAAAAAGATAAGCAACGGTTGAGCGGGAAAAGAAACAGTCGAGGGGGAAAGGAAGGGAAAGAGACAGTGGAGTGGAAAGAAGGGAAAAGCGACAGGCGAGGGAATAGATGGGAAAGAGAGCGTTCATGGAAAAGACGGAAACCAGAGAAAAGAGCCAGGCGAATGGGAAAGAGCGGAAAGAGAGAGTTAATGCAGAGGAGGGAATGCAGGGAAAAGAGGCGGGCGAGGCAAAAAGAGCTGAAAGAGACAGTTAATGCAGAAGGGGGAAACCAGGGGAAAGAGGCGATGACAAATGTTGGGAAAAGAGACCGTTGATGAGAAAACAGGGTGAAGAGACAGTCGAGGGTGAAAAGAAGGGAAAGAGAGATTTCATGGAAAAAAAAGGGAAACCAGGGAAAAGAGACAGTCGAGGGAAAAGAAGCGAAAGAGACAGATCATTGAAAACAGGGAAACCAGGGAAAAGAGACTGTCCAGTTGATGGGAAAAGAGTGGAAAGAGTGAGGCGAGGGCAAAGACGAAAAGCAGGGGAAAGAGACAGTCGAGGGAAAGGAGGGCAAAGAGAGAGTTCATGGGGGGTGGAAACAGGGGAAAGAGGTGAAAAGGAAAGAGCTAAAAGGGAGAGTAAACTCAGAATTGGGAAAGCAGGGAAAAGAGGCGTGCGAGGTGAAGAGAGGTTAAAAGAGACAAGTGAGGAAATGAGGGGAAAGAGACAAGTGAGGATATAGCGGAAAACGAGGGAAAACAGTTGAGGGAAAAGATGGGAAAACAAACATGCGAGGGAAAAGAAGGGGAAGAGAGAGTTGATTGAAAAGAGGGAATCCAGGGAAAAGAGACAGTCGAGGGGGAAAGGAAGGGAAAGAGACAGTTCATGGGAAAAATTGAAACCAAGGAAAAGAGACAGGCGAAGGGGAAAGAGCTAAAAGAGAGAGTTAATGCAGAAAATGGAAATTAGGGAAAAAAGACAGGCGGTGAGAACAGAGGTAAAAGAGACAGTGAGGAGAAGAGGGGAAAGAGAGAAGTGCGGCCATAGCGGAAAAACAGGGAAAAGAGTTGAGGGAAAAGATGGGAAAACAGACATGCGAGGGAAAAGAAGAGGAAGAGAGAGTTCATGGAAAAGAGGGAATCCAAGGGAAAAGAGGCAGTCGAGGGGAAAAGGAAGTGACAGAGACAGTTCATTGAAAAGAGGTAAATCAGGGAAAGAGACAGGAGAGGGGAAAAGAGCTAAAAGAGAGGATTCATGCAGAAGCGGGAAAACAGGGAAAAGAGATGGGCATGGGGAAAAGAGGTAAAAAGATAAGCAACAGCAGAGCGGGAAAAGAAACAGTCAAGAGAAAGGAAGGGAAAGAGACAGTCCATGGGAAAGACTGAAACCAAGGAAAAGAGTCAGGCGAAGGGGAAAGAGCTAAAAGAGAGAGTTAATGCAGAAAATGGAAATAAGGGAAAAAAGACAGGCGATGAGAACAGAGGTAAAAGAGACAGTGAGGAGAAGAGGGGAAAGAGAAGTGCGGCCATAGCGGAAAAACAGGGAAAAGAGACAATGGAGTGGAAAGAAGGGGAAAGCGACAGGCGAGGGAAAAGATGGGAAAGAGAGAGTCCATGGAAAAGAAGGAATCCAGGGAAAAGAGACAGTCGAGGGGACAAAAGGGAAAGAGACAGTTCATTGAAAAGAGGGAAATCAGGGAAAGAGACAGGAGAGGGGAAAAGAGCTAAAAGAGAGGATTCCTGCAGAAGCGGGAAAACAGGGAAAAGAGATGGGCATGGGGAAAAGAGACAGGCGAACGGGGAAAGAGCGGAAAGAGAGAGTTAATGCAGAATTGGGAAAGCAGGGAATAGAGGCGTGCGAGGTGAAGAGAGTTTAAAAGAGACAAGTGAGGAAAAGAGGGCAAAGAGACAATCGAGGACATAGCGGAAAACCAGGGAAAAGAGTTGAGGGAAAAGATGGGAAAAGAGACATGCGAGGGAAAAGAAGAGGAAGAGAGAGTTCATGGAAAAAAGGGAAACCAGGGAAAAGAGACAGTCCAGTTGATGGGGAAAGAGTGGAAAGAGTGAGGGGACGGCAAAGATGAAAAGCAGGGGAAAGAGACAGTCGAGGGAATGGAGGGCAAAGAGAGAGTTCATGGAGGGGGGAGAGTTCATGGGGGGGCGGAAACAAGGAAAAGAGACAGGTGAAAAGGAAAGAGCTAAACGGGAGAGTAAACTCAGAAGAGGGAAAGCAGGGAAAAGAGGCATGCGAGGTGAAGAGAGATTAAAAGAGACAAGTGAGGAAAAGATGGGAAAGAGACAAGCAAGGACATAGCGGAAAACCAGGGAAAAGAGACAGGCGAATGGGGAAAGAGCAGAAAGAGAGTGTTAATGCAGAGGAGGGAATGCAAGGAAAAGAGGCGGGTGAGGCAAAAAGAGCGAAAAGAGACAGTTAATGCAGAAAGGGGAAACCAGGGGAAGGAGGCGATGACAAAAATTGGGAAAAGAGACAGTTGATGAGAAAACAGGGTGAAGAGACAGTCGAGGGTGAAAAGAAGGGAAAGAGAGAATTCATGGGAAAAAACGGTAACCAGGGAAAAGAGATAGTCCAGTTGATGAGAAAAGAGTGGAAAGAGTGAGGGGACGGCAAAGACGAAAAGCAGGGGGAAGATACAGTCGAGGGAATGGAGGGCAAAGAGAGAGTTCATGGGGGGGGGAGAGTTCATGGGGGGGTGGAAACAGGGAAAAGAGACAGGTGAAAAGGAAAGAGCTAAACGGGAGAGTAAACTCAGAAGAGGGAAAGCAGGGAAAAGAGGCATGCGAGGTGAAGACAGAGTAAAAGAGACAAGTGAGGAAAAGATGGGAAAGAGACAAGCGAGGACATAGCGGAAAACCAGGGGAAAGAGTTGAGGGAAAAGATGGGAAAAGAGACATGCGAGGGAAAAGAAGAGGAAGAGAGAGTTCATGGAAAAGAGGGAATCCAGGGAAAAGAGACAGTCGAGGGGACAAAAGGGAAAGAGACAGTTCATTGAAAAGAGGGAAATCAGGGAAAGAGACAGGAGAGGGGAAAAGAGCTTAAGGAGAGGATTCCTGCAGAAGCGGGAAAACAGGGAAAAGAGATGGCTGTGGGGAAAAGAGGTAAAAAGATAAGCAAAGGTAGAGCGGGAAAAGACACAGTCAAGGGAAAAGAAGGGAAAGAGACAGTTCATGGGAAAGGCTGAAACCAAGGAAAAAGAGTCAGGCGAAGGAGAAAGACCTAAAAGAGAGAGTTAATGCAGAAAAATGGAAATTAGGAAGAAAAGACAGGTGATGAGAACAGATATAAAAGAGACAGTGAGGAGAAGAGGGGAAAGAGACAAGCGCGGCCATAGCAGAAAACCAGGGAAAAGAGACAGTGGAGTGGAAAGAAGGGAAAAGCGACAGGCAAGGGACAGTGGAGTAGAAAGAAGGGAAAAGCGACAGGCAAGGGAAAAGACGGGAATGAGTGAGTTCATTGGAAAGAGGGAAACCCGGGAAAAGAGACAGGCGAATGGGGAAAGACCGGAAAGAGAGAGTTAATGCAGAGGAGGGAATGCAGGAAAAAGAGGCGGGCTAAGCAAAAAGAGCGAAATAGAGACAGTTAATGCAGAAGGGGGAAACCAGGGGAAAGAGGCGATGACAACAGTTGGGAAAAAAGACCGTTGATGAGAAAACAGGGTGAAGAGACAGTCGAGGGTGAAAAGAAGGGAAAGAGAGATTTCATGAAAAAAAAAGGGAAACCAGGGAAAAGAGACAGTCCAGTTGATGGGGAAAGAGTGGAAAGAGTGAGGCGACGGCAAAGACGAAAATCAGGGGAAAGAGACAGTCGAGGGAAAGGAGGGCAAAGAGAGAGTTCATGGGGGGTGGAAACAGGGGAAAAAGACAGGTGAAAAGGAAAGAGCTAAAAGGGAGAGTAAACTCAGAATTGGGAAAGCAGGGAAAAGAGGCGTGCGAGGTGAAGAGAGGTAAAAAGAGACAAGTGAGGAAAAGAGGGGAAAGAGACAAGCGCGGCCATAGCAGAAAAACAGGGAAAAGAGTTGAGGGAGAAGATGGGAAAAGAGACATGCGAGGGAAAATAAGGGGAAGAGAGAGTTCATGGAAAAGAGGGAATCCAGGGAAAAGAGACAGTCGTGGGGAAATGGAAGGGAAAGAGACAGTTCATTGAAAAGAGGGAAATCAGGGAAAGAGACAGGAGAGGGGAAAAGAGCTAAAAGAGAGGATTCCTGCAGAAGCGGGAAAACAGGGAAAAGAGATGGGCATGGGGAAAAGAGGTAAAAAGATAAGCAACAGTAGAGCGGGAAAAGAAACAGTCAAGGGAAAGGAAGGGAAAGAGACAATTCATGGGAAAGACTGAAACCAAGGAAAAGAGACAGGCGAAGGGGGAAAGAGCGGAAAGAGAGAGTTAATGCAGAGGAGGGAATGCAGGGAAAAGAGGCGGGCGAGGCAAAAAGAGCTGAAAGATACAGTTAATGCAGAAGGGGGAACCCAGAGGAAAGAGGCGATGACAAAAGTTCGGAAAAGAGACCGTTGATGAGAAAACAGGGTGAAGAGACAGTCGAGGGTGAAAAGAAGGGAAAGAGAGAGTTCATGGAAAAAAAGGGGGAAACCAGGGAAAAGAGACAGTCCAGTTGATGGGGAAAGAGTGGAAAGAGTGAGGCGAGGGCAAAGACGAAAATCAGGGGAAAGAGACAGTCGAGGGAAAGGAGGGTAAAGAGAGACTTCATGTGGGGGGTGAAAATAGGGGAAAGAGGTGAAAAGGAAAGAGCTAAAAGGGAGAGTAAACTGAGAAGAGGGAAAGCAGGGAAAAGAGGCATGCGAGGTGAAGAGAGTTTAAAAGAGACAAGTGGGGAAATGAGGGGAAAGAGACAAGTGAGGATATAGCGGAAAACGAGGGAAAACAGTTGAGGGAAAAGATGGGAAAACAAACATGCGAGGGAAAAGAAGGGGAAGAGAGAGTTGATTGAAAAGAGGGAATCCAGGGAAAAGAGACAGCCGAGGGGGAAAGGAAGGGAAAGAGACAGTTCATGGGAAAAATTGAAACCAAGGAAAAGAGACAGGCGAAGGGGAAAGAGCTAAAAGAGAGAGTTAATGCAGAAAATGGAAATTAGGGAAAAAAGACAGGCGATGAGAACAGAGGTAAAAGAGACAGTGAGGAGAAGAGGGGAAAGAGAGAAGTGCGGCCATAGCGGAAAAACAGGGAAAAGAGTTGAGGGAAAAGATGGGAAAAGCGACAGGCGAGGGAAAAGAAGAGGAAGAGAGAGTTCATGGAAAAGAGGGGATCCAAGGGAAAAGAGACAGTCGAGGGGAAAAGGAAGTGAAAGAGACAGTTCATTGAAAAGAGGTAAATCAGGGAAAGAGACAGGAGAGGGGAAAAGAGCTAAAAAAGAGGATTCCTGCAGAAGCGGGAAAACAGGGAAAAGAGATGGGCATGGGGAAAAGAGGTAAAAAGATAAGCAACAGCAGAGCGGGAAAAGAAACAGTCAAGAGAAAGGAAGGGAAAGAGACAGTTCATGGGAAAGACTGAAACCAAGGAAAAGAGTCAGGTGAAGGGGAAAGAGCTAAAAGAGAGAGTTAATGCAGAAAATGGAAATAAGGGAAAAAAGACAGGCGATGAGAACAGAGGTAAAAGAGACAGTGAGGAGAAGAGGGGAAAGAGACAAGCGAGGCCATAGCAGAAAACCAGGGAAATAGACAGTGGAGTGGAAAGGAGGGAAAAGCGACAGGCGAGGGAAAAGTTGGGAAAGAGAGCGTTCATGGAAAACAGGGAAAAAAGGGAAAAGAGACAGGCGAATGGAGAAAGAGCGGTAAGAGAGAGTTAATGCACAGGAGAGAATGCAGGAAAAAGAGGCGGGCGAGGCAAAAAGAGCGAAAAGAGACCATTAATGCAGATGGGAAAACCAGGGGAAAGAGGCAATGATAAAAGTTGGGAAAAGAGACTGTTGATGAGAAAACAGGGTGAAGAGACAGTCGAGGGTAAAAAAAAGGAACGAGAGAGTTCATGGGAAAAAAGGGAAACCAGGGAAAAGAGACAGTCGAGGGAAAAGAAGCGAAAGAGACAGTTCATTGAAAAGAGGTAAAACAGGGAAAAGAGCCAGTCCAGTTGATGGGAAAAGAGTTGAAAGAGTGAGGCGAGGGCCAAGAGGAAAAGCAGGGGAAAGAGACAGTCGAGGGAATGGAGGGCAAAGAGAGTGTTCATGGGGGGGTGGAAACAGGGGAAAGAGACAGGTGAAAAGGAAAGAGCTAAAAGGGAGAGTAAACTCAGAATATGGAAAGCAGGGAATAGAGGCGTGCGAGGTGAAGAGAGTTTAAAAGAGACAAGTGAGGAAAAGAGGGGAAAGAGACAAGCGCGGCCATAGCAGAAAACCAGGGAAATAGACAGTGGAGTGGAAAGGAGGGAAAAGCGACAGGCGAGGGAAAAGATGGGAAAGAGAGCATTCATGGAAAACAGGGAAACCAGGGAAAAGAGACAGTCGAGGGGACAAAAGGGAAAGAGACAGTTCATTGAAAAGAGGGAAACCAGGGAAAGAGACAGGAGAGGGGAAAAGAGCTAAAAGAGAGGATTCCTGCAGAAGCGGGAAAACAGGGAAAAGAGATGGGCATGGGGAAAAGAGACAGGTGAATGGGGAAAGAGCGGAAAGAGAGAGTTAATGCAGAAGAGGGAAAGCAGGGAAAAGAGGCATGCGACATGAAGAGAGGTGAAAAGAGACAAGTGAGGAAAAGAGGGCAAAGAGACAAGAGAGGACATAGCGGAAAACCAGGGAAAAGAGTTGAGGGAAAAGATGGGAAAAGAGACATGCGAGGGAAAAGAAGAGGAAGAGAGAGTTCATGGAAAAGAGGGAATCCAGGGAAAAGAGACAGTCGTGGGGAAATGGAAGGGAAAGAGACAGTTCATTGAAAAGAGGTATATCAGGGAAAGAGACAGGAGAGGGGAAAAGAGCTAAAAGAGAGGATTCCTGCAGAAGCGGGAAAACAGGGAAAAGAGATGGCTGTGGGGAAAAGAGGTGAAAAGATAAGCAAAGGTAGAGCGCGAAAAGACACAGTCAAGGGAAAAGAAGGGAAAGAGACAGTTCATGGGAAAGGCTGAAACCAAGGAAAAGAGACAGGCGAAGGGGAAAGAGCTAAAAGAGAGAGTTAATGCAGAAAATGGAAATTAGGGAAAAAAGACAGGCGATGAGAACAGAGGTAAAAGAGACAGTGAGGTGAAGAGGGGAAAGAGAGAAGTGCGGCCATAGCGGAAAAACAGGGAAAAGAGACAATGGAGTGGAAAGAAGGGGAAAGCGACAGGCGAAGGAAAAGATGGGAAAGAGAGAGTCCATGGAAAAGAGGGAATCCAGGGAAAAGAGACAGTCGAGGGGACAAAAGGGAAAGAGACAGTTCATTGAAAAGAGGGAAATCAGGGAAAGAGACAGGAGAGGGGAAAAGAGCTAAAAGAGAGGATTCCTGCAGAAGCGGGAAAACAGGGAAAAGAGATGGGCATGGGGAAAAGAGACAGGCGAACGGGGAAAGAGCGGAAAGAGAGAGTTAATGCAGAATTGGGAAAGCAGGGAATAGAGGCGTGCGAGGTGAAGAGAGTTTAAAAGAGACAAGTGAGGAAAAGAGGGCAAAGAGACAATCGAGGACATAGCGGAAAACCAGGGAAAAGAGTTGAGGGAAAAGATGGGAAAAGAGACATGCGAGGGAAAAGAAGAGGAAGAGAGAGTTCATGGAAAAAAGGGAAACCAGGGAAAAGAGACAGTCCAGTTGATGGGGAAAGAGTGGAAAGAGTGAGGGGACGGCAAAGATGAAAAGCAGGGGAAAGAGACAGTCGAGGGAATGGAGGGCAAAGAGAGAGTTCATGGAGGGGGGAGAGTTCATGGGGGGGCGGAAACAAGGAAAAGAGACAGGTGAAAAGGAAAGAGCTAAACGGGAGAGTAAACTCAGAAGAGGGAAAGCAGGGAGAAGAGGCATGCGAGGTGAAGAGAGATTAAAAGAGACAAGTGAGGAAAAGATGGGAAAGAGACAAGCAAGGACATAGCGGAAAACCAGGGAAAAGAGACAGGCGAATGGGGAAAGAGCAGAAAGAGAGTGTTAATGCAGAGGAGGGAATGCAAGGAAAAGAGGCGGGTGAGGCAAAAAGAGCGAAAAGAGACAGTTAATGCAGAAAGGGGAAACCAGGGGAAGGAGGCGATGACAAAAATTGGGAAAAGAGACAGTTGATGAGAAAACAGGGTGAAGAGACAGTCGAGGGTGAAAAGAAGGGAAAGAGAGAATTCATGGGAAAAAACGGTAACCAGGGAAAAGAGATAGTCCAGTTGATGAGAAAAGAGTGGAAAGAGTGAGGGGACGGCAAAGACGAAAAGCAGGGGGAAGATACAGTCGAGGGAATGGAGGGCAAAGAGAGAGTTCATGGGGGGGGGAGAGTTCATGGGGGGGTGGAAACAGGGAAAAGAGACAGGTGAAAAGGAAAGAGCTAAACGGGAGAGTAAACTCAGAAGAGGGAAAGCAGGGAAAAGAGGCATGCGAGGTGAAGACAGAGTAAAAGAGACAAGTGAGGAAAAGATGGGAAAGAGACAAGCGAGGACATAGCGGAAAACCAGGGGAAAGAGTTGAGGGAAAAGATGGGAAAAGAGACATGCGAGGGAAAAGAAGAGGAAGAGAGAGTTCATGGAAAAGAGGGAATCCAGGGAAAAGAGACAGTCGTGGGGAAATGGAAGGGAAAGAGACAGTTCATTGAAAAGAGGTATATCAGGGAAAGAGACAGGAGAGGGGAAAAGAGCTAAAAGAGAGGATTCCTGCAGAAGCGGGAAAACAGGGAAAAGAGATGGGCATGGGGAAAAGAGACAGGCGAATGGGGAAAGAGCGGAAAGAGAGAGTTAATGCAGAATTGGGAAAGCAGGGAATAGAGGCGTGCGAGGTGAAGAGAGTTTAAAAGAGACAAGTGAGGAAAAGAGGGCAAAGAGACAAGAGAGGACATAGCGGAAAACCAGGGAAAAGAGTTGAGGGAAAAGATGAGAAAAGAGACATGCGAGGGAAAAGAAGAGGAAGAGAGAGTTCATGGAAAAGAGGGAATCCAGGGAAAAGAGACAGTCGTGGGGAAATGGAAGGGAAAGAGACAGTTCATTGAAAAGAGGTATATCAGGGAAAGAGACAGGAGAGGGGAAAAGAGCTAAAAGAGAGGATTCCTGCAGAAGCGGGAAAACAGGGAAAAGAGATGGCTGTGGGGAAAAGAGGTAAAAAGATAAGCAACAGTAGAGCGGGAAAAGAAAGAGTCAAGGGAAAGGAAGGGAAAGAGACAGTTCATGGGAAAGACTGAAACCAAGGAAAAGAGACAGGCAAAGGGGAAAGAGCTAAAAGAGAGAGTTAATGCAGAAAAATGGAAATTAGGAAGAAAAGACAGGTGATGAGAACAGAGGTAAAAGAGACAGTGAGGAGAAGAGGGGAAAGAGACAAGCGCGGCCATAGCGGAAAACCAGGGAAAAGAGACAGTGGAGTGGAAAGAAGGGAAAAGCGACAGGCAAGGGAAAAGACGGGAAAGAGTGAGTTCATTGGAAAGAGGGAAACCTGGGAAAAGAGACAGGCGAATGGGGAAAGACCGGAAAGAGAGAGTTAATGCAGAGGAGGGAATGCAGGAAAAAGAGGCGGGCTAAACAAAAAGAGCGAAAAAGAGACAGTTAATGCAGAAGGGGGAAACCAGGGGAAAGAGGCGATGACAAAAGTTGGGAAAAGAGACCGTTGATGAGAAAACAGGGTGAAGAGACAGTCGAGGGTGAAAAGAAGGGAAAGAGAGATTTCATGGGAAAAAAAAGGGAAACCAGGGAAAAGAGACAGTCCAGTTGATGGGGAAAGAGTGGAAAGAGTGAGGCGAGGGCAAAGACGAAAATCAGGGGAAAGAGACAGTCGAGGGAAAGGAGGGCAAAGAGAGAGTTCATGGGGGGTGGAAACAGGGGAAAGAGACAGGTGAAAAGGAAAGAGCTAAAAGGGAGAGTAAACTCAGAATTGGGAAAGCAGGGAAAAGAGGCGTGCGAGGTGAAGAGAGGTGAAAAGAGACAAGTGAGGAAAAGACGGGAAAGAGACAAGTGAGGATATAGCGGAAAACGAGGGAAAACAGTTGAGGGAAAAGATGGGAAAACAAACATGCGAGGGAAAAGAAGGGGAAGAGAGAGTTGATTGAAAAGAGGGAATCCAGGGAAAAGAGACAGTCGAGGGGAAAAGGAAGTGACAGAGACAGTTCATTGAAAAGAGGTAAATCAGGGAAAGAGACAGGAGAGGGGAAAAGAGCTAAAAGAGAGGATTCCTGCAGAAGCGGGAAAACAGGGAAAAGAGATGGGCATGGGGAAAAGAGGTAAAAAGATAAGCAACAGCAGAGCGGGAAAAGAAACAGTCAAGAGAAAGGAAGGGAAAGAGACAGTCCATGGGAAAGACTGAAACCAAGGAAAAGAGTCAGGCGAAGGGGAAAGAGCTAAAAGAGAGAGTTAATGCAGAAAATGGAAATAAGGGAAAAAAGACAGGCGATGAGAACAGAGGTAAAAGAGACAGTGAGGAGAAGAGGGGAAAGAGACAAGCGCGGCCATAGCAGAAAACCAGGGAAATAGACAGTGGAGTGGAAAGGAGGGAAAAGCGACAGGCGAGGGAAAAGATGGGAAAGAGAGCATTCATGGAAAACAGGGAAACCAGGGAAAAGAGACAGTCGAGGGGACAAAAGGGAAAGAGACAGTTCATTGAAAAGAGGGAAATCAGGGAAAGAGACAGGAGAGGGGAAAAGAGCTAAAAGAGAGGATTCCTGCAGAAGCGGGAAAACAGGGAAAAGAGATGGGCATGGGGAAAAGAGACAGGTGAATGGGGAAAGAGCGGAAAGAGAGAGTTAATGCAGAAGAGGGAAAGCAGGGAAAAGAAGCATGCGACATGAAGAGAGGTGAAAAGAGACAAGTGAGGAAAAGAGGGGAAAGAGACAAGCGAGGACATAGCGGAAAACCAGGGAAAAGAGTTGAGGGAAAAGATGGGAAAAGAGACATGCGAGGGAAAAGAAGAGGAAGAGAGAGTTCATGGAAAAGAGGGAATCCAGGGAAAAGAGACAGTCGTGGGGAAATGGAAGGGAAAGAGACAGTTCATTGAAAAGAGGTAAATCAGGGAAAGAGACAGGAGAGGGGAAAAGAGCTAAAAGAGAGGATTCCTGCAGAATCGGGAAAACAGGGAAAAGAGATGGGCATGGGGAAAAGAGGTAAAAAGATAAGCAAAGGTAGAGCGGGAAAAGAAAGAGTCAAGGGAAAGGAAGGGAAAGAGACAGTTCATGGGAAAGGCTGAAACCAAGGAAAAGAGTCAGGCGAAGGAGAAAGACCTAAAAGAGAGAGTTAATGCAGAAAATGGAAATTAGGGAAAAAAGACAGGTGGTGAGAACAGAGGTAAAAGAGACAGTGAGGAGTAGAGGGGAAAGAGACAAGCGCGGCCATAGCGGAAAACCAGGGAAAAGAGACAGTGGAGTGGAAAGGAGGGAAAAGCGACAGGCGAGGGAATAGATGGGAAGGAGAGCGTTCATGGAAAAGATGGAAACCCGGGAAAAGAGCCAGGCGAATGGGAAAGATCGGTAAGAGAGAGTTAATGCAGAGGAGGGAATGCAGGGAAAAGAGGCGGGCGAGGCAAAAAGAGCTAAAAGAGACAGTTAATGCAGAAGGGGGAAACCAGGGGAAAGAGGCGATGACAAATGTTGGGAAAAGAGACCGTTGATGAGAAAACAGGGTGAAGAGACAGTCGAGGGTGAAAAGAAGGGAAAGAGAGAGTTCATGAAAAAAAGGGGAAACCAGGGAAAAGAGACAGTCCAGTTGATGGGGAAAGAGTGGAAAGAGTGAGGCGAGGGCAAAGACAAAAATCAGGGGAAAGAGACAGTCGAGGGAAAGGAGGGCAAAGAGAGAGTTCATGGGGGTGGAAACAGGGGAAAGAGACAGGTGAAAAGGAAAGAGCTAAAAGGGAGAGTAAACTCAGAAGAGGGAAAGCAGGGAAAAGAGGCATGCGAGGTGAAGAGAGGTTAAAAGAGACAAGTGAGGAAAAGAGGGGAAAGAGACAATCGAGGATATAGCGGAAAACGAGGGAAAACAGTTGAGGGAAAAGATGGGAAAAGAGACATGCGAGGGAAAAGAAGGGGAAGAGAGAGTTGATTGAAAAGAGGGAATCCAGGGAAAAGAGACAGTCGAGGGGGAAAGGAAGGGAAAGAGACAGTTCATGGGAAAAATTGAAACCAAGGAAAAGAGACAGGCGAAGGGGAAAGAGCTAAAAGAGAGAGTTAATGCAGAAAATGGAAATTAGGGAAAAAAGACAGGCGATGAGAACAGAGGTAAAAGAGACAGTGAGGAGAAGAGGGGAAAGAGAGAAGTGCGGCCATAGCGGAAAAACAGGGAAAAGAGTTGAGGGAAAAGATGGGAAAACAGACATGCGAGGGAAAAGAAGAGGAAGAGAGAGTTCATGGAAAAGAGGGAATCCGAGGGAAAAGAGGCAGTCGAGGGGAAAAGGAAGGGAAAGAGACAGTTCATTGAAAAGAGGTAAATCAGGGAAAGAGACAGGAGAGGGGAAAAGAGCTAAAAGAGAGGATTCATGCAGAAGCGGGAAAACAGGGAAAAGAGATGGGCATGGGGAAAAGAGGTAAAAAGATAAGCAACAGCAGAGCGGGAAAAGAAACAGTCAAGAGAAAGGAAGGGAAAGAGACAGTTCATGGGAAAGACTGAAACCAAGGAAAAGAATCAGGTGAAGGGGAAAGAGCTAAAAGAGAGAGTTAATGCAGAAAATGGAAATAAGGGAAAAAAGACAGGCGATGAGAACAGAGGTAAAAGAGACAGTGAGGAGAAGAGGGGAAAGAGACAAGCGCGGCCATAGCAGAAAACCAGGGAAATAGACAGTGGAGTGGAAAGGAGGGAAAAGTGACAGGCGAGGGAAAAGATGGGAAAGAGAGCATTCATGGAAAACAGGGAAACCAGGGAAAAGAGACAGTCGTGGGGAAATGGAAGGGAAAGAGACAGTTCATTGAAAAGAGGGAAATCAGGGAAAGAGACAGGAGAGGGGAAAAGAGCTAAAAGAGAGGATTCCTGCAGAAGCGGGAAAACAGGGAAAAGAGATGGGCATGGGGAAAAGAGACAGGCGAATGGGGAAAGAGCGGAAAGAGAGAGTTAATGCAGAATTGGGAAAGCAGGGAATAGAGGCGTGCGAGGTGAAGAGAGTTTAAAAGAGACAAGTGAGGAAAAGAGGGCAAAGAGACAAGAGAGGACATAGCGGAAAACCAGGGAAAAGAGTTGAGGGAAAAGATGAGAAAAGAGACATGCGAGGGAAAAGAAGAGGAAGAGAGAGTTCATGGAAAAGAGGGAATCCAGGGAAAAGAGACAGTCGTGGGGAAATGGAAGGGAAAGAGACAGTTCATTGAAAAGAGGTATATCAGGGAAAGAGACAGGAGAGGGGATAAGAGCTAAAAGAGAGGATTCCTGCAGAAGCGGGAAAACAGGGAAAAGAGATGGCTGTGGGAAAAAGGTAAAAAGATAAGCAACAGCAGAGCGGGAAAAGAAAGAGTCAAGGGAAAGGAAGGGAAAGAGACAGTTCATGGGAAAGACTGAAACCAAGGAAAAGAGTCAGGCGAAGGAGAAAGAGCTAAAAGAGAGAGTTAATGCAGAAAATGGAAATAAGGGAAAAAAGAGACAGGTGATGAGAACAGAGGTAAAAGAGACAAGTGAGGAAAAGATGGGAAAGAGACAAGCGAGGACATAGCGGAAAACCAGGGGAAAGAGTTGAGGGAAAAGATGGGAAAAGAGACATGGGAGGGAAAAGAAGGGGAAGAGAGAGTTCATGGAAAAGAGGGAATCCAGGGAAAAGAGACAGTCGAGGGGAAAAGGAAGGGAAAGAGACAGTTCATTGAAAAGTGGGAAATCAGGGAAAGAGACAGGAGAGGGGAAAAGAGCTAAAAGAGGGGAAAAGAGCTAAAAGAGAGGGTTCCTGCAGAAGCGGGAAAACAGGGAAAAGAGATGGGCATGGGAAAAAGAGGTAAAAAGATAAGCAACAGTAGAGCGGGAAAAGAAAGAGTCAAGGGAAAGGAAGGGAAAGAGACAGTTCATGGGAAAGACTGAAACCAAGGAAAAGAGACAGGCAAAGGGGAAAGAGGTAAAAGAGAGAGTTAATGCAGAAAATGGAAATAAGGGAAAAAAGACAGGCGATGAGAACAGAGGTAAAAGAGACAGTGAGGAGAAGAGGGGAAAGAGAAGTGCGGCCATAGCGGAAAACCAGGGAAAAGAGACAATGGAGTGGAAAGAAGGGAAAAGCGACAGGCGAGGGAAAAGATGGGAAAGAGAGAGTCCATGGAAAAGAAGGAATCCAGGGAAAAGAGACAGTCGAGGGGACAAAAGGGAAAGAGACAGTTCATTGAAAAGAGGGAAATCAGGGAAAGAGACAGGAGAGGGGAAAAGAGCTAAAAGAGAGGATTCCTGCAGAAGCGGGAAAACAGGGAAAAGAGATGGGCATGGGGAAAAGAGACAGGCGAATGGGGAAAGAGCGGAAAGAGAGAGTTAATGCAGAATTGGGAAAGCAGGGAATAGAGGCGTGCGAGGTGAAGAGAGTTTAAAAGAGACAAGTGAGGAAAAGAGGGCAAAGAGACAAGAGAGGACATAGCGGAAAACCAGGGAAAAGAGTTGAGGGAAAAGATGGGAAAAGAGACATGCGAGGGAAAAGAAGAGGAAGAGAGAGTTCATGGAAAAAAGGGAAACCAGGGAAAAGAGACAGTCCAGTTGATGGGGAAAGAGTGGAAAGAGTGAGGGGACGGCAAAGATGAAAAGCAGGGGAAAGAGACAGTCGAGGGAATGGAGGGCAAAGAGAGAGTTCATGGAGGGGGGAGAGTTCATGGGGGGGCGGAAACAGGGAAAAGAGACAGGTGAAAAGGAAAGAGCTAAACGGGAGAGTCAACTCAGAAGAGGGAAAGCAGGGAAAAGAGGCATGCGAGGTGAAGAGAGATTAAAAGAGACAAGTGAGGAAAAGATGGGAAAGAGACAAGCAAGGACATAGCGGAAAACCAGGGAAAAGAGACAGGCGAATGGGGAAAGAGCAGAAAGAGAGTGTTAATGCAGAGGAGGGAATGCAAGGAAAAGAGGCGGGTGAGGCAAAAAGAGCGAAAAGAGACAGTTAATGCAGAAAGGGGAAACCAGGGGAAGGAGGCGATGACAAAAGTTGGGAAAAGAGACAGTTGATGAGAAAACAGGGTGAAGAGACAGTCGAGGGTGAAAAGAAGGGAAAGAGAGAATTCATGGGAAAAAACGGTAACCAGGGAAAAGAGATAATCCAGTTGATGAGAAAAGAGTGGAAAGAGTGAGGGGACGGCAAAGACGAAAAGCAGGGGGAAGAGACAGTCGAGGGAATGGAGGGCAAAGAGAGAGTTCATGGCGGGAGAGAGTTCATTGGGGGGGGTGGAAACAGGGAAAAGAGACAGGTGAAAAGGAAAGAGCTAAAAGGGAGAGTAAACTCAGAAGAGGGAAAGCAGGGAAAAGAGGCATGCGAGGTGAAGAGAGAGTAAAAGAGACAAGTGAGGAAAAGATGGGAAAGAGACAAGCGAGGACATAGCGGAAAACCAGGGGAAAGAGTTGAGGGAAAAGATGGGAAAAGAGACATGCGAGGGAAAAGAAGAGGAAGACAGAGTTCATGGAAAAGAGGGAATCCAGGGAAAAGAGACAGTCGTGGGGAAATGGAAGGGAAAGAGACAGTTCATTGAAAAGAGGTATATCAGGGAAAGAGACAGGAGAGGGGAAAAGAGCTAAAAGAGAGGATTCCTGCAGAAGCGGGAAAACAGGGAAAAGAGATGGGCATGGGGAAAAGAGACAGGCGAATGGGGAAAGAGCGGAAAGAGAGAGTTAATGCAGAATTGGGAAAGCAGGGAATAGAGGCGTGCGAGGTGAAGAGAGTTTAAAAGAGACAAGTGAGGAAAAGAGGGCAAAGAGACAAGAGAGGACATAGCGGAAAACCAGGGAAAAGAGTTGAGGGAAAAGATGAGAAAAGAGACATGCGAGGGAAAAGAAGAGGAAGAGAGAGTTCATGGAAAAAAGGGAAACCAGGGAAAAGAGACAGTCCAGTTGATGAGAAAAGAGTGGAAAGAGTGAGGGGACGGCAAAGATGAAAAGCAGGGGAAAGAGACAGTCGAGGGAATGGAGGGCAAAGAGAGAGTTCATGGAGGGGGGAGAGTTCATGGGGGGGCGGAAACAGGGAAAAGAGACAGGTGAAAAGGAAAGAGCTAAACGGGAGAGTAAACTCAGAAGAGGGAAAGCAGGGAAAAGAGGCATGCGAGGTGAAGAGAGATTAAAAGAGACAAGTGAGGAAAAGATGGGAAAGAGACAAGCAAGGACATAGCGGAAAACCAGGGGAAAGAGTTGAGGGAAAAGATGGGAAAAGAGACATGGGAGGGAAAAGAAGGGGAAGAGAGAGTTCATGGAAAAGAGGGAATCCAGGGAAAAGAGACAGTCGAGGGGAAAAGGAAGGGAAAGAGACAGTTCATTGAAAAGTGGGAAATCAGGGAAAGAGACAGGAGAGGGGAAAAGAGCTAAAAGAGGGGAAAAGAGCTAAAAGAGAGGGTTCCTGCAGAAGCAGGAAAACAGGGAAAAGAGATGGGCATGGGAAAAAGAGGTAAAAAGATAAGCAACAGTAGAGCGGGAACAGAAACAGTCAAGGGAAAGGAAGGGAAAGAGACAGTGGAGTGGAAATAAAGGAAAAGCGACAGGCGAGGGAATAGATGGGAAAGGGAGCGTTCATGGAAAAGACGGAAACCAGGGAAAAGAGCCAGGCGAATGGGAAAGAGCGGAAAGAGAGAGTTAATGCAGAGGAGGGAATGCAGGGAAAAGAGGCGGACGAGGCAAAAAGAGCTGAAAGAGACAGTTTATGCAGAAGGGGGAAACCAGGGGAAAGAGCCGATGACAAATGTTGAGAAAAGAGACCGTTGATGAGAAAACAGGGTGAAGAGACAGTCGAGGGTAAAAAGAAGGGAACGAGAGAGTTCATGGGAAAAAGGGGAAACCAGGGAAAAGAGACAGTCGAGGGAAAAGAAGCGAAAGAGACAGTTCATTGAAAAGAGGTAAAACAGGGAAAAGAGACAGTCCAGTTGATGGGAGAAGAGTGGAAAGAGTGAGGCGAGGGCCAAGACAAAAAGCAGGGGAAAGAGACAGTCGAGGGAAAGGAGGGCAAAGAGAGAGTTCATGGGGGGTGGAAACAGGGGAAAGAGACAGGTGAAAAGGAAAGAGCTAAAAGGGAGAGTAAACTCAGAATTGGGAAAGCAGGGAAAAGAGGCATGCGAGGTGAAGAGAGTTTAAAAGAGACAAGTGAGGAAAAGAGGGGAAAGAGACAAGTGAGGACATAGCGGAAAACCAGGGGAAAGAGTTGAGGGAAAAGATGGGAAAACAGACATGCGAGGGAAAAGAAGAGGAAGAGAGAGTTCATGGAAAAGAGGGAATCTAGGGAAAAGAGAAAGTCGAGGGGAAAAAAGGGAAAGAGACGGTTCATTGAAAAGAGGGCAACCAGGGAAAGAGACAGGAGAGGGGAAAAGAGCTTAAGGAGAGGATTCCTGCAGAAGCGGGAAAACAGGGAAAAGAGATGGGCATGGGCAAAAGAGGTAAAAAGATAAGCAACGGTTGAGCGGGAAAAGAAACAGTGAAGGGAAAGGAAGGGAAAGAGACAGTGGAGTGGAAAGAAGGGAAAAGCGACAGGCGAGGGAATAGATGGGAAAGAGAGCGTTCATGGAAAAGACGGAAACCAGGGAAAAGAGCCAGGCGAATGGGAAAGAGCGGAAAGAGAGAGTTAATGCAGAGGAGGGAATGCAGGGAAAAGAGGCGGGCGAGGCAAAAAGAGCTGAAAGAGACAGTTAATGCAGAAGGGGGAAACCAGGGGAAAGAGGCGATGACAAATGTTGGGAAAAGAGACCGTTGATGAGAAAACAGGGTGAAGAGACAGTCGAGGGTGAAAAGAAGGGAAAGAGAGAGTTCATGAAAAAAAGGGGAAACCAGGGAAAAGAGACAGTCCAGTTGATGGGGAAAGAGTGGAAAGAGTGAGGCGAGGGCAAAGACAAAAAGCAGGGGAAAGAGACAGTCAAGGGAAAGGAGGGCAAAGAGAGAGTTCATGGGGGGTGGAAACAGGGGAAAGAGACAGGTGAAAAGGAAAGAGCTAAAAGGGAGAGTAAACTCAGAATTGGGAAAGCAGGGAAAAGAGGCATGCGAGGTGAAGAGAGGTTAAAAGAGACAAGTGAGGAAATGAGGGGAAAGAGACAAGTGAGGATATAGCGGAAAACGAGGGAAAACAGTTGAGGGAAAAGATGGGAAAACAAACATGCGAGGGAAAAGAAGGGGAAGAGAGAGTTGATTGAAAAGAGGGAATCCAGGGAAAAGAGACAGTCGAGGGGGAAAGGAAGGGAAAGAGACAGTTCATGGGAAAAATTGAAACCAAGGAAAAGAGACAGGCGAAGGGGAAAGACCTAAAAGAGAGAGTTAATGCAGAAAATGGAAATTAGGGGAAAAAGACAGGCGATGAGAACAGAGGTAAAAGAGACAGTGAGGAGAAGAGGGGAAAGAGAGAAGTGCGGCCATAGCGGAAAAACAGGGAAAAGAGTTGAGGGAAAAGATGGGAAAACAGACATGCGAGGGAAAAGAAAGGGAAGAGAGAGTTCATGGAAAAGAGGGAATCCAAGGGAAAAGAGGCAGTCGAGGGGAATGTCCTGGTTTCAGCTGGGATGTAGTTAACTGTCTTCCTAGTAGCTGGTACAGTGCTATGTTTTGAGTTCAGTATGTGAAGAATGTTGATAACACTGATGTTTTCAGTTGTTGCTCAGTAGTGTTTAGACTACAGTCAAGGATTTTTCAGCTTCTCATGCCCAGCCAGGGCACCTGACCCAAACTGGCCAACAGTGTATTCCATACCGTGTGACGTCCCATCTAGTTTAGGAACTGGGAAGGGGGGGGCAGGGTTTTTTCGCCGCTCGGGGACTGGCTGGGTGTCGGTTGGCGGGTGGTGAGCAATTGCCCTGCGCATCATTTGTACATTTCAATCCTTTTATTACTACTGTTGTCATTTTATTAGTGTTATCATTATCATTATTAGTCTCTTCTTTTCTGTTCTATTAAATCGTTCTTATCTCAACCCAGGAGTTTTACTTCTTTTCCTGATTTTCTCCCCCATCCCACTGGATGGGGGGGAGTGAGTGAGCGGCTGCGTGGTGCTTAGTTGCTGGCTGGGGTTAAACCACGACAGTCCTTTTGGCGCCCAACGTGGGGCACGAAGGGTTGAGATAACGACAAACCTGACCAGAGCTTGTTAAAACAAATTTGTCCTAAGCATTCATTATGTTGATTTATGCATTCTTAGAGTTGTTGCTCTGGTTTTTAAGGCTCTGTTATGTATCACCTCGCTTGCTGTATGTAGTTCCTCTTCTACTGCTTATCATCCGTGGGAGGTGGATTAAGGTTTTCGCTTTGATGTATGGTATAACTCTGGTTTATGGTATGATAAAGTCATCAGCTGTGGGATTAATCCGGTATTTGCACTTAGCATTGTCACCTTTATACTGCGGGAGCCATCTGTGGGAAACTATTAATAATTATACCATTTACCTTTCCTCCATGGAAAACCAGTCTGTGGGTGGGGTACCTTTCTTCCCCTCTCCTTTCTCCTTCGGTCCAGTTACAATGGTGTTTGAGGATTTTGAAAAATTTGAATACTCCTGGAATGTTGGGACTAGCACGGTCCTAGCCCTACTGCTAGGAATTAGCATACTTCTGAATGTGGTTCAGCTCTCGTTTAAGGTTAAACAGCTGTTTAAGAAGATCACCCAGAGATGTGCCCCAAGGCTGGATAATTATGAGTGGCAGGGTGTGTGGGGTAGTATGGGCAAGTACCTAGAAAAGTGGGCACCTCCGACGTTTTGGAAATTCACCCCTGAACAAGTGCAGGATCCAGAAGAACTAGTACAATGTTTGGAAAAGGTATGCTGTCACCCCGGCAGCTCCAGAGAGATACAAATCACTGCAACGTGCTGGGGCCTGGCCCATGCCTATCGAGCCCTGTTCGACACCACTCAGTACCCTCAAGGGGAAGAGAAAGTCTCTGGACCTAACAACAAAATGATGAGCACCGCGGCCACCCAAACCTTGGCAACGGGCGCTGCGGCCCCTCCAGCCCCGGCAAGGAGCATTGCAGGCACCCAGACCTTGGCGACAGGCACCGTGACCCCTCCAGCCCCGGCAACGAGAACTCGGGCTACCCAAACCTCAACAACAGGCACTGCAGCCCCTCCAGCCCCAGCAATGAGTACAGCAGCCACCCAAACCTCAGCAACGGGCACTGCAGTCCCTCCAGCCCCAGCGACGAGCACTGCTGCTACCCAAACCTCGGTGACAGACACTGCGGTTATCCAAAACCCAGTGAGCGATACTGCAACTGAACCAGCGGACCAACCTGCACCAGCATCAGTTGCCCCCGTACAGAAAAAGAAATATACAAAAAAATCAGTTCGCTTAGCGAAGGATGAAGGTGAACCAGGGTCATCACGGGAACCGGAGGAAGAGGCAGAACCAGAGGTAATAACCCGGTCCCTATCCTTGAGTGAGCTGCGGGATCTGCGAAAAGACTTTGGCCGCCGTATAGGTGAGCATATTATCACCTGGCTCCTCCGATGCTGGGACAATGGGGCTAATAGCTTGGAATTAGAAGGTAGGGAAGCCAAGCAGCTGGGATCGCTTGCCAGGGAAGGTGGCATTGACAAGGCAATTGGAAGAGGGACACAAGCCATCAGCCTCTGGAGGCGACTCCTGTCAAGTGTGAAGGAAAGGTACCCCTTTAAGGAAGATGTTATATGTCAATCAAGCAAGTGGACCACCATGGAAAAAGGTATTCAATATCTGAGGGAATTAGCTGTGCTAGAGACGATCCATCATGACCCGGACAACCCACAATTACCCAAAGATCCAGACGAAGTCCAATGCACACGACCCATGTGGCGGAAGTTTGTACGGAGCGCACCATCATCTTATGCCAACGCATTGGCAATAATGGCCTGGAAGGATGAAGAGGCACCGACAGTGGAGGAAGTGGCTCGCCAACTCTGTCAATACGAAGAAAATCTCTCCTCCTCCCTACAAGCCTGCATTGCAGCTGTGGAGAAGCTGTCCGAGGATGTCCAACAAATCAAAGAGGATATGTCCTACTCCACACGTGTAAGGACCAATGTCTCAGCTATTAGGAGTGAGCGCTCCTCTTCCCAAGAGAGAGAATATAGAAGGTACACACCGCGAGGTGCCCTGTGGTTTTACCTATGTGATCAGGGAGAGGACATGAGGAAATGGGACGGAAAACCTACCTCGGTCCTAAATGCACGGGTACGTGAACTGCGAGGAAAAACCACCACAAAAGGGGATTCTACCAGGAAAAATGCCGCTCCAGTTTCCAAACAGAGTAGAAGGGCTGATTTCATTTCCGATCCTCTTGAAGGGACTTCTGAGCCAATTTTACGAGAAGTGAATACTGAATACTCTAACCAGAATTAGAGGGGCCCTGCCTCCAGCCAGGTGGAGGAAAGGGATAACCGGGTCTATTGGACTGTGTGGATTCGATGGCCTGGCACGTCAGACCCACAGGAGTATAAGGCTCTAGTAGACACCGGCGCACAGTGCACTCTAATGCCATCAAGTTATAAAGGGACAGAATCCATTTGTATTTCTGGTGTGACAGGGGGATCCCAAGAATTAACTGTATTGGAAGCTGAAGTAAGCCTAACTGGAAATGAATGGCAGAAACACCCCATTGTGACTGGTCCAGAGGCTCCGTGTATCCTTGGCATAGACTATCTCAGGAGGGGGTATTTTAAGGACCCGAAGGGGTATCGATGGGCTTTTGGTATAGCTGCCTTGGAGACGGAGGGCACTGAACAGCTGTCTACCCTGCCTGGTCTCTCTCAAGACCCTTCGATTGTGGGGTTGCTCAAGGTTGAAGAACAACAAGTGCCAATTGCTACCACGACGGTGCACCGGCGGCAATATCGCACCAACCGAGACTCTCTGATTCCCATCCACAAGTTGATTCGCCAACTGGAGAGCCAAGGAGTGATCAGCAAAACCCGCTCACCCTTTAATAGTCCCATATGGCCAGTGCAGAAGTCTAATGGGGAGTGGAGACTAACAGTTGACTATCGCGGCCTGAATGAAGTTACACCACCGCTGAGTGCTGCCGTTCCAGCTATGCTAGAACTTCAATACGAGCTAGAGTCAAAGGCAGCCAAGTGGTATGCCACAATTGACATTGCTAATGCGTTTTTCTCAATCCCTCTGGCAGCAGAGTGCCGTCCACAATTTGCCTTTACTTGGAGAGGTGTCCAGTACACTTGGAATCGATTGCCCCAGGGGTGGAAACACAGCCCCACCATTTGCCATGGACTAATCCAGACTGCACTGGAAAAAGGTGAAGCTCCGGAACACCTGCAATACATTGATGACATCATCGTATGGGGCAACACAGCAGAAGAAGTCTTTGAGAAAGGGAAGAAAATAATCCAAATCCTTCTGAAAGCCGGTTTTGCCATAAAAGAAAGTAAGGTCAAGGGACCTGCGCAGGAGATCCAGTTTTTGGGAATAAAATGGCAAGATGGACGTCGTCAGATCCCAATGGATGTGATTAATAAAATAGCAGCTATGTCTCCCCCGACTAATAAAAAGGACACACAGGCCTTCTTAGGTGTCGTGGGGTTTTGGAGAATGCATATTCCAAATTACAGTTTGATTGTAAGCCCTCTCTATCAAGTGACCCGGAAGAAGAATGATTTTAAATGGGGCCCTGAACAACAACAAGCCTTTGAACAAATTAAACGGGAGATTGTTCATGCCGTAGCCCTTGGACCAGTCCGGACAGGACAAGATGTCAAAAATGTGCTCTATACTGCAGCTGGGGAGAATGGCCCTACCTGGAGCCTCTGGCAGAAAGCACCTGGGGAGACCCGAGGCCGACCCCTGGGGTTTTGGAGTCGAGGATATCGAGGATCCGAGGCTCGCTATACTCCAACTGAAAAAGAGATATTGGCAGCGTATGAAGGAGTTCGAGCTGCCTCAGAAGTGGTTGGTACTGAGACACAGCTCCTCTTAGCACCCCGACTACCAGTGCTGGGCTGGATGTTCAAAGGGAGGGTCTCCTCTACACATCACGCGACTGATGCCACGTGGAGTAAGTGGATCGCACTGATCACACAACAGGCTCGCATAGGAAACCCCAGTTGCCCAGGAATTTTAGAAGTAATCACGGACTGGCCAGAAGGCAAAGATTTTGGAATGTCACCAGAGGAGGAGGTGGCATGTGCTGAAGAGGCCCCGCTGTATAATAAACTGCCAGAAAATGAGAGGCAATATGCCCTGTTCACTGATGGGTCCTGTCGCATTGTGGGAAAGCATCGAAGGTGGAAAGCTGCTGTATGGAGTCCTACACGACAAGTTGCAGAAACTGTTGAAGGAGAGGGTGAATCGAGTCAGTTTGCAGAGGTGAAAGCCATCCAGCTAGCATTAGATATTGCTGAAAGAGAAAAGTGGCCAGTGCTCTATCTCTATACTGACTCATGGATGGTGGCAAATGCCCTGTGGGGGTGGTTACAGCAATGGAAGCAGAGCAACTGGCAGCGCAGAGGTAAACCCATTTGGGCTGCCACGCTGTGGCAAGATATTGCGTCCCGACTAGAGAATCTGGTTGTAAAAGTACGTCATGTAGATGCTCACGTACCCAAGGGTCGGGCCACTGAAGAACATCGAAACAACGAACAGGTGGATCAGGCTGCCAAGATTGAAGTGTCTCAGGTGGACCTGGACTGGCAACATAAGGGTGAGCTATTTATGGCTCGATGGGCCCATGATACTTCAGGCCATCAGGGAAGAGATGCAACATATAGATGGGCTCGAGATCGAGGGGTGGACCTGACCATGGACACTATCGCGCAGTTTATCCATGAATGTGAAACATGTGCTGCAATTAAGCAAGCCAAGCGGTTAAAGCCCCTGTGGTATGGAGGGCGATGGCTGAAATATAAATTTGGGGAAGCCTGGCAGATTGACTATATCACACTCCCACAAACTCGCCAAGGCAAGCGCTATGTGCTTACAATGGTGGAAGCAACCACCGGATGGCTGGAAACATATTCTGTACCCCATGCCACTGCCCGGAACACTATCCTGGGCCTTGAGAAGCAGGTCTTGTGGCGACATGGCACCCCAGAAAGAATTGAGTCAGACAATGGGACTCATTTCCGAAACAACCTCATAGACACCTGGGCCAAAGAGCACGGCATTGAGTGGGTGTATCATATCCCCTATCATGCACCAGCCTCTGGGAAAATTGAGCGATACAATGGACTGTTAAAGACTACATTGAGAGCAATGGGGGGCGGAACTTTCAAACATTGGGATACACATTTAGCAAAAGCCACCTGGTTAGTCAACACCAGAGGATCTGCCAATCGGAGTGGCCCTGCCCAATCAGAATTGTTACATACTGTAGAAGGGGCTAAAGTCCCTGTAGTGCACATGAAAAACATGTTAGGGAAAACAGTCTGGGTTACTCCTGCCTCAGGCAAAGGTAAACCCATTCATGGGATTGCTTTTGCTCAAGGGCCTGGGTGCACTTGGTGGGTGATGCGAAAAGATGGGGAAGTCCGATGTGTGCCTCAAGGGGATTTGATTTTAGGTGAAAATAGCCAGAATTAAACTGTATGATATTAGTTGCTATATAATCCTGCTACTGTATGTTATCATTACTATAATTGTTATATGCTATATCCATAGTACTATAGTAAGAATCACTTGGATCAAGCAAGAAAGAACTGTGATAAAACTGAGCAAAGCGCAGTAGAGGTGGATCCAGAACTGACTCCAGCATGCAACAATCCAATGGTGCACACCATCCTCCTGCTGCGCCAAATGTCATCTGCTCGTCACACCGCACTGAAGCCCAATTCTGCTCTACCGACTGAGAGGACTTTGCACCATCCCTCCTGCTCAGACAGACTGGTATGACAGATGGAGCCCAGAGTCAGAAACTAAATGAACTCAACAAACATTTTATGAACATAAAGAACTAACGAACTGATATCTCTGTGTGTGTATACTTATATATCTATATATATCTCATTGTTCATATGTCTCAAAGGGATGGAAAGGTGGTGATGATTGATCAGAATGTAACTAAAGGTATGGGAACTGAGCATGACGTCAATGGTATAGAATAAGGGGTGGATACTGTCCTGGTTTCAGCTGGGATAGAGTTAACTGTCTTCCTAGTAGCTGGTACAGTGCTATGTTTTGAGTTCAGTATGTGAAGAATGTTGATAACACTGATGTTTTCAGTTGTTGCTCAGTAGTGTTTAGACTACAGTCAAGGATTTTTCAGCTTCTCATGCCCAGCCAGGGCACCTGACCCAAACTGGCCAACAGTGTATTCCATACCATGTGACGTCCCATCTAGTTTAGGAACTGGGAAGGGGGGGGCAGGGTTTTTTCGCCGCTCGGGGACTGGCTGGGTGTCGGTCGGCGGGTGGTGAGCAATTGCCCTGCGCATCATTTGTACATTTCAATCCTTTTATTACTACTGTTGTCATTTTATTAGTGTTATCATTATCATTATTAGTCTCTTCTTTTCTGTTCTATTAAATCGTTCTTATCTCAACCCAGGAGTTTTACTTCTTTTCCTGATTTTCTCCCCCATCCCACTGGATGGGGGGGAGTGAGTGAGCGGCTGCGTGGTGCTTAGTTGCTGGCTGGGGTTAAACCACGACAGGGAAAAAAGGGAAAGAGACAGTTCATTGAAAAGAGGGAAATCAGGGAAAGAGACAGGAGAGGGGAAAAGAGCTTAAGGAGAGGATTCCTGCAGAAGCGGGAAAACAGGGAAAAGAGATGGGCATGGGGAAAAGAGGTAAAAAGCTAAGCAACGGTAGAGCGGGAAAAGAAACAGTCAAGAGAAAGGAAGGGAAAGAGACAGTTCATGGGAAAGATTGAAACCAAGGAAAAGAGTCAGGTGAAGGGGAAAGAGCTAAAAGAGAGAGTTAATACAGAAAATGGAAATAAGGGAAAAAAGACAGGCGATGAGAACAGAGGTAAAAGAGACAGTGAGGAGAAGAGGGGAAAGAGACAAGCGCGGCGATAGCAGAAAACCAGGGAAATAGACAGTGGAGTGGAAAGGAGGGAAAAGCGACAGGCGAGGGAATAGATGGGAAAGAGAGCGTTCATGGAAAAGAGGGAAACCAGGGAAAAGAGACAGGCGAATGGAGAAAGAGCGGTAAGAGAGAGTTAATGCACAGGAGAGAATGCAGGAAAAAGAGGCGGGCGAGGCAAAAAGAGCTGAAAGAGACAGTTAATGCAGAAGGGGGAAACCAGGGGAAAGAGGCGATGACAAATGTTGGGAAAAGAGACCGTTGATGAGAAAACAGGGTGAAGAGACAGTCGAGGGTGAAAAGAAGGGAAAGAGAGATTTCATGGAAAAAAAAAGGGAAACCTGGGAAAAGAGACAGTCCAGTTGATGGGGAAAGAGTGGAAAGAGTGAGGCGACGGCAAAGACGAAAATCAGGGGAAAGAGACAGTCGAGGGAAAGGAGGGCAAAGAGAGAGTTCATGGGGGGTGGAAACAGGGGAAAGAGACAGGTGAAAAGGAAAGAGCTAAAAGGGAGAGTAAACTCAGAATTGGGAAAGCAGGGAAAAGAGGCATGCGAGGTGAAGAGAGTTTAAAAGAGACAAGTGAGGAAATGAGGGGAAAGAGACAAGCGAGGACATAGCAGAAAAACAGGGAAAAGAGTTGAGGGAAAAGATGGGAAAAGAGACATGCGAGGGAAAAGAAGGGGAAGAGAGCGTGCATGGAAAAGAGGGAATCCAGGGAAAAGAGACAGTCGATGGGGAAAAAGTGAAAGAGACAGTTCATTGAAAAGAGGGAAATCAGGGAAAGAGACAGGAGAGGGGAAAAGAGCTAAAAGAGAGGATTCCTGCAGAAGCGGGAAAACAGGGAAAAGAGATGGATGTGGGGAAAAGAGGTAAAAAGATAAGCAAAGGTAGAGCGGGAAAAGAAAGAGTCAAGGGAAAGGAAGGGAAAGAGACAGTTCATGGGAAAGACTGAAACCAAGGAAAAGAGACAGGCGAAGGGGAAAGAGCTAAAAGAGAGAGTTAATGCAGAAAATGGAAATTAGGGAAAAAAGACAGGCGATGAGAACAGAGGTAAAAGAGACAGTGAGGAGAAGAGGGGAAAGAGACAAGCGCGGCCATAGCGGAAAACCAGGGAAAAGAGACAGTGGAGTGGAAAGAAGGGAAAAGCGACAGGCGAGGGAATAGATGGGAAAGAGAGCGTTCATGGAAAAGATGGAAACCCGGGAAAAGAGACAGTCGAGTGGGGAAATAGCGGAAAGAGAGAGCTAATGCAGAGGAGAGAATGCAGGAAAAAGAGGCGGGCGAGGCAAAAAGAGCGAAAAGAGACAGTTAATGCAGAAGGGGGAAACCAGGGGAAAGAGGCGATGACAAAAGTTGGGAAAAGAGACCGTTGATGAGAAAACAGGGTGAAGAGACAGTCGAGGGTGAAAAGAAGGGAAAGAGAGATTTCATGGGGAAAAAAAGGGAAACCAGGGAAAAGAGACAGTCCAGTTGATGGGGAAAGAGTGGAAAGAGTGAGGCGAGGGCAAAGACGAAAATCAGGGGAAAGAGACAGTCGAGGGAAAGGAGGGCAAAGAGAGAGTTCATGGGGGTGGAAACAGGGGAAAGAGACAGGTGAAAAGGAAAGAGCTAAAAGGGAGAGTAAACTCAGAATTGGGAAAGCAGGGAAAAGAGGCGTGCGAGGTGAAGAGAGGTGAAAAGAGACAAGTGAGGAAAAGAGGGGAAAGAGACAAGCGCGGCCATAGCAGAAAACCAGGGAAAACAGTTGAGGGAAAAGATGGGAAAACAAACATGCGAGGGAAAAGAAGGGGAAGAGAGAGTTGATTGAAAAGAGGGAATCCAGGGAAAAGAGACAGTCGAGGGGGGAAGGAAGGGAAAGAGACAGTTCATGGGAAAAATTGAAACCAAGGAAAAGAGACAGGCGAAGGGGAAAGAGCTAAAAGAGAGAGTTAATGCAGAAAATGGAAATTAGGGAAAAAAGACAGGCGATGAGAACAGAGGTAAAAGAGACAGTGAGGAGAAGAGGGGAAAGAGAGAAGTGCGGCCATAGCGGAAAAACAGGGAAAAGAGTTGAGGGAAAAGATGGGAAAACAGACATGCGAGGGAAAAGAAGAGGAAGAGAGAGTTCATGGAAAAGAGGGAATCCAAGGGAAAAGAGGCAGTCGAGGGGAAAAGGAAGTGACAGAGACAGTTCATTGAAAAGAGGGAAATCAGGGAAAGAGACAGGAGAGGGGAAAAGAGCTAAAAGAGAGGATTCCTGCAGAAGCGGGAAAACAGGGAAAAGAGATGGGCATGGGGAAAAGAGGTAAAAAGATAAGCAACAGCAGAGCGGGAAAAGAAAGAGTCAAGAGAAAGGAAGGGAAAGAGACAGTCCATGGGAAAGACTGAAACCAAGGAAAAGAGTCAGGCGAAGGGGAAAGAGCTAAAAGAGAGAGTTAATGCAGAAAATGGAAGTAAGGGAAAAAAGACAGGCGATGAGAACAGAGGTAAAAGAGACAGTGAGGAGAAGAGGGGAAAGAGACAAGCGCGGCCATAGCAGAAAACCAGGGAAATAGACAGTGGAGTGGAAAGGAGGGAAAAGCGACAGGCGAGGGAAAAGATGGGAAAGAGCGCATTCATGGAAAACAGGGAAACCAGGGATAAGAGACAGTCGAGGGGACAAAAGGGAAAGAGACAGTTCATTGAAAAGAGGTAAATCAGGGAAAGAGACAGGAGAGGGGAAAAGAGCTAAAAGAGAGGATTCCTGCAGAAGCGGGAAAACAGGGAAAAGAGATGGGCATGGGGAAAAGAGGTAAAAAGATAAGCAACAGTAGAGCGGGAAAAGAAAGAGTCAAGAGAAAGGAAGGGAAAGAGACAGTCCATGGGAAAGACTGAAACCAAGGAAAAGAGTCAGGCGAAGGGGAAAGAGCTAAAAGAGAGAGTTAATGCAGAAAATGGAAATAAGGGAAAAAAGACAGGCGATGAGAACAGAGGTAAAAGAGACAGTGAGGAGAAGAGGGGAAAGAGAAGTGCGGCCATAGCGGAAAAACAGGGAAAAGAGACAATGGAGTGGAAAGAAGGGAAAAGCGAAAGGCGAGGGAAAAGATGGGAAAGAGAGAGTCCATGGAAAAGAAGGAATCCAGGGAAAAGAGACAGTCGAGGGGACAAAAGGGAAAGAGACAGTTCATTGAAAAGAGGGAAATCAGGGAAAGAGACAGGAGAGGGGAAAAGAGCTAAAAGAGAGGATTCCTGCAGAAGCGGGAAAACAGGGAAAAGAGATGGGCATGGGGAAAAGAGACAGGCGAACGGGGAAAGAGCGGAAAGAGAGAGTTAATGCAGAAGAGGGAAAGCAGGGAAAAGACGCATGCCACATGAAGAGAGGTGAAAAGAGACAAGTGAGGAAAAGAGGGCAAAGAGACAAGAGAGGACATAGCGGAAAACCAGGGAAAAGAGTTGAGGGAAAAGATGGGAAAAGAGACATGCGAGGGAAAAGAAGAGGAAGAGAGAGTTCATGGAAAAAAGGGAAACCAGGGAAAAGAGACAGTCCAGTTGATGGGGAAAGAGTGGAAAGAGTGAGGGGACGGCAAAGATGAAAAGCAGGGGAAAGAGACAGTCGAGGGAATGGAGGGCAAAGAGAGAGTTCATGGAGGGGGGAGAGTTCATGGGGGGGCGGAAACAGGGAAAAGAGACAGGTGAAAAGGAAAGAGCTAAACGGGAGAGTAAACTCAGAAGAGGGAAAGCAGGGAAAAGAGGCATGCGAGGTGAAGAGAGATTAAAAGAGACAAGTGAGGAAAAGATGGGAAAGAGACAAGCAAGGACATAGCGGAAAACCAGGGAAAAGAGACAGGCGAATGGGGAAAGAGCAGAAAGAGAGTGTTAATGCAGAGAAGGGAATGCAAGGAAAAGAGGCGGGTGAGGCAAAAAGAGCGAAAAGAGACAGTTAATGCAGAAAGGGGAAACCAGGGGAAGGAGGCGATGACAAAAATTGGGAAAAGAGACAGTTGATGAGAAAACAGGGTGAAGAGACAGTCGAGGGTGAAAAGAAGGGAAAGAGAGAATTCATGGGAAAAAACGGTAACCAGGGAAAAGAGATAGTCCAGTTGATGAGAAAAGAGTGGAAAGAGTGAGGGGACGGCAAAGACGAAAAGCAGGGGGAAGAGACAGTCGAGGGAATGGAGGGCAAAGAGAGAGTTCATGGCGGGAGAGAGTTCATTGGGGGGGTGGAAACAGGGAAAAGAGACAGGTGAAAAGGAAAGAGCTAAAAGGGAGAGTAAACTCAGAAGAGGGAAAGCAGGGAAAAGAGGCATGCGAGGTGAAGAGAGAGTAAAAGAGACAAGTGAGGAAAAGATGGGAAAGAGACAAGCGAGGACATAGCGGAAAACCAGGGGGAAAGAGTTGAGGGAAAACATGGGAAAAGAGACATGCGAGGGAAAAGAAGAGGAAGAGAGAGTTCATGGAAAAGAGGGAATCCAAGGGAAAAGAGGCAGTCGAGGGGAAAAGGAAGTGACAGAGACAGTTCATTGAAAAGAGGTAAATCAGGGAAAGAGACAGGAGAGGGGAAAAGAGCTAAAAGAGAGGATTCCTGCAGAAGCGGGAAAACAGGGAAAAGAGATGGGCATGGGGAAAAGAGGTAAAAAGATAAGCAACAGTAGAGCGGGAAAAGAAAGAGTCAAGGGAAAGGAAGGGAAAGAGACAGTTCATGGGAAAGACTGAAACCAAGGAATAGAGTCAGGCGAAGGGGAAAGAGCTAAAAGAGAGAGTTAATGCAGAAAATGGAAATAAGGGAAAAAAGACAGGCGATGAGAACAGAGGTAAAAGAGACAGTGAGGAGAAGAGGGGAAAGAGAAGTGCGGCCATAGCGGAAAAACAGGGAAAAGAGACAATGGAGTGGAAAGAAGGGAAAAGCGAAAGGCGAGGGAAAAGATGGGAAAGAGAGAGTCCATGGAAAAGAAGGAATCCAGGGAAAAGAGACAGTCGAGGGGACAAAAGGGAAAGAGACAGTTCATTGAAAAGAGGGAAATCAGGGAAAGAGACAGGAGAGGGGAAAAGAGCTAAAAGAGAGGATTCCTGCAGAAGCGGGAAAACAGGGAAAAGAGATGGGCATGGGGAAAAGAGACAGGCGAACGGGGAAAGAGCGGAAAGAGAGAGTTAATGCAGAAGAGGGAAAGCAGGGAAAAGAGGCATGCCACATGAAGAGAGGTGAAAAGAGACAAGTGAGGAAAAGAGGGCAAAGAGACAAGAGAGGACATAGCGGAAAACCAGGGAAAAGAGTTGAGGGAAAAGATGGGAAAAGAGACATGCGAGGGAAAAGAAGAGGAAGAGAGAGTTCATGGAAAAAAGGGAAACCAGGGAAAAGAGACAGTCCAGTTGATGGGGAAAGAGTGGAAAGAGTGAGGGGACGGCAAAGATGAAAAGCAGGGGAAAGAGACAGTCGAGGGAATGGAGGGCAAAGAGAGAGTTCATGGAGGGGGGAGAGTTCATGGGGGGGCGGAAACAGGGAAAAGAGACAGGTGAAAAGGAAAGAGCTAAAAGGGAGAGTAAACTCAGAAGAGGGAAAGAAGGGAAAAGAGGCATGCGAGGTGAAGAGAGATTAAAAGAGACAAGTGAGGAAAAGATGGGAAAGAGACAAGCAAGGACATAGCGGAAAACCAGGGGAAAGAGTTGAGGGAAAAGATGGGAAAAGAGACATGGGAGGGAAAAGAAGGGGAAGAGAGAGTTCATGGAAAAGAGGGAATCCAGGGAAAAGAGACAGTCGAGGGGAAAAGGAAGGGAAAGAGACAGTTCATTGAAAAGTGGGAAATCAGGGAAAGAGACAGGAGAGGGGAAAAGAGCTAAAACAGGGGAAAAGAGCTAAAAGAGAGGGTTCCTGCAGAAGCAGGAAAACAGGGAAAAGAGATGGGTATGGGAAAAAGAGGTAAAAAGATAAGCAACAGTAGAGCGGGAACAGAAACAGTCAAGGGAAAGGAAGGGAAAGAGACAGTGGAGTGGAAAGAAAGGAAAAGCGACAGGCGAGGGAATAGATGGGAAAGGGAGCGTTCATGGAAAAGACGGAAACCAGGGAAAAGAGCCAGGCGAATGGGAAAGAGCGGAAAGAGAGAGTTAATGCAGAGGAGGGAATGCAAGGAAAAGAGGCGGGTGAGGCAAAAAGAGCGAAAAGAGACAGTTAATGCAGAAAGGGGAAACCAGGGGAAGGAGGCGATGACAAAAGTTGGGAAAAGAGACAGTTGATGAGAAAACAGGGTGAAGAGACAGTCAAGGGTGAAAAGAAGGGAAAGAGAGAATTCATGGGAAAAAACAGTAACCAGGGAAAAGAGATAATCCAGTTGATGAGAAAAGAGTGGAAAGAGTGAGGGGACGGCAAAGATGAAAAGCAGGGGGAAGAGACAGTCGAGGGAATGGAGGGCAAAGAGAGAGTTCATGGGGGGTGGAAACAGGGGAAAGAGACAGGTGAAAAGGAAAGAGCTAAAAGGGAGAGTAAACTCAGAATTGGGAAAGCAGGGAAAAGAGGCATGCGAGGTGAAGAGAGTTTAAAAGAGACAAGTGAGGAAAAGAGGGGAAAGAGACAAGTGAGGACATAGCGGAAAACCAGGGGAAAGAGTTGAGGGAAAAGATGGGAAAACAGACATGCGAGGGAAAAGAAGAGGAAGAGAGAGTTCATGGAAAAGAGGGAATCCAGGGAAAAGAGACAGTCGTGGGGAAATGGAAGGGAAAGAGACAGTTCATTGAAAAGAGGTATATCAGGGAAAGAGACAGGAGAGGGGAAAAGAGCTAAAAGAGAGGATTCCTGCAGAAGCGGGAAAACAGGGAAAAGAGATGGCTGTGGGGAAAAGAGGCAAAAAGATAAGCAAAGGTAGAGCGGGAAAAGACACAGTCAAGGGAAAAGAAGGGAAAGAGACAGTTCATGGGAAAGGCTGAAACCAAGGAAAAGAGACAGGCGAAGGGGAAAGAGCTAAAAGAGAGAGTTAATGCAGAAAATGGAAATTAGGGAAAAAAGACAGGCGATGAGAACAGAGATAAAAGAGACAGTGAGGTGAAGAGGGGAAAGAGAGAAGTGCGGCCATAGCGGAAAAACAGGGAAAAGAGACAATGGAGTGGAAAGAAGGGGAAAGCGACAGGCGAGGGAAAAGATGGGAAAGAGAGAGTCCATGGAAAAGAGGGAATCCAGGGAAAAGAGACAGTCGAGGGGACAAAAGGGAAAGAGACAGTTCATTGAAAAGAGGGAAATCAGGGAAAGAGACAGGAGAGGGGAAAAGAGCTAAAAGAGAGGATTCCTGCAGAAGCGGGAAAACAGGGAAAAGAGATGGGCATGGGGAAAAGAGACAGGCGAATGGGGAAAGAGCGGAAAGAGAGAGTTAATGCAGAATTGGGAAAGCAGGGAATAGAGGCGTGCGAGGTGAAGAGAGTTTAAAAGAGACAAGTGAGGAAAAGAGGGCAAAGAGACAAGAGAGGACATAGCGGAAAACCAGGGGAAAGAGTTGAGGGAAAAGATGAGAAAAGAGACATGCGAGGGAAAAGAAGAGGAAGAGAGAGTTCATGGAAAAGAGGGAATCCAGGGAAAAGAGACAGTCGTGGGGAAATGGAAGGGAAAGAGACAGTTCATTGAAAAGAGGTATATCAGGGAAAGAGACAGGAGAGGGGAAAAGAGCTAAAAGAGAGGATTCCTGCAGAAGCGGGAAAACAGGGAAAAGAGATGGCTGTGGGAAAAAGGTAAAAAGATAAGCAACAGTAGAGCGGGAAAAGAAAGAGTCAAGGGAAAGGAAGGGAAAGAGACAGTTCATGGGAAAGACTGAAACCAAGGAAAAGAGTCAGGCGAAGGAGAAAGAGCTAAAAGAGAGAGTTAATGCAGAAAATGGAAATAAGGGAAAAAAGAGACAGGTGATGAGAACAGAGGTAAAAGAGACAAGTGAGGAAAAGATGGGAAAGAGACAAGCGAGGACATAGCGGAAAACCAGGGGAAAGAGTTGAGGGAAAAGATGGGAAAAGAGACATGGGAGGGAAAAGAAGGGGAAGAGAGAGTTCATGGAAAAGAGGGAATCCAGGGAAAAGAGACAGTCGAGGGGAAAAGGAAGGGAAAGAGACAGTTCATTGAAAAGTGGGAAATCAGGGAAAGAGACAGGAGAGGGGAAAAGAGCTAAAAGAGGGGAAAAGAGCTAAAAGAGAGGGTTCCTGCAGAAGCGGGAAAACAGGGAAAAGAGATGGGCATGGGAAAAAGAGGTAAAAAGATAAGCAACAGTAGAGCGGGAAAAGAAAGAGTCAAGGGAAAGGAAGGGAAAGAGACAGTTCATGGGAAAGACTGAAACCAAGGAAAAGAGACAGGCAAAGGGGAAAGAGCTAAAAGAGACAGTTAATGCAGAAAATGGAAATAAGGGAAAAAAGACAGGCGATGAGAACAGAGGTAAAAGAGACAGTGAGGAGAAGAGGGGAAAGAGAAGTGCGGCCATAGCGGAAAAACAGGGAAAAGAGACAATGGAGTGGAAAGAAGGGAAAAGCGACAGGCGAGGGAAAAGATGGGAAAGAGAGAGTCCATGGAAAAGAAGGAATCCAGGGAAAAGAGACAGTCGAGGGGACAAAAGGGAAAGAGACAGTTCATTGAAAAGAGGGAAATCAGGGAAAGAGACAGGAGAGGGGAAAAGAGCTAAAAGAGAGGATTCCTGCAGAAGCGGGAAAACAGGGAAAAGAGATGGGCATGGGGAAAAGAGACAGGCGAACGGGGAAAGAGCGGAAAGAGAGAGTTAATGCAGAAGAGGGAAAGCAGGGAAAAGACGCATGCCACATGAAGAGAGGTGAAAAGAGACAAGTGAGGAAAAGAGGGCAAAGAGACAAGAGAGGACATAGCGGAAAACCAGGGAAAAGAGTTGAGGGAAAAGATGGGAAAAGAGACATGCGAGGGAAAAGAAGAGGAAGAGAGAGTTCATGGAAAAAAGGGAAACCAGGGAAAAGAGATAGTCCAGTTGATGAGAAAAGAGTGGAAAGAGTGAGGGGACGGCAAAGATGAAAAGCAGGGGAAAGAGACAGTCGAGGGAATGGAGGGCAAAGAGAGAGTTCATGGAGGGGGGAGAGTTCATGGGGGGGCGGAAACAGGGAAAAGAGACAGGTGAAAAGGAAAGAGCTAAACGGGAGAGTAAACTCAGAAGAGGGAAAGCAGGGAAAAGAGGCATGCGAGGTGAAGAGAGATTAAAAGAGACAAGTGAGGAAAAGATGGGAAAGAGACAAGCAAGGACATAGCGGAAAACCAGGGAAAAGAGACAGGCGAATGGGGAAGGAGCAGAAAGAGAGTGTTAATGCAGAGGAGGGAATGCAAGGAAAAGAGGCGGGTGAGGCAAAAAGAGCGAAAAGAGACAGTTAATGCAGAAAGGGGAAACCAGGGGAAGGAAGCGATGACAAAAGTTGGGAAAAGAGACAGTTGATGAGAAAACAGGGTGAAGAGACAGTCGAGGGTGAAAAGAAGGGAAAGAGAGAATTCATGGGAAAAAACGGTAACCAGGGAAAAGAGATAGTCCAGTTGATGAGAAAAGAGTGGAAAGAGTGAGGGGACAGCAAAGACGAAAAGCAGGGGGAAGAGACAGTCGAGGGAATGGAGGGCAAAGAGAGAGTTCATGGCGGGGGAGAGTTCATGGGGGGGTGGAAACAGGGAAAAGAGACAGGTGAAAAGGAAAGAGCTAAAAGGGAGAGTAAACTCAGAAGAGGGAAAGCAGGGAAAAGAGGCATGCGAGGTGAAGAGAGAGTAAAAGAGACAAGTGAGGAAAAGATGGGAAAGAGACAAGCGAGGACATAGCGGAAAACCAGGGGAAAGAGTTGAGGGAAACGATGAGAAAAGAGACATGCGAGGGAAAAGAAGAGGAAGAGAGAGTTCATGGAAAAGAGGGAATCCAGGGAAAAGAGACAGTCGTGGGGACAAAAGGGAAAGAGACAGTTCATTGAAAAGAGGGAAATCAGGGAAAGAGACAGCAGAGGGGAAAAGAGCTAAAAGAGAGGATTCCTGCAGAAGCGGGAAAACAGGGAAAAGAGATGGGCATGGGAAAAAGAGGTAAAAAGATAAGCAACAGTAGAGCGGGAAAAGAAAGAGTCAAGGGAAAGGAAGGGAAAGAGACAGTTCATGGGAAAGACTGAAACCAAGGAAAAGAGACAGGCAAAGGGGAAAGAGCTAAAAGAGAGAGTTAATGCAGAAAAATGGAAATTAGGAAGAAAAGACAGGTGATGAGAACAGAGGTAAAAGAGACAGTGAGGAGAAGAGGGGAAAGAGACAAGCGCGGCCATAGCGGAAAAGCAGGGAAAAGAGACAGTGGAGTGGAAAGAAGGGAAAAGCGACAGGCAAGGGACAGTGGAGTAGAAAGAAGGGAAAAGCGACAGGCAAGGGAAAAGACGGGAAAGAGTGAGTTCATTGGAAAGAGGGAAACCTGGGAAAAGAGACAGGCGAATGGGGAAAGACCGGAAAGAGAGAGTTAATGCAGAGGAGGGAATGCAGGAAAAAGAGGCGGGCTAAGCAAAAAGGGCGAAAAAGAGAGAGTTAATGCAGAAGGGGGAAACCAGGGGAAAGAGGCGATGACAAAAGTTGGGAAAAGAGACCGTTGATGAGAAAACAGGGTGAAGAGACAGTCGAGGGTGAAAAGAAGGGAAAGAGAGATTTCATGGAAAAAAAAAGGGAAACCAGGGAAAAGAGACAGTCCAGTTGATGGGGAAAGAGTGGAAAGAGTGAGGCGAGGGCAAAGACGAAAATCAGGGGAAAGAGACAGTCGAGGGAAAGGAGGGAAAAGAGAGAGTTCATGGGGGGTGGAAACAGGGGAAAGAGACAGGTGAAAAGGAAAGAGCTAAAAGGGAGAGTAAACTCAGAATTGGGAAAGCAGGGAAAAGAGGCGTGCGAGGTGAAGAGAGGTTAAAAGAGACAAGTGAGGAAATGAGGGGAAAGAGACAAGTGAGGACATAGCGGAAAACGAGGGAAAACAGTTGAGGGAAAAGATGGGAAAACAAACATGCGAGGGAAAAGAAGGGGAAGAGAGAGTTGATTGAAAAGAGGGAATACAGGGAAAAGAGACAGTCGAGGGGGGAAGGAAGGGAAAGAGACAGTTCATGGGAAAAATTGAAACCAAGGAAAAGAGACAGGCGAAGGGGAAAGAGCTAAAAGAGAGAGTTAATGCAGAAAATGGAAATTAGGGAAAAAAGACAGGCGATGAGAACAGAGGTAAAAGAGACAGTGAGGAGAAGAGGGGAAAGAGAGAAGTGCGGCCATAGCGGAAAAACAGGGAAAAGAGACAATGGAGTGGAAAGAAGGGAAAAGCGACAGGCGAGGGAAAAGATGGGAAAGAGAGAGTCCATGGAAAAGAGGGAATCCAGGGAAAAGAGACAGTCGAGGGGACAAAAGGGAAAGAGACAGTTCATTGAAAAGAGGGAAATCAGGGAAAGAGACAGGAGAGGGGAAAAGAGCTAAAAGAGAGGATTCCTGCAGAAGCGGGAAAACAGGGAAAAGAGATGGGCATGGGGAAAAGAGACAGACAGGCGAACGGGGAAAGAGCGGAAAGAGAGAGTTAATGCAGAAGAGGGAAAGCAGGGAAAAGAGGCATGCCACATGAAGAGAGGTGAAAAGAGACAAGTGAGGAAAAGAGGGCAAAGAGACAATCGAGGACATAGCGGAAAACCAGGGAAAAGAGTTGAGGGAAAAGATGGGAAAAGAGACATGCGAGGGAAAAGAAGAGGAAGAGAGAGTTCATGGAAAAAAGGGAAACCAGGGAAAAGAGACAGTCCAGTTGATGGGGAAAGAGTGGAAAGAGTGAGGGGACGGCAAAGATGAAAAGCAGGGGAAAGAGATAGTCGAGGGAATGGAGGGCAAAGAGAGAGTTCATGGAGGGGGGAGAGTTCATGGGGGGGCGGAAACAGGGAAAAGAGACAGGTGAAAAGGAAAGAGCTAAACGGGAGAGTAAACTCAGAAGAGGGAAAGCAGGGAAAAGAGGCATGCGAGGTGAAGAGAGATTAAAAGAGACAAGTGAGGAAAAGATGGGAAAGAGACAAGCAAGGACATAGCGGAAAACCAGGGAAAAGAGACAGGCGAATGGGGAAAGAGCAGAAAGAGAGTGTTAATGCAGAGGAGGGAATGCAAGGAAAAGAGGCGGGTGAGGCAAAAAGAGCGAAAAGAGACAGTTAATGCAGAAAGGGGAAACCAGGGGAAGGAGGCGATGACAAAAGTTGGGAAAAGAGACAGTTGATGAGAAAACAGGGTGAAGAGACAGTCGAGGGTGAAAAGAAGGGAAAGAGAGAATTCATGGGAAAAAACGGTAACCAGGGAAAAGAGATAGTCCAGTTGATGAGAAAAGAGTGGAAAGAGTGAGGGGACGGCAAAGACGAAAAGCAGGGGGAAGAGACAGTCGAGGGAATGGAGGGCAAAGAGAGAGTTCATGGCGGGGGAGAGTTCATGGGGGGGTGGAAACAGGGAAAAGAGACAGGTGAAAAGGAAAGAGCTAAAAGGGAGAGTAAACTCAGAAGAGGGAAAGCAGGGAAAAGAGGCATGCGAGGTGAAGAGAGAGTAAAAGAGACAAGTGAGGAAAAGATGGGAAAGAGACAAGCGAGGACATAGCGGAAAACCAGGGGAAAGAGTTGAGGGAAAAGATGAGAAAAGAGACATGCGAGGGAAAAGAAGAGGAAGAGAGAGTTCATGGAAAAGAGGGAATCCAGGGAAAAGAGACAGTCGTGGGGAAATGGAAGGGAAAGAGACAGTTCATTGAAAAGAGGTATATCAGGGAAAGAGACAGGAGAGGGGTAAAGAGCTAAAAGAGAGGATTCCTGCAGAAGCGGGAAAACAGGGAAAAGAGATGGCTGTGGGAAAAAGGTAAAAAGATAAGCAACAGTAGAGCGGGAAAAGAAAGAGTCAAGGGAAAGGAAGGGAAAGAGACAGTTCATGGGAAAGGCTGAAACCAAGGAAAAGAGTCAGGCGAAGGAGAAAGAGCTAAAAGAGAGAGTTAATGCAGAAAATGGAAATAAGGGAAAAAAGACAGGTGATGAGAACAGAGGTAAAAGAGACAAGTGAGGAAAAGATGGGAAAGAGACAAGCGAGGACATAACAGAAAACCAGGGAAAAGAGTTGAGGGAAAAGATGGGAAAAGAGACATGCGAGGGAAAAGAAGAGTTCATGGAAAAGAGGGAATCCATTGAAAAGAGACAGGCGAGGGGAAAAAAGGGAAAGAGACAGTTCATTGAAAAGTGGGAAATCAGGGAAAGAGACAGGAGAGGGGAAAAGAGCTAAAAGAGGGGAAAAGAGCTAAAAGAGAGGGTTCCTGCAGAAGCGGGAAAACAGGGAAAAGAGATGGGCATGGGAAAAAGAGGTAAAAAGATAAGCAACAGTAGAGCGGGAAAAGAAAGAGTCAAGGGAAAGGAAGGGAAAGAGACAGTTCATGGGAAAGACTGAAACCAAGGAAAAGAGACAGGCAAAGGGGAAAGAGCTAAAAGAGAGAGTTAATGCAGAAAAATGGAAATTAGGAAGAAAAGACAGGTGATGAGAACAGAGGTAAAAGAGACAGTGAGGAGAAGAGGGGAAAGAGACAAGCGCGGCCATAGCGGAAAACCAGGGAAAAGAGACAGTGGAGTGGAAAGAAGGGAAAAGCGACAGGCAAGGGACAGTGGAGTAGAAAGAAGGGAAAAGCGACAGGCAAGGGAAAAGACGGGAAAGAGTGAGTTCATTGGAAAGAGGGAAACCTGGGAAAAGAGACAGGCGAATGGGGAAAGACCGGAAAGAGAGAGTTAATGCAGAGGAGGGAATGCAGGAAAAAGAGGCGGGCTAAGCAAAAAGAGCGAAAAAGAGACAGTTAATGCAGAAGGGGGAAACCAGGGGAAAGAGGCGATGACAAAAGTTGGGAAAAGAGACCGTTGATGAGAAAACAGGGGGAAGAGACAGTCGAGGGTGAAAAGAAGGGAAAGAGAGATTTCATGGAAAAAAAAAAGGGAAACCAGGGAAAAGAGACAGTCCAGTTGATGGGGAAAGAGTGGAAAGAGTGAGGCGAGGGCAAAGACGAAAATCAGGGGAAAGAGACAGTCGAGGGAAAGGAGGGCAAAGAGAGAGTTCATGGGGGGTGGAAACAGGGGAAAGAGACAGGTGAAAAGGAAAGAGCTAAAAGGGAGAGTAAACTCAGAATTGGGAAAGCAGGGAAAAGAGGCGTGCGAGGTGAAGAGAGGTTAAAAGAGACAAGTGAGGAAATGAGGGGAAAGAGACAAGTGAGGATATAGCGGAAAACGAGGGAAAACAGTTGAGGGAAAAGATGGGAAAACAAACATGCGAGGGAAAAGAAGGGGAAGAGGGAGTTGATTGAAAAGAGGGAATCCAGGGAAAAGAGACAGTCGAGGGGGAAAGGAAGGGAAAGAGACAGTTCATGGGAAAAATTGAAACCAAGGAAAAGAGACAGGCGAATGGGAAAGAGCGGAAAGAGAGAGTTAATGCAGAAAATGGAAATTAGGGAAAAAAGACAGGCGATGAGAACAGAGGTAAAAGAGACAGTGAGGAGAAGAGGGGAAAGAGAGAAGTGCGGCCATAGCGGAAAAACAGGGAAAAGAGTTGAGGGAAAAGATGGGAAAACAGACATGCGAGGGAAAAGAAGGGGAAGAGAGAGTTCATGGGAAAGAGGGAATCCAGGGAAAAGAGAAAGTCGAGGGGAAAAGGAAGTGACAGAGACAGTTCATTGAAAAGAGGTATATCAGGGAAAGAGACAGGAGAGGGGAAAAGAGCTAAAAGAGAGGATTCCTGCAGAAGCGGGAAAACAGGGAAAAGAGATGGGCATGGGGAAAAGAGGTAAAAAGATAAGCAACGGTAGAGCGGGAAAAGAAACAGTCAAGAGAAAGGAAGGGAAAGAGACAGTTCATGGGAAAGATTGAAACCAAGGAAAAGAGACAGGCGAAGGGGAAAGAGCTAAAAGAGAGAGTTAATGCAGAAAATGGAAATTAGGGAAAAAAGACAGGCGATGAGAACAGAGGTAAAAGAGACAGTGAGGAGAAGAGGGGAAAGAGAGAAGTGCGGCCATAGCGGAAAAACAGGGAAAAGAGACAATGGAGTGGAAAGAAGGGAAAAGCGACAGGCGAGGGAAAAGATGGGAAAGAGAGAGTCCATGGAAAAGAGGGAATCCAGGGAAAAGAGACAGTCGAGGGGACAAAAGGGAAAGAGACAGTTCATTGAAAAGAGGGAAATCAGGGAAAGAGACAGGAGAGGGGAAAAGAGCTAAAAGAGAGGATTCCTGCAGAAGCGGGAAAACAGGGAAAAGAGATGGGCATGGGGAAAAGAGACAGGTGAATGGGGAAAGAGCGGAAAGAGAGAGTTACTGCAGAAGAGGGAAAGCAGGGAAAAGAGGCATGCGACATGAAGAGAGGTGAAAAGAGACAAGTGAGGAAAAGAGGGGAAAGAGACAATCGAGGACATAGCGGAAAACCAGGGAAAAGAGTTGAGGGAAAAGATGGGAAAAGAGACATGCGAGGGAAAAGAAGAGGAAGAGAGAGTTCATGGAAAAAAGGGAAACCAGGGAAAAGAGACAGTCCAGTTGATGAGAAAAGAGTGGAAAGAGTGAGGGGACGGCAAAGATGAAAAGCAGGGGAAAGAGACAGTCGAGGGAATGGAGGGCAAAGAGAGAGTTCATGGAGGGGGGAGAGTTCATGGGGGGGCGGAAACAGGGAAAAGAGACAGGTGAAAAGGAAAGAGCTAAACGGGAGAGTAAACTCAGAAGAGGGAAAGCAGGAAAAGAGGCATGCGAGGTGAAGAGAGATTAAAAGAGACAAGTGAGGAAAAGATGGGAAAGAGACAAGCAAGGACATAGCGGAAAAACCAGGGAAAAGAGACAGGCGAATGGGGAAAGAGCAGAAAGAGAGTGTTAATGCAGAGGAGGGAATGCAAGGAAAAGAGGCGGGTGAGGCAAAAAGAGCGAAAAGAGACAGTTAATGCAGAAAGGGGAAACCAGGGGAAGGAGGCGATGACAAAAGTTGGGAAAAGAGACAGTTGATGAGAAAACAGGGTGAAGAGACAGTCGAGGGTGAAAAGAAGGGAAAGAGAGAATTCATGGGAAAAAACGGTAACCAGGGAAAAGAGCCAGTCCAGTTGATGGGAAAAGAGTGGAAAGAGTGAGGCGAGGGCCAAGAGGAAAAGCAGGGGAAAGAGACAGTCGAGGGAATGGAGGGCAAAGAGAGTGTTCATGGGGGGGTGGAAACAGGGAAAAGAGACAGGTGAAAAGGAAAGAGCTAAAAGGGAGAGTAAACTCAGAATATGGAAAGCAGGGAATAGAGGCGTGCGAGGTGAAGAGAGTTTAAAAGAGACAAGTGAGGAAAAGATGGGAAAGAGACAAGCGCGGCCATAGCAGAAAACCAGGGGAAAGAGTTGAGGGAAAAGATGGGAAAAGAGACATGCGAGGGAAAAGAAGGGGAAGAGAGCGTGCATGGAAAAGAGGGAATCCATGGAACAGAGACAGTCGATGGGGAAAAAGGGAAAGAGACAGTTCATTGAAAAGAGGGAAATCAGGGAAAGAGACAGGAGAGGGGAAAAGAGCTTAAAGAGAGGATTCCTGCAGAAGCGGGAAAACAGGGGAAAGAGATGGATGTGGGGAAAAGAGGTAAAAAGATAAGCAAAGGTAGAGCGGGAAAAGAAAGAGTCAAGGGAAAGGAAGGGAAAGAGACAGTTCATGGGAAAGGCTGAAACCAAGGAAAAGAGTCAGGCGAAGGAGAAAGACCTAAAAGAGAGAGTTAATGCAGAAAATGGAATTTAGGAATAAAAGACAGGTGATGAGAACAGAGGTAAAAGAGACACTGAGGAGAAGAGGGGAAAGAGACAAGCGCGGCCATAGAGGAAAAGCAGGGAAATAGACAGTGGAGTGGAAAGGAGGGAAAAGCGACAGGCGAGGGAAAAGATGGGAAAGAGAGCATTCATGGAAAAGAGGGAAACCAGGGAAAAGAGACAGGCGAATGGAGAAAGAGCGGAAAGAGAGAGTTAATGCACAGGAGAGAATGCAGGAAAAAGAGGCGGGCGAGGCAAAAAGAGCAAAAAGAGACCGTTAATGCAGATGGGAAAACCAGGGGAAAGAGGCAATGATAAAAGTTGGGAAAAGAGACTGTTGATGAGAAAACAGGGTGAAGAGACAGTCGAGGGTAAAAAGAAGGGAACGAGAGAGTTCATGGGAAAAAAGGGAAACCAGGGAAAAGAGAGAGTCGAGGGAAAAGAAGCGAAAGAGACAGTTCATTGAAAAGAGGTAAAACAGGGAAAAGAGCCAGTCCAGTTCATGGGAAAAGAGTGGAAAGAGTGAGGCGAAGGCTAAGAGGAAAAGCAGGGGAAAGAGACAGTCGAGGGAATGGAGGGCAAAGAGAGTGTTCATGGGGGGGTGGAAACAGGGAAAAGAGACAGGTGAAAAGGAAAGAGCTAAAAGGGAGAGTAAACTCAGAATATGGAAAGCAGGGAATAGAGGCGTGCGAGGTGAAGAGAGTTTAAAAGAGACAAGTGAGGAAAAGAGGGGAAAGAGACAAGCGCGGCCATAGCAGAAAACCAGGGAAAAGAGTTGAGGGAAAAGATGGGAAAAGAGACATGCGAGGGAAAAGAAGGGGAAGAGAGCGTGCATGGAAAAGAGGGAATCCATGGAACAGAGACAGTCGATGGGGAAAAAGGGAAAGAGACAGTTCATTGAAAAGAGGGAAATCAGGGAAAGAGACAGGAGAGGGGAAAAGAGCTTAAAGAGAGGATTCCTGCAGAAGCGGGAAAACAGGGAAAAGAGATGGGCATGGGAAAAAGAGGTAAAAAGATAAGCAACAGTAGAGCGGGAAAAGAAAGAGTCAAGGGAAACGAAGGGAAAGAGACAGTTCATGGGAAAGATTGAAACCAAGGAAAAGAGACTGGCGAAGGGGAAAGAGCTAAAAGAGAGAGTTAATGCAGAAAATGGAAATAAGGGGAAAAAAACAGGCGATGAGAACAGAGGTAAAAGAGACAGTGAGGAGAAGAGGGGAAAGAGACAAGCGCGGCCATAGCGGAAAACCAGGGAAAAGAGTCGAGGGAAAAGATGGGAAAAGAGACATGGGAGGGAAAAGAAGGGGAAGAGAGCGTTCATGGAAAAGAGGGAATCCAGGGAAAATAGACAGTCGAGGGGAAAAGGAAGGGAAAGAGACAGTTCATGGGAAAGATTGAAACCAAGGAAAAGAGACAGGCGAAGGGGAAAGACCTAAAAGAGAGAGTTAATGCAGAAAATGGAAATAAGGGAAAAAAGACAGGCGATGAGAACAGAGGTAAAAGAGACAGTGAGGAGAAGAGGGGAAAGAGACAAGCGCGGCCATAGCGGAAAAGCAGGGAAATAGACAGTGGAGTGGAAAGGAGGGAAAAGCGACAGACGAGGGAAAAGATGGGATAGAGAGCGTTCATGGAAAACAGGGAAACCAGGGAAAAGAGGCGAATGGAGAAAGAGCGGAAAGAGAGAGTTAATGCACAGGAGAGAATGCAGGAAAAAGAGGCGGGCGAGGCAAAAAGACCGAAAAGAGACCGTTAATGCAGATGGGAAAACCAGGGGAAAGAGGCAATGATAAAAGTTGGGAAAAGAGACTGTTGATGAGAAAACAGGGTGAAGAGACAGTCGAGGGTAAAAAGAAGGGAACGAGAGAGTTCATGGGAAAAAAGGGAAACCAGGGAAAAGAGACAGTCGAGGGAAAAGAAGCGAAAGAGACAGTTCATTGAAAAGAGGTAAAACAGGGAAAAGAGACAGTCCAGTTGATGGGGAAAGAGTGGAAAGAGTGAGGCGAGGGCAAAGACGAAAAGCAGGGGAAAGAGACAGTCGAGGGAAAGGAGGGCAAAGAGAGAGTTCATGGGGGTGGAAACAGGGGAAAGAGACAGGTGAAAAGGAAAGAGCTAAAAGGGAGAGTAAACTGAGAAGAGGGAAAGCAGGGAAAAGAGGCATGCGAGATGAAGAGAGTTTAAAAGAGACAAGTGAGGAAAAGAGGGGAAAGAGACAAGTGAGGATATAGCGGAAAACGAGGGAAAACAGTTGAGGGAAAAGATGGGAAAAGCGACAGGCGAGGGAAAAGAGGAGGAAGAGAGAGTTCATGGAAAAGAGGGAATCCAGGGAAAAGAGAAAGTCGAGGGGAAAAAAGGGAAAGAGACAGTTCATTGAAAAGAGGGCAACCAGGGAAAGAGACAGGAGAGGGGAAAAGAGCTTAAAGAGAGGATTCCTGCAGAAGCGGGAAAACAGGGAAAAGAGATGGGCATGGGCAAAAGAGGTAAAAAGATAAGCAACGGTTGAGCGGGAAAAGAAACAGTGAAGGGAAAGGAAGGGAAAGAGACAGTGGAGTGGAAAGAAGGGAAAAGCGACAGGCGAGGGTATAGATGGGAAAGAGAGCGTTCATGGAAAAGACGGAAACCAGGGAAAAGAGCCAGGCGAATGGGAAAGAGCGGAAAGAGAGAGTTAATGCAGAGGAGGGAATGCAGGGAAAAGAGGCGGGCGAGGCAAAAAGAGCTGAAAGAGACAGTTAATGCAGAAGGGGGAAACCAGGGGAAAGAGGCGATGACAAATGTTGGGAAAAGAGACCGTTGAAGAGAAAACAGGGTGAAGAGACAGTCGAGGGTGAAAAGAAGGGAAAGAGAGAGTTCATGGGAAAAACGGAAACCAGGGAAAAGAGACAGTCCAGTTGATGGGGAAAGAGTGGAAAGAGTGAGGCGAGGGCAAAGACAAAAAGCAGGGGAAAGAGACAGTCGAGGGAAAGGAGGGCAAAGAGAGAGTTCATGGGGGGTGGAAACAGGGGAAAGAGACAGGTGAAAAGGAAAGAGCTAAAAGGGAGAGTAAACTCAGAATTGGGAAAGCAGGGAAAAGAGGCATGCGAGGTGAAGAGAGGTTAAAAGAGACAAGTGAGGAAAAGAGGGGAAAGAGACAAGTGAGGACATAGTGGAAAACCAGGGGAAAGAGTTGAGGGAAAAGATGGGAAAACAGACATGCGAGGGAAAAGAAGAGGAAGAGAGAGTTCATGGAAAAGAGGGAATCTAGGGGAAAGAGAAAGTCGAGGGGAAAAAAGGGAAAGAGACGGTTCATTGAAAAGAGGGCAACCAGGGAAAGAGACAGGAGAGGGGAAAAGAGCTAAAAGAGAGGATTCCTGCAGAAGCGGGAAAACAGGGAAAAGAGATGGGCATGGGCAAAAGAGGTAAAAAGATAAGCAACAGTTGAGCGGGAAAAGAAACAGTGAAGGGAAAGGAAGGGAAAGAGACAGTGGAGTGGAAAGAAGGGAAAAGCGACAGGCGAGGGAATAGATGGGAAAGAGAGCGTTCATGGAAAAGACGGAAACCAGGGAAAAGAGCCAGGCGAATGGGAAAGAGCGGAAAGAGAGAGTTAATGCAGAGGAGGGAATGCAGGGAAAAGAGGCGGGCGAGGCAAAAAGAGCTGAAAGAGACAGTTAATGCAAAAGGGGGAAACCAGGGGAAAGAGGCGATGACAAATGTTGGGAAAAGAGACCGTTGGTGAGAAAACAGGGTGAAGAGACAGTCGAGGGTAAAAAGAAGGGAACGAGAGAGTTCATGGGAAAAAGGGGAAACCAGGGAAAAGAGACAGTCGAGGGAAAAGAAGCGAAAGAGACAGTTCATTGAAAAGAGGTAAAACAGGGAAAAGAGACAGTCCAGTTGATGGGAGAAGAGTGGAAAGAGTGAGGCGAGGGCCAAGACAAAAAGCAGGGGAAAGAGACAGTCGAGGGAAAGGAGGGCAAAGAGAGAGTTCATGGGGGGTGGAAACAGGGGAAAGAGACAGGTGAAAAGGAAAGAGCTAAAAGGGAGAGTACACTCAGAATTGGGAAAGCAGGGAAAAGAGGCATGCGAGGTGAAGAGAGTTTAAAAGAGACAAGTGAGGAAAAGAGGGGAAAGAGACAAGTGAGGACATAGCGGAAAACCAGGGGAAAGGGTTGAGGGAAAAGATGGGAAAACAGACATGCGAGGGAAAAGAAGAGGAAGAGAGAGTTCATGGAAAAGAGGGAATCTAGGGAAAAGAGAAAGTCGAGGGGAAAAAAGGGAAAGAGACGGTTCATTGAAAAGAGGGCAACCAGGGAAAGAGACAGGAGAGGGGAAAATAGCTAAAAGAGAGGATTCCTGCAGAAGCGGGAAAACAGGGAAAAGAGATGGGCATGGGCAAAAGAGGTAAAAAGATAAGCAACGGTTGAGCGGGAAAAGAAACAGTGAAGGGAAAGGAAGGGAAAGAGACAGTGGAGTGGAAAGAAGGGAAAAGCGACAGGCGAGGGAATAGATGGGAAAGAGAGCGTTCATGGAAAAGACGGAAACCAGGGAAAAGAGCCAGGCGAATGGGAAAGAGCGGAAAGAGAGAGTTAATGCAGAGGAGGGAATGCAGGGAAAAGAGGCGGACGAGGCAAAAAGAGCTGAAAGAGACAGTTAATGCAAAAGGGGGAAACCAGGGGAAAGAGGCGATGACAAATGTTGGGAAAAGAGACCGTTGGTGAGAAAACAGGGTGAAGAGACAGTCGAGGGTAAAAAGAAGGGAACGAGAGAGTTCATGGGAAAAAGGGGAAACCAGGGAAAAGAGACAGTCGAGGGAAAAGAAGCGAAAGAGACAGTTCATTGAAAAGAGGTAAAACAGGGAAAAGAGACAGTCCAGTTGATGGGAGAAGAGTGGAAAGAGTGAGGCGAGGGCAAAGACAAAAAGCAGGGGAAAGAGACAGTCGAGGGAAAGGAGGGCAAAGAGAGAGTTCATGGGGGGTGGAAACAGGGGAAAGAGACAGGTGAAAAGGAAAGAGCTAAAAGGGAGAGTAAACTCAGAATTGGGAAAGCAGGGAAAAGAGGCATGCGAGGTGAAGAGAGTTTAAAAGAGACAAGTGAGGAAAAGAGGGGAAAGAGACAAGTGAGGACATAGCGGAAAACCAGGGGAAAGAGTTGAGGGAAAAGATGGGAAAACAGACATGCGAGGGAAAAGAAGAGGAAGAGAGAGTTCATGGAAAAGAGGGAATCTAGGGAAAAGAGAAAGTCGAGGGGGAAAAAGGGAAAGAGACGGTTCATTGAAAAGAGGTATATCAGGGAAAGAGACAGGAGAGGGGAAAATAGCTAAAAGAGAGGATTCCTGCAGAAGCGGGAAAACAGGGAAAAGAGATGGGCATGGGCAAAAGAGGTAAAAAGATAAGCAACGGTTGAGCGGGAAAAGAAACAGTCAAGGGAAAGGAAGGGAAAGAGACAGTGGAGTGGAAAGAAGGGAAAAGCGACAGGCGAGGGAATAGATGGGAAAGAGAGCGTTCATGGAAAAGACGGAAACCAGGGAAAAGAGCCAGGCGAATGGGAAAGAGCGGAAAGAGAGAGTTAATGCAGAGGAGGGAATGCAGGGAAAAGAGGCGGGCGAGGCAAAAAGAGCTGAAAGAGACAGTTAATGCAGAAGGGGGAAACCAGGGGAAAGAGGCGATGACAAATGTTGGGAAAAGCGACCGTTGAAGAGAAAACAGGGTGAAGAGACAGTCGAGGGTGAAAAGAAGGGAAAGAGAGAGTTCATGAAAAAAAGGGGAAACCAGGGAAAAGAGACAGTCCAGTTGATGGGGAAAGAGTGGAAAGAGTGAGGCGAGGGCAAAGACAAAGAGCAGGGGAAAGAGACAGTCGAGGGAAAGGAGGGCAAAGAGAGAGTTCATGGGGGTGGAAACAGGGGAAAGAGACAGGTGAAAAGGAAAGAGCTAAAAGGGAGAGTAAACTGAGAAGAGGGAAAGCAGGGAAAAGAGGCATGCGAGATGAAGGGAGGTTAAAAGAGACAAGTGAGGAAAAGAGGGGAAAGAGACAAGTGAGGATATAGCGGAAAACGAGGGAAAACAGTTGAGGGAAAAGATGGGAAAAGCGACAGGCGAGGGAAAAGAGGAGGAAGAGAGAGTTCATGGAAAAGAGGGAATCCAGGGAAAAGAGAAAGTCGAGGGGAAAAAAGGGAAAGAGACAGTTCATTGAAAAGAGGGAAATCAGGGAAAGAGACAGGAGAGGGGAAAAGAGCTAAAAGAGAGCATTCCTGCAGAAGCGGGAAAACAGGGAAAAGAGATGGGCATGGGCAAAAGTGGTAAAATGATAAGCAACGGTTGAGCGGGAAAAGAAACAGTCAAGGGAAAGGAAGGGAAAGAGACAGTTCATGGGAAAGATTGAAACCAAGGAAAAGAGTCAGGTGAAGGGGAAAGAGCTAAAAGAGAGAGTTAATGCAGAAAATGGAAATAAGGGAAAAAAGACAGGCGATGAGAACAGAGGTAAAAGAGACAGTGAGGAGAAGAGGGGAAAGAGACAAGCGCAGCCATAGCGGAAAAGCAGGGAAAAGAGACAGTGGAGTGGAAAGAAGGGAAAAGAGACAGGCGAGGGAAAAGATGGGAAAGAGAGCATTCATGGAAAACAGGGAAACCAGGGAAAAGAGACAGGCGAATGGAGAAAGAGCGGAAAGAGAGAGTTAATGCAGAGGAGGGAATGCAGGAAAAAGAGGCGGGCGAGGCAAAAAGAGCGAAAAGAGACAGTTAATGCAGAAGGGGGAAACCACGGGAAAGAGGCAATGATAAAAGTTGGGAAAAGAGACTGTTGATGAGAAAACAGGGTGAAGAGACAGTCGAGGGTGAAAAGAAGGGAAAGAGAGAGTTCATGGGAAAAAGGGAAACCAGGGAAAAGAGACAGTCCAGTTGATGGCAAAAGAGTGGAAAGAGTGAGGCGAGGGCAAAGACGAAAATCAGGGGAAAGAGACAGTCGAGGGAAAGGAGGGCAAAGAGAGAGTTCATGGGGGGTGGAAACAGGGGAAAGAGACAGGTGAAAAGGAAAGAGCAAAAAGGGAGAGTAAACTCAGAATTGGGAAAGCAGGGAAAAGAGGCATGCGAGGTGAAGAGAGTTTAAAAGAGACAAGTGAGGAAAAGAGGGGAAAGAGACAAGTGAGGACATAGCGGAAAACCAGGGGAAAGAGTTGAGGGAAAAGATGGGAAAACAGACATGCGAGGGAAAAGAATAGGAAGAGAGAGTTCATGGAAAAGAGGGAATCCAAGGGAAAAGAGGCAGTCGAGGGGAAAAAAGGGAAAGAGACAGTTCATTGAAAAGAGGGAAATCAGGGAAAGAGACAGGAGAGGTGAAAAGAGCTTAAGGAGAGAATTCCTGCAGAAGCGGGAAAACAGGGAAAAGAGATGGGCATGGGGAAAAGAGGTAAAAAGATAAGCAACGGTAGAGCGGGAAAAGAAACAGTCAAGAGAAAGGAAGGGAAAGAGACAGTTCATGGGAAAGATTGAAACCAAGGAAAAGAGACAGGCGAAGGGGAAAGACCTAAAAGAGAGAGTTAGTGCAGAAAATGGAAATAAGGGAAAAAAGACAGGCGATGAGAACAGAGGTAAAAGAGACAGTGAGGAGAAGAGGGGAAAGAGACAAGCGCGGCCATAGCGGAAAAGCAGGGAAATAGACAGTGGAGTGGAAAGGAGGGAAAAGCGACAGGCGAGGGAAAAGATGGGAAAGAGAGCGTTCATGGAAAACAGGGAAAAAAGGGAAAAGAGACAGGCGAATGGAGAAAGAGCGGAAAGAGAGAGTTAATGCACAGGAGAGAATGCAGGAAAAAGAGGCGGGCGAGGCAAAAAGACCGAAAAGAGACCGTTAATGCAGATGGGAAAACCAGGGGAAAGAGGCAATGATAAAAGTTGGGAAAAGAGACTGTTGATGAGAAAACAGGGTGAAGAGACAGTCGAGGGTAAAAAGAAGGGAACGAGAGAGTTCATGGGAAAAAAGGGAAACCAGGGAAAAGAGACAGTCGAGGGAAAAGAAGCGAAAGAGACAGTTCATTGAAAAGAGGTAAAACAGGGAAAAGAGACAGTCCAGTTGATGGGAAAAGAGTGGAAAGAGTGAGGCGAGGGCAAAGACGAAAAGCAGGGGAAAGAGACAGTCGAGGGAAAGGAGGGCAAAGAGAGAGTTCATGGGGGGTGGAAACAGGGGAAAGAGACAGGTGAAAAGGAAAGAGCTAAAAGGGAGAGTACACTCAGAATTGGGAAAGCAGGGAAAAGAGGCATGCGAGATGAAGAGAGTTTAAAAGAGACAAGTGAGGAAAAGAGGGGAAAGAGACAAGTGAGGATATAGCGGAAAACCAGGGGAAAGAGTTGAGGGAAAAGATGGGAAAACAGACATGCGAGGGAAAAGAAGAGGAAGAGAGAGTTCATGGAAAAGAGGGAATCTAGGGGAAAGAGAAAGTCGAGGGGAAAAAAGGGAAAGAGACGGTTCATTGAAAAGAGGGCAACCAGGGAAAGAGACAGGAGAGGGGAAAATAGCTAAAAGAGAGGATTCCTGCAGAAGCGGGAAAACAGGGAAAAGAGATGGGCATGGGCAAAAGAGGTAAAAAGATAAGCAACGGTTGAGCGGGAAAAGAAACAGTGAAGGGAAAGGAAGGGAAAGAGACAGTGGAGTGGAAAGAAGGGAAAAGCGACAGGCGAGGGAATAGATGGGAAAGAGAGCGTTCATGGAAAAGACGGAAACCAGGGAAAAGAGCCAGGCGAATGGGAAAGAGCGGAAAGAGAGAGTTAATGCAGAGGAGGGAATGCAGGGAAAAGAGGCGGGCGAGGCAAAAAGAGCTGAAAGAGACAGTTAATGCAGAAGGGGGAAACCAGGGGAAAGAGGCGATGACAAATGTTGGGAAAAGAGACCGTTGATGAGAAAACAGGGTGAAGAGACAGTCGAGGGTGAAAAGAAGGGAAAGAGAGAGTTCATGGGAAAAAAACGGAAACCAGGGAAAAGAGACAGTCCAGTTGATGGGAAAAGAGTGGAAAGAGTGAGGCGAGGGCAAAGACGAAAAGCAGGGGAAAGAGACAGTCGAGGGAAAGGAGGGCAAAGAGAGAGTTCATGGGGGGTGGAAACAGGGGAAAGAGACAGGTGAAAAGGAAAGAGCTAAAAGGGAGAGTAAACTCAGAATTGGGAAAGCAGGGAAAAGAGGCGTGCGAGGTGAAGAGAGTTTAAAAGAGACAAGTGAGGAAAAGAGGGGAAAGAGACAAGTGAGGATATAGCGGAAAACGAGGGAAAACAGTTGAGGGAAAAGATGGGAAAAGCGACAGGCGAGGGAAAAGAAGAGGAAGAGAGAGTTCATGGAAAAGAGGGAATCCAGGGAAAAGAGAAAGTCGAGGGGAAAAAAGGGATAGAGACAGTTCATGGGAAAAATTGAAACCAGGGAAAAGAGACAGGTGAAGGGGAAAGAGCTAAAAGAGAGAGTTAATGCAGAAAATGGAAATAAGGGAAAAAAGACAGGCGATGAGAACAGAGGTAAAAGAGACAGTGAGGAGAAGAGGGGAAAGAGAGAAGTGCGGCCACAGCGGAAAAACAGGGAAAAGAGTTGAGGGAAAAGATGGGAAAACAGACATGCGAGGGAAAAGAATAGGAAGAGAGAGTTCATGGAAAAGAGGGAATCCAAGGGAAAAGAGGCAGTCGAGGGGAAAAAAGGGAAAGAGACAGTTCATTGAAAAGAGGGAAATCAGGGAAAGAGACAGGAGAGGTGAAAAGAGCTTAAGGAGAGGATTCCTGCAGAAGCGGGAAAACAGGGAAAAGAGATGGGCATGGGGAAAAGAGGTAAAAAGATAAGCAACGGTAGAGCGGGAAAAGAAACAGTCAAGAGAAAGGAAGGGAAAGAGACAGTTCATGGGAAAGATTGATACCAAGGAAAAGAGACAGGTAAAGGGGAAAGAGCTAAAAGAGAGAGTTAGTGCAGAAAATGGAAATTAGGAAGAAAAGACAGGCGATGAGAACAGAGGTAAAAGAGACAGTGAGGAGAAGAGGGGAAAGAGACAAGCGCGGCCATAGCGGAAAAGCAGGGAAATAGACAGTGGAGTGGAAAGGAGGGAAAAGCGACAGGCGAGGGAAAAGATGGGAAAGAGAGCGTTCATGGAAAACAGGGAAAAAAGGGAAAAGAGACAGGCGAATGGAGAAAGAGCGGAAAGAGAGAGTTAATGCACAGGAGAGAATGCAGGAAAAAGAGGCGGGCGAGGCAAAAAGACCGAAAAGAGACCGTTAATGCAGATGGGAAAACCAGGGGAAAGAGGCAATGATAAAAGTTGGGAAAAGAGACTGTTGATGAGAAAACAGGGTGAAGAGACAGTCGAGGGTAAAAAGAAGGGAACGAGAGAGTTCATGGGAAAAAAGGGAAACCAGGGAAAAGAGACAGTCGAGGGAAAAGAAGCGAAAGAGACAGTTCATTGAAAAGAGGTAAAACAGGGAAAAGAGACAGTCCAGTTGATGGGAAAAGAGTGGAAAGAGTGAGGCGAGGGCAAAGACGAAAAGCAGGGGAAAGAGACAGTCGAGGGAAAGGAGGGCAAAGAGAGAGTTCATGGGGGGTGGAAACAGGGGAAAGAGACAGGTGAAAAGGAAAGAGCTAAAAGGGAGAGTAAACTGAGAAGAGGGAAAGCAGGGAAAAGAGGCATGCGAGGTGAAGAGAGTTTAAAAGAGACAAGTGAGGAAAAGAGGGGAAAGAGACAAGTGAGGATATAGCGGAAAACCAGGGGAAAGAGTTGAGGGAAAAGATGGGAAAACAGACATGCGAGGGAAAAGAAGAGGAAGAGAGAGTTCATGGAAAAGAGGGAATCTAGGGGAAAGAGAAAGTCGAGGGGAAAAAAGGGAAAGAGACGGTTCATTGAAAAGAGGGCAACCAGGGAAAGAGACAGGAGAGGGGAAAATAGCTAAAAGAGAGGATTCCTGCAGAAGCGGGAAAACAGGGAAAAGAGATGGGCATGGGCAAAAGAGGTAAAAAGATAAGCAACGGTTGAGCGGGAAAAGAAACAGTGAAGGGAAAGGAAGGGAAAGAGACAGTGGAGTGGAAAGAAGGGAAAAGCGACAGGCGAGGGAATAGATGGGAAAGAGAGCGTTCATGGAAAAGACGGAAACCAGGGAAAAGAGCCAGGCGAATGGGAAAGAGCGGAAAGAGAGAGTTAATGCAGAGGAGGGAATGCAGGGAAAAGAGGCGGGCGAGGCAAAAAGAGCTGAAAGAGACAGTTAATGCAGAAGGGGGAAACCAGGGGAAAGAGGCGATGACAAATGTTGGGAAAAGAGACCGTTGATGAGAAAACAGGGTGAAGAGACAGTCGAGGGTGAAAAGAAGGGAAAGAGAGAGTTCATGGGAAAAAAACGGAAACCAGGGAAAAGAGACAGTCCAGTTGATGGCAAAAGAGTGGAAAGAGTGAGGCGAGGGCAAAGACGAAAAGCAGGGGAAAGAGACAGTCGAGGGAAAGGAGGGCAAAGAGAGAGTTCATGGGGGGTGGAAACAGGGGAAAGAGACAGGTGAAAAGGAAAGAGCTAAAAGGGAGAGTAAACTCAGAATTGGGAAAGCAGGGAAAAGAGGCGTGCGAGGTGAAGAGAGGTTAAAAGAGACAAGTGAGGAAAAGAGGGGAAAGAGACAAGTGAGGATATAGCGGAAAACGAGGGAAAACAGTTGAGGGAAAAGATGGGAAAAGCGACATGCGAGGGAAAAGAAGGGGAAGAGAGAGTTCATGGAAAAGATGGAATCCAGGGAAAAGAGACAGTCGAGGGGGGAAAAAGGGAAAGAGACAGTTCATTGAAAAGAGGGAAATCAGGGAAAGAGACAGGAGAGGGGAAAAGAGACAGGCGAAGGGGAAGTAGCGGTAAGAGAGAGTTAATGCAGAGGAGGGAATGCAGGGAAAAGAGGCGGGCGAGGCAAAAAGAGCTAAAAGAGACAGCTAATGCAGAAGGGGGAAACCAGGGGAAAGAGGCGATGACAAATGTTGGGGAAAGAGACCGTTGATGAGAAAACAGGGTGAAGAGACAGTCGAGGGTGAAAAGAAGGGAAAGAGAGAGTTCATGAAAAAAAGTTGAAACCAGGGAAAAGAGACAGTCCAGTTGATGGGAAAAGAGTGGAAAGAGTGAGGCGAGGGCAAAGACGAAAAGCAGGGGAAAGAGACAGTCGAGGGAAAGGAGGGCAAAGAGAGAGTTCATGGGGGGTGGAAACAGGGGAAAGAGACAGGTGAAAAGGAAAGAGCTAAAAGGGAGAGTACACTCAGAATTGGGAAAGCAGGGAAAAGAGGCATGCGAGGTGAAGAGAGTTTAAAAGAGACAAGTGAGGAAAAGAGGGGAAAGAGACAAGTGAGGATATAGCGGAAAACCAGGGGAAAGAGTTGAGGGAAAAGATGGGAAAACAGACATGCGAGGGAAAAGAAGAGGAAGAGAGAGTTCATGGAAAAGAGGGAATCTAGGGGAAAGAGAAAGTCGAGGGGAAAAAAGGGAAAGAGATGGTTCATTGAAAAGAGGGCAACCAGGGAAAGAGACAGGAGAGGGGAAAAGAGCTAAAAGAGAGGATTCCTGCAGAAGCGGGAAAACAGGGAAAAGAGATGGGCATGGGCAAAAGAGGTAAAAAGATAAGCAACGGTTGAGCGGGAAAAGAAACAGTGAAGGGAAAGGAAGGGAAAGAGACAGTGGAGTGGAAAGAAGGGAACAGCGACAGGCGAGGGAATAGATGGGAAAGAGAGCGTTCATGGAAAAGACGGAAACCAGGGAAAAGAGCCAGGCGAATGGGAAAGAGCGGAAAGAGAGAGTTAATGCAGAGGAGGGAATGCAGGGAAAAGAGGCGGGCGAGGCAAAAAGAGCTGAAAGAGACAGTTAATGAAGAAGGGGGAAACCAGGGGAAAGAGGCGATGACAAATGTTGGGAAAAGAGACCGTTAATGAGAAAACAGGGTGAAGAGACAGTCGAGGGTGAAAAGAAGGGAAAGAGAGAGTTCATGAAAAAAAGGGGAAACCAGGGAAAAGAGACAGTCCAGTTGATGGGGAAAGAGTGGAAAGAGTGAGGCGAGGGCAAAGACGAAAATCAGGGGAAAGAGACAGTCGAGGGAATGGGGGGCAAAGAGAGAGTTCATGGGGGGTGGAAACAGGGGAAAGAGACAGGTGAAAAGGAAAGAGCTAAAAGGGAGAGTAAACTCAGAATTGGGAAAGCAGGGAAAAGAGGCGTGCGAGGTGAAGAGAGGTTAAAAGAGACAAGTGAGGAAATGAGGGGAAAGAGACAAGTGAGGATATAGCGGAAAACGAGGGAAAACAGTTGAGGGAAAAGATGGGAAAACAAACATGCGAGGGAAAAGAAGGGGAAGAGAGAGTTGATTGAAAAGAGGGAATCCAGGGAAAAGAGACAGTCGAGGGGGAAAGGAAGGGAAAGAGACAGTTCATGGGAAAAATTGAAACCAGGGAAAAGAGACAGGCGAAGGGGATAGAGCTAAAAGAGAGAGTTAATGCAGAAAATGGAAATAAGGGAAAAAAGACAGGCGATGTGAACAGAGGTAAAAGAGACAGTGAGGAGAAGAGGGGAAAGAGAGAAGTGCGGCCACAGCGGAAAAAACAGGGAAAAGAGTTGAGGGAAAAGATGGGAAAACAGACATGCGAGGGAAAAGAATAGGAAGAGAGAGTTCATGGAAAAGAGGGAATCCAAGGGAAAAGAGGCAGTCGAGGGGAAAAAAGGGAAAGAGACAGTTCATTGAAAAGAGGGAAATCAGGGAAAGAGACAGGAGAGGTGAAAAGAGCTTAAGGAGAGGATTCCTGCAGAAGCGGGAAAACAGGGAAAAGAGATGGGCATGGGGAAAAGAGGTAAAAAGATAAGCAACGGTAGAGCGGGAAAAGAAACAGTCAAGAGAAAGGAAGGGAAAGAGACAGTTCATGGGAAAGATTGATTTCAAGGAAAAGAGACAGGTAAAGGGGAAAGAGCTAAAAGAGAGAGTTAGTGCAGAAAATGGAAATAAGGGAAAAAAGACAGGCGATGAGAACAGAGGTAAAAGAGACAGTGAGGAGAAGAGGGGAAAGAGACAAGCGCGGCCATAGCGGAAAAGCAGGGAAATAGACAGTGGAGTGGAAAGGAGGGAAAAGCGACAGGCGAGGGAAAAGATGGGAAAGAGAGCGTTCATGGAAAACAGGGAAAAAAGGGAAAAGAGACAGGCGAATGGAGAAAGAGCGGAAAGAGAGAGTTAATGCACAGGAGAGAATGCAGGAAAAAGAGGCGGGCGAGGCAAAAAGACCGAAAAGAGACCGTTAATGCAGATGGGAAAACCAGGGGAAAGAGGCAATGATAAAAGTTGGGAAAAGAGACTGTTGATGAGAAAACAGGGTGAAGAGACAGTCGAGGGTAAAAAGAAGGGAACGAGAGAGTTCATGGGAAAAAAGGGAAACCAGGGAAAAGAGACAGTCGAGGGAAAAGAAGCGAAAGAGACAGTTCATTGAAAAGAGGTAAAACAGGGAAAAGAGACAGTCCAGTTGATGGGAAAAGAGTGGAAAGAGTGAGGCGAGGGCAAAGACGAAAAGCAGGGGAAAGAGACAGTCGAGGGAAAGGAGGGCAAAGAGAGAGTTCATGGGGGGTGGAAACAGGGGAAAGAGACAGGTGAAAAGGAAAGAGCTAAAAGGGAGAGTAAACTGAGAAGAGGGAAAGCAGGGAAAAGAGGCATGCGAGGTGAAGAGAGTTTAAAAGAGACAAGTGAGGAAAAGAGGGGAAAGAGACAAGTGAGGATATAGCGGAAAACCAGGGGAAAGAGTTGAGGGAAAAGATGGGAAAACAGACATGCGAGGGAAAAGAAGAGGAAGAGAGAGTTCATGGAAAAGAGGGAATCTAGGGGAAAGAGAAAGTCGAGGGGAAAAAAGGGAAAGAGACGGTTCATTGAAAAGAGGGCAACCAGGGAAAGAGACAGGAGAGGGGAAAATAGCTAAAAGAGAGGATTCCTGCAGAAGCGGGAAAACAGGGAAAAGAGATGGGCATGGGCAAAAGAGGTAAAAAGATAAGCAACGGTTGAGCGGGAAAAGAAACAGTGAAGGGAAAGGAAGGGAAAGAGACAGTGGAGTGGAAAGAAGGGAAAAGCGACAGGCGAGGGAATAGATGGGAAAGAGAGCGTTCATGGAAAAGACGGAAACCAGGGAAAAGAGCCAGGCGAATGGGAAAGAGCGGAAAGAGAGAGTTAATGCAGAGGAGGGAATGCAGGGAAAAGAGGCGGGCGAGGCAAAAAGAGCTGAAAGAGACAGTTAATGCAGAAGGGGGAAACCAGGGGAAAGAGGCGATGACAAATGTTGGGAAAAGAGACCGTTGATGAGAAAACAGGGTGAAGAGACAGTCGAGGGTGAAAAGAAGGGAAAGAGAGAGTTCATGGGAAAAAAACGGAAACCAGGGAAAAGAGACAGTCCAGTTGATGGCAAAAGAGTGGAAAGAGTGAGGCGAGGGCAAAGACGAAAAGCAGGGGAAAGAGACAGTCGAGGGAAAGGAGGGCAAAGAGAGAGTTCATGGGGGGTGGAAACAGGGGAAAGAGACAGGTGAAAAGGAAAGAGCTAAAAGGGAGAGTAAACTCAGAATTGGGAAAGCAGGGAAAAGAGGCGTGCGAGGTGAAGAGAGGTTAAAAGAGACAAGTGAGGAAAAGAGGGGAAAGAGACAAGTGAGGATATAGCGGAAAACGAGGGAAAACAGTTGAGGGAAAAGATGGGAAAAGCGACATGCGAGGGAAAATAAGGGGAAGAGAGAGTTCATGGAAAAGAGGGAATCCAGGGAAAAGAGAAAGTCGAGGGGAAAAAAGGGATAGAGACAGTTCATGGGAAAAATTGAAACCAGGGAAAAGAGACAGGCGAAGGGGAAAGAGCTAAAAGAGAGAGTTAATGCAGAAAATGGAAATAAGGGAAAAAAGACAGGCGATGAGAACAGAGGTAAAAGAGACAGTGAGGAGAAGAGGGGAAAGAGAGAAGTGCGGCCACAGCGGAAAAACAGGGAAAAGAGTTGAGGGAAAAGATGGGAAAACAGACATGCGAGGGAAAAGAAGAGGAAGAGAGAGTTCATGGAAAAGAGGGAATCCAAGGGAAAAGAGGCAGTCGAGGGGAAAAAAGGGAAAGAGACAGTTCATTGAAAAGAGGGAAATCAGGGAAAGAGACAGGAGAGGGGAAAAGAGCTTAAGGAGAGGATTCCTGCAGAAGCGGGAAAACAGGGAAAAGAGATGGGCATGGGGAAAAGAGGTAAAAAGATAAGCAACGGTAGAGCGGGAAAAGAAACAGTCAAGAGAAAGGAAGGGAAAGAGACAGTTCATGGGAAAGATTGAAACCAAGGAAAAGAGACAGGTAAAGGGGAAAGAGCTAAAAGAGAGAGTTAATGCAGAAAATGGAAATAAGGGAAAAAAGACAGGCGATGAGAACAGAGGTAAAAGAGACAGTGAGGACAAGAGGGGAAAGAGACAAGCGCGGCCATAGCGGAAAAGCAGGGAAATAGACAGTGGAGTGGAAAGGAGGGAAAAGCGACAGGCGAGGGAAAAGATGGGAAAGAGAGCGTTCATGGAAAACAGGGAAAAAAGGGAAAAGAGACAGGCGAATGGAGAAAGAGCGGAAAGAGAGAGTTAATGCACAGGAGAGAATGCAGGAAAAAGAGGCGGGCGAGGCAAAAAGACCGAAAAGAGACCGTTAATGCAGATGGGAAAACCAGGGGAAAGAGGCAATGATAAAAGTTGGGAAAAGAGACTGTTGATGAGAAAACAGGGTGAAGAGACAGTCGAGGGTGAAAAGAAGGGAAAGAGAGAGTTCATGGGAAAAAAGGGAAACCAGGGAAAAGAGACAGTCGAGGGAAAAGAAGCGAAAGAGACAGTTCATTGAAAAGAGGTAAAACAGGGAAAAGAGACAGTCCAGTTGATGGGAAAAGAGTGGAAAGAGTGAGGCGAGGGCAAAGACGAAAAGCAGGGGAAAGAGACAGTCGAGGGAAAGGAGGGCAAAGAGAGAGTTCATGGGGGGTGGAAACAGGGGAAAGAGACAGGTGAAAAGGAAAGAGCTAAAAGGGAGAGTACACTCAGAATTGGGAAAGCAGGGAAAAGAGGCATGCGAGATGAAGAGAGGTTAAAAGAGACAAGTGAGGAAAAGAGGGGAAAGAGACAAGTGAGGATATAGTGGAAAACGAGGGAAAACAGTTGAGGGAAAAGATGGGAAAAGCGACATGCGAGGGAAAAGAAGGGGAAGAGAGAGTTCATGGAAAAGATGGAATCCAGGGAAAAGAGACAGTCGAGGGGGGAAAAAGGGAAAGAGACAGTTCATTGAAAAGAGGGAAATCAGGGAAAGAGACAGGAGAAGGGAAAAGAGACAGGCGAAGGGGAAGTAGCGGTAAGAGAGAGTTAATGCAGAGGAGGGAATGCAGGGAAAAGAGGCGGGCGAGGCAAAAAGAGCTAAAAGAGACAGTTAATGCAGAAGGGGGAAACCAGGGGAAAGAGGCGATGACAAATGTTGGGGAAAGAGACCGTTGATGAGAAAACAGGGTGAAGAGACAGTCGAGGGTGAAAAGAAGGGAAAGAGAGAGTTCATGAAAAAAAGTTGAAACCAGGGAAAAGAGACAGTCCAGTTGATGGGAAAAGAGTGGAAAGAGTGAGGCGACGGCAAAGACGAAAAGCAGGGGAAAGAGACAGTCGAGGGAAAGGAGGGCAAAGAGAGAGTTCATGGGGGGTGGAAACAGGGGAAAGAGACAGGTGAAAAGGAAAGAGCTAAAAGGGAGAGTAAACTGAGAAGAGGGAAAGCAGGGAAAAGAGGCATGCGAGGTGAAGAGAGTTTAAAAGAGACAAGTGAGGAAAAGAGGGGAAAGAGACAAGTGAGGATATAGCGGAAAACCAGGGGAAAGGGTTGAGGGAAAAGATGGGAAAACAGACATGCGAGGGAAAAGAAGAGGAAGAGAGAGTTCATGGAAAAGAGGGAATCTAGGGGAAAGAGAAAGTCGAGGGGAAAAAAGGGAAAGAGACGGTTCATTGAAAAGAGGGCAACCAGGGAAAGAGACAGGAGAGGGGAAAAGAGCTAAAAGAGAGGATTCCTGCAGAAGCGGGAAAACAGGGAAAAGAGATGGGCATGGGCAAAAGAGGTAAAAAGATAAGCAACGGTTGAGCGGGAAAAGAAACAGTGAAGGGAAAGGAAGGGAAAGAGACAGTGGAGTGGAAAGAAGGGAAAAGCGACAGGCGAGGGAATAGATGGGAAAGAGAGCGTTCATGGAAAAGATGGAAACCAGGGAAAAGAGCCAGGCGAATGGGAAAGAGCGGAAAGAGAGAGTTAATGCAGAGGAGGGAATGCAGGGAAAAGAGGCGGGCGAGGCAAAAAGAGCTGAAAGAGACAGTTAATGCAGAAGGGGGAAACCAGGGGAAAGAGGCGATGACAAATGTTGGGAAAAGAGACCGTTGATGAGAAAACAGGGTGAAGAGACAGTCGAGGGTGAAAAGAAGGGAAAGAGAGAGTTCATGGGAAAAAACGGAAACCAGGGAAAAGAGACAGTCCAGTTGATGGCAAAAGAGTGGAAAGAGTGAGGCGAGGGCAAAGACAAAAATCAGGGGAAAGAGACAGTCGAGGGAATGGGGGCCAAAGAGAGAGTTCATGGGGGGTGGAAACAGGGGAAAGAGACAGGTGAAAAGGAAAGAGCTAAAAGGGAGAGTAAACTCAGAATTGGGAAAGCAGGGAAAAGAGGCGTGCGAGGTGAAGAGAGGTTAAAAGAGACAAGTGAGGAAATGAGGGGAAAGAGACAAGTGAGGATATAGCGGAAAACGAGGGAAAACAGTTGAGGGAAAAGATGGGAAAACAAACATGCGAGGGAAAAGAAGGGGAAGAGAGAGTTGATTGAAAAGAGGGAATCCAGGGAAAAGAGACAGTCGAGGGGGAAAGGAAGGGAAAGAGACAGTTCATGGGAAAAATTGAAACCAAGGAAAAGAGACAGACGAAGGGGAAAGACCTGAAAGAGAGAGTTAATGCAGAAAATGGAAATTAGGGAAAAAAGACAGGTGATGAGAACAGAGGTAAAAGAGACAGTGAGGAGAAGAGGGGAAAGAGAGAACTGCGGCCATAGCGGAAAACCAGGGAAAAGAGTTGAGGGAAAAGATGGGAAAACAGACATGCGAGGGAAAAGAAGAGGAAGAGAGAGTTCATGGAAAAGAGGGAATCCAAGGGAAAAGAGGCAGTCGAGGGGAAAAGGAAGTGAAAGAGACAGTTCATTGAAAAGAGGGGAATCAGGGAAAGAGACAGGAGAGGGGAAAAGAGCTAAAAGAGAGGATTCCTGCAGAAGCGGGAAAACAGGGAAAAGAGATGGGCATGGGGAAAAGAGGTAAAAAGATAAGCAACAGTAGAGCGGGAAAAGAAACAGTCAAGGAAAAGGAAGGGAAAGAGACAGTTAATGGGAAAGACTGAAACCAAGGAAAAGAGACTGGCGAAGGGGAAAGAGCTAAAAGTGAGAGTTAATGCAGAAAATGGAAATTAGGGAAAAAAAGAGACAGGCGATGAGAACAGAGGTAAAAGAGACAGTGAGGAGAAGAGGGGAAAGAGACAAGCGCAGCCATAGCGGAAAACCAGGGAAAAGAGACAGTGGAGTGGAAAGAAGGGAAAAGCGACAGGCAAGGGAAAAGACGGGAAAGAGTGAGCTCATTGGAAAGAGGGAAACCCGGGGAAAGAGACAGGCGAATGGGGAAAGACCGGAAAGAGAGAGTTAATGCAGAGGAGGGAATGGAGGAAAAAGAGGCGGGCTAAGTAAAAAGAGCGAAAAAGAGACAGTTAATGCAGAAGGGGGAAACCAGGGGAAAGAGGCGATGACAAAAGTTGGGAAAAGAGACCGTTGAAGAGAAAACAGGGCGAAGAGACAGTCGAGGGTGAAAAGAAGGGAAAGAGAGATTTCATGAAAAAAAAAGGGAAACCAGGGAAAAGAGACAGTCCAGTTGATGGGGAAAGAGTGGAAAGAGTGAGGCGACGGCAAAGACGAAAATCAGGGGAAAGAGACAGTCGAGGGAAAGGAGGGCAAAGAGAGAGTTTATGGGGGGTGGAAACAGGGGAAAGAGACAGGTGAAAAGGAAAGAGCTAAAAGGGAGAGTAAACTCAGAACTGGGAAAGCAGGGAAAAGAGGCGTGCGAGGTGAAGAGAGGTTAAAAGAGACAAGTGAGGACATAGCGGAAAACCAGGGGAAAGAGTTGAGGGAGAATATGGAAAAAGAGACATGCGAGGGAAAAGAAGAGGAAGAGAGAGTTCATGGAAAAGAGGGAATCCAGGGAAAAGAGATAGTCCAGGGGAAAAAAGGGAAAGAGAGAGTTCATTGAAAAGAGGTAAATCAGGGAAAGAGACAGGAGAGGGGAAAAGAGCTAAAAGAGAGGATTCCTGCAGAAGCGGGAAAACAGGGAAAAGAGATGGGCATGGGCAAAAGAGGTAAAAAGATAAGCAACGGTAGAGCGGGAAAAGAAACAGTCAAGAGAAAGGAAGGGAAAGAGACAGTTCATGGGAAAGATTGAAACCAAGGAAAAGAGTCAGGTGAAGGGGAAAGAGCTAAAAGAGAGAATTAATGCAGAAAATGGAAATAAGGGAAAAAAGACAGGCGATGAGAACAGAGGTAAAAGAGACAGTGAGGAGAAGAGGGGAAAGAGACAAGCGCGGCCATAGCAGAAAACCAGGGAAAAGAGTTGAGGGAAAAGATGGGAAAAGAGACATGGGAGGGAAAAGAAGGGGAAGAGAGCGTTCATGGAAAAGAGGGAATCCAGGGAAAAGAGACAGTCGAGGGGAAAAGGAAGGGAAAGAGACAGCTCATGGGAAAGATTGAAACCAAGGAAAAGAGACAGGCGAAGGGGAAAGACCTAAAAGAGAGAGTTAATGCAGAAAATGGAAATAAGGGAAAAAAGACAGGCGATGAGAACAGAGGTAAAAGAGACAGTGAGGAGAAGAGGGGAAAGAGACAAGCGCGGCCATAGCGGAAAAGCAGGGAAATAGACAGTGGAGTGGAAAGGAGGGAAAAGCGACAGGCGAGGGAAAAGATGGGAAAGAGAGCGTTCATGGAAAACAGGGAAAAAAGGGAAAAGAGACAGGCGAATGGAGAAAGAGCGGAAAGAGAGAGTTAATGCAGAGGAGAGAATGCATGAAAAAGAGGTGGGCGAGGCAAAAAGAGCGAAAAGTGACCGTTAATGCAGATGGGAAAACCAGGGGAAAGAGGCAATGATAAAAGTTGGGAAAAGAGACTGTGGATGAGAAAACAGGGTGAAGAGACAGTCGAGGGTAAAAAGAAGGGAACGAGAGAGTTCATGGGGAAAAAGGGAAACCAGGGAAAAGAGACAGTCGAGGGAAAAGAAGCGAAAGAGACAGTTCATTGAAAAGAGGTAAAACAGGGAAAAGAGACAGTCCAGTTGATGGGGAAAGAGTGGAAAGAGTGAGGCGAGGGCAAAGACGAAAAGCAGGGGAAAGAGACAGTCGAGGGAAAGGAGGGCAAAGAGAGAGTTCATGGGGGGTGGAAACAGGGGAAAGAGACAGGTGAAAAGGAAAGAGCTAAAAGGGAGAGTAAACTCAGAATTGGGAAAGCAGGGAAAAGAGGCATGCGAGGTGAAGAGAGTTTAAAAGAGACAAGTGAGGAAAAGAGGGGAAAGAGACAAGTGAGGACATAGCGGAAAACCAGGGGAAAGAGTTGATGGAAAAGATGGGAAAACAGACATGCGAGGGAAAAGAAGGGGAAGAGAGAGTTCATGGAAAAGAGGGAATCCAGGGAAAAGAGACAGTCGAGGGGGAAAAAGGGAAAGAGACAGTTCATTGAAAAGAGGGCAACCAGGGAAAGAGACAGGAGAGGGGAAAAGAGCTAAAAGAGAGGATGCCTGCAGAAGCGGGAAAAAAGGGAAAAGAGATGGGCATGGGCAAAAGTGGTAAAAAGATAAGCAACGGTTGAGCGGGAAAAGAAACAGTGAAGGGAAAGGAAGGGAAAGAGACAGTGGAGTGGAAAGAAGGGAAAAGCGACAGGCGAGGGAATAGATGGGAAAGAGAGCGTTCATGGAAAAGACGGAAACCAGGGAAAAGAGCCAGGCGAATGGGAAAGAGCGGAAAGAGAGAGTTAATGCAGAGGAGGGAATGCAGGGAAAAGAGGCGGGCGAGGCAAAAAGAGCTGAAAGAGACAGTTAATGCAGAAGGGGGAAACCAGGGGAAAGAGGCGATGACAAATGTTGGGAAAAGAGACCGTTGATGAGAAAACAGGGTGAAGAGACAGTCGAGGGTGAAAAGAAGGGAAAGAGAGAGTTCATTAAAAAAAAGGGGGAAACCAGGGAAAAGAGACAGTCCAGTTGATGGGGAAAGAGTGGAAAGAGTGAGGCGAGGGCAAAGACAAAAAGCAGGGGAAAGAGACATTCGAGGGAAAGGAGGGCAAAGAGAGAGTTCATGGGGGGTGGAAACAGGGGAAAGAGACAGGTGAAAAGGAAAGAGCTAAAAGGGAGAGTAAACTCAGAATTGGGAAAGCAGGGAAAGGAGGCGTGCGAGGTGAAGAGAGGTTAAAAGAGACAAGTGAGGAAATGAGGGGAAAGAGACAAGTGAGGATATAGCGGAAAACGAGGGAAAACAGTTGAGGGAAAAGATGGGAAAACAAACATGCGAGGGAAAAGAAGGGGAAGAGAGAGTTGATTGAAAAGAGGGAATCCAGGGAAAAGAGACAGCTGAGGGGGAAAGGAAGGGAAAGAGACAGTTCATGGGAAAAATTGAAACCAAGGAAAAGAGACAGGCGAATGGGAAAGAGCTAAAAGAGAGAGTTAATGCAGAAAATGGAAATTAGGGAAAAAAGACAGGCGATGAGAACAGAGGTAAAAGAGACAGTGAGGAGAAGAGGGGAAAGAGAGAAGTGCGGCCATAGCGGAAAAACAGGGAAAGGAGACAATGGAGTGGAAAGAAGAGGAAAGCGACAGGCGAGGGAAAAGATGGGAAAGAGAGAGTTCATGGGAAAGAGGGAATCCAGGGAAAAGAGACAGTCGAGGGGAAAAGGAAGGGAAAGAGACAGTTCATTGAAAAGTGGGAAATCAGGGAAAGAGACAGGAGAGGGGAAAAGAAGTAAAAGAGAGGAAAAGAGCTAAAAGAGAGGGTTCCTGCAGAAGCGGGAAAACAGGGAAAAGAGATGGGCATGGGAAAAAGAGGTAAAAAGATAAGCAACAGTAGAGCGGGAAAAGAAAGAGTCAAGGGAAAGGAAGGGAAAGAGACAATTCATGGGAAAGACTGAAACCAAGGAAAAGAGACAGGCAAAGGGGAAAGAGCTAAAAGAGAGAGTTAATGCAGAAAAATGGAAATTAGGAAGAAAAGACAGGTGGTGAGAACAGAGGTAAAAGAGACAGTGAGGAGAAGAGGGGAAAGAGAGAAGTGCGGCCATAGCGGAAAACCAGGGAAAAGAGACAGTGGAGTGGAAAGAAGGGAAAAGCGACAGGCAAGGGACAGTGGAGTAGAAAGAAGGGAAAAGCGACAGGCAAGGGAAAAAAGGGAAAGAGTGAGTTCGTTGGAAAGAGGGAAACCTGGGAAAAGAGACAGGCGAATGGGGAAAGAACGGAAAGAGAGAGTTAATGCAGAGGAGGGAATGCAGGGAAAAGAGGCGGGCGAGGCAAAAAGAGCTGAAAGAGACAGTTAACGCAGAAGGGGGAAACCAGGGAAAGAGGCAATGACAAAAGTTGGGAAAAGAGACCGTTGATGAGAAAACAGGTTGAAGAGACAGTCGAGGGTGAAAAGAAGGGAAAGAGAGAGTTCATGAAAAAAAGGGGAAACCAGGGAAAAGAGACAGTCCAGTTGATGGGGAAAGAGTGGAAAGAGTGAGGCGACGGCAAAGACGAAAATCAGGGGAAAGAGACAGTCGAGGGAAAGGAGGGCAAAGAGAGAGTTCATGGGGGGTGGAAACAGGGGAAAGAGACAGGTGAAAAGGAAAGAGCTAAAAGGGAGAGTAAACTCAGAATTGGGAAAGCAGGGAAAAGAGGCGTGCGAGGTGAAGAGAGGTTAAAAGAGACAAGTGAGGAAATGAGGGGAAAGAGACAAGTGAGGATATAGCGGAAAACCAGGGAAAACAGTTGAGGGAAAAGATGGGAAAACAAACATGCGAGGGAAAAGAAGGGGAAGAGAGAGTTGATGGAAAAGAGGGAATCCAGGGAAAAGAGACAGTCGAGGGGGAAAGGAAGGGAAAGAGACAGTTCATGGGAAAGATTGAAACCAAGGAAAATAGACTGGCGAAGGGGAAAGAGCTAAAAGAGAGAGTTAATGCAGAAAATGGAATTTAGGAATAAAAGACAGGTGATGAGAACAGAGGTAAAAGAGACAGTGAGGAGAAGAGGGGAAAGAGACAAGCGCGGCCATAGCGGAAAAGCAGGGAAAAGAGACAGTGGAGTGGAAAGAAGGGAAAAGCGACAGGCGAGGGAAAAGATGGGAAAGAGAGCGTTCATGGAAAACAGGGAAACCAGGGAAAAGAGACAGGCGAATGGAGAAAGAGCGGAAAGAGAGAATTAATGCACAGGAGAGAATGCAGGAAAAAGAGGCGGGCGAGGCAAAAAGAGCGAAAGGAGACCGTTAATGCAGATGGGAAAACCAGGGGAAAGAGGCAATGATAAAAGTTGGGAAAAGAGACTGTTGATGAGAAAACAGGGTGAAGAGACAGTCGAGGGTAAAAAGAAGGGAACGAGAGAGTTCATGGGAAAAAAGGGAAACCAGGGAAAAGAGACAGTCGAGGGAAAAGAAGCGAAAGAGACAGTTCATTGAAAAGAGGTAAACCAGGGAAAAGAGACAGTCCAGTTGATGGGAAAAGAGCGGAAAGAGTGAGGCGACGGCAAAGACCAAAAGCAGGGGAAAGAGACAGTCGAGGGAATGGAGGGCAAAGGGAGAGTTCATGGGGGGGGTGGAAACAGGGAAAAGAGACAGGTGAAAAGGAAAGAGCTAAAAGGGAGAGTAAACTCAGAAGAGGGAAAGAAGGGAAAGGAGGCATGCGAGGTGAAGAGAGGTTAAAAGAGACAAGTGAGGAAAAGAGGGGAAAGAGACAAGAGAGGACATAGCGGAAAACCAGGGAAAAGAGTTGAGGGAAAAGATAGGAAAAGAGACATGCGAGGGAAAAGAAGAGGAAGAGAGAGTTCATGGGAAAGAGGGAATCCAGGGAAAAGAGACAGTCGAGGGGAAAAGGAAGGGAAAGAGACAGTTCATGGGAAAGATTGAAACCAGGGAAAAGAGACAGGCGAAATGGGAAAGAGCTAAAAGAGAGAGTTAATGCGGAAAATGGAATTTAGGAATAAAAGACAGGTGATGAGAACAGAGGTAAAAGAGACAGTGAGGAGAAGAGGGGAAAGAGACAAGTGCGGCCATAGCAGAAAACCAGGGAAAAGAGACAGTGGAGTGGAAAGAAGGGAAAAGCGACAGGCGAGGGAAAAGACGGGAAAGAGAGAGTTCATGGAAAACAGGGAAACCAGGGAAAAGAGACAGGCGAGTGGGGAAAGAGCGGAATGAGAGAGCTAATGCAGAGGAGAGAATGCAGGAAAAAGAGGCGGGTGAGGCAAACAGAGCGAAAAGAGACAGTTAATGCAGAAGGGATAAACCAGGGGAAAGAGGCGATGACAAAAGTTGGGAAAAGAGACAGCTGATGAGAAAAAAGGATGAAGAGACAGTCGAGGGTGAAAAGAAGGGAACGAGAGAGTTCATGGGAAAAAAGGGAAACCAGGGAAAAGAGACAGTCGAGGGAAAAGAAGCAAAAGAGACAGTTCATTGAAAAGAGTTAAACCAGGGAAAAGAGACAGTCCAGTTGATGGGAAGAGTGGAAAGAGTGAGGCGAGGGCAAAGACGAAAAGCAGGGGAAAGAGACAGTCGAGGGAATGGAGGGCAAAGAGAGTGTTCATGGGGGGGTGGAAACAGGGGAAAGAGACAGGTGAAAAGGAAAGAGCTAAAAGGGAGAGTAAACTCAGAAGAGGGAAAGCAGGGAAAAGAGGCATGCAAGGTGAAGAGAGTTTAAAAGAGACAAGTGAGGAAAAGAGGGGAAAGAGACAAGCGAGGACATAGCGGAAAACCAGGGGAAAGAGTTGAGGGAAAAGATGGGAAAACAGATATGTGAGGGAAAAGAAGAGGAAGAGAGAGTTCATGGAAAAGAGGGAATCTAGGGGAAAGATACAGTCGAGGGGAAAAAAGGGAAAGAGACAGTTCATTGAAAAGAGGGAAACCAGGGAAAGAGACAGGAGAACGGAAAAGAGCTAAAAGAGAGGATTCCTGCAGAAGCGGGAAAACAGGGAAAAGAGATGGGCATGGGCAAAAGAGGTAAAAAGATAAGCAACGGTTGAGCGGGAAAAGAATCAGTCAAGGGAAAGGAAGGGAAAGAGACAGTGGAGTGGAAAGAAGGGAACAGCGACAGGCGAGGGAATAGATGGGAAAGAGAGCGTTCATGGAAAAGACGGAAACCAGGGAAAAGAGCCAGGCGAAAGGGAAAGAGCGGAAAGAGAGAGTTCATTGAAAAGAGGGAAATCAGGGAAAGAGACAGGAGAGGGGAAAAGAGACAGGCGAAGGGGAAGTAGCGGTAAGAGAGAGTTAATGCAGAGGAGGGAATGCAGGGAAAAGAGGCAGGCAAGGCAAAAAGAGCTGAAAGAGACAGTTAATGCAGAAGGGGGAAGCCAGGGGAAAGAGGCGATGACAAATGTTGGGAAAAGAGACCGTTGATGAGAAAACAGGGTGAAGAGACAGTCGAGGGTGAAAAGAAGGGAAAGAGAGAGTTCATGAAAAAAAGGGGAAACCAGGGAAAAGAGACAGTCCAGTTGATGGGGAAAGAGAGGAAAGAGTGAGGCGAGGGCAAAGACAAAAAGCAGGGGAAAGAGACAGTCGAGGGAAAGGAGGGCAAAGAGAGAGTTCATGGGGGTGGAAACAGGGGAAAGAGACAGGTGAAAAGGAAAGAGCTAAAAGGGAGAGTAAAGACAGAAGAGGGAAAGCAGGGAAAAGAGGCATGCAAGGTGAAGAGAGGTTAAAAGAGACAAGTGAGGAAAAGAGGGGAAAGAGACAATCGAGGACATAGCGGAAAACCAGGGGAAAGATTTGAGGGAAAAGATGGGAAAACAGACATGCGAGGGAAAAGAAGAGGAAGAGAGAGTCCATGGAAAAGAGGGAATCCAGGGAAAAGAGACAGTCGAGGGGGAAAGGAAGGGAAAGAGACAGTTCATGGGAAAAATTGAAACCAAGGAAAAGAGACAGGCGAAGGGGAAAAAAGGGAAAGAGACCGTTCATTGAAAAGGGATAATCAGGGAAAGAGACAGGAGAGGGGAAAAGAGACAGGCGAAGGGGAAGTAGCGGTAAGAGAGAGTTAATGCAGAGGAGAGAATGCAGGGAAAAGAGGCGGGTGAGGCAAAAAGAGCAAAAAGAGACCGTTAATGCAGAAGGGGAAAACCAGGGGAAAGAGGCGATGTCAAAAGTTGGGAAAAGGGACAGTTGATGAGAAAACAGGGTGAAGAGAGAGTCGAGGGTGAAAAGAAGGGAAAAAGAGAGTTCATGGGAAAAAGGGAAACCAGGGAAAAAAGACAGTCGGTGGAAAAGAAGCGAAAGAGACATTTCATTGAAAAGAGGGAAACCAGGGAAAAGAGACAGTCCAGTTGATGGGAAAAGAGTGGAAAGAGTGAGGCGAGGGCCAAGACGAAAAGCAGGGGAAAGAGACAGTCGAGGGAATGGAGGGCAAAGAGAGTGTTCATGGCGGGGTGGAAACAGGGGAAAGAGACAGGTGAAAAGGAAAGAGCTAAAAGGGAGAGTAAACTCAGAATTGGGAAAGTAGGGAATAGAGGCGTGCGAGGTGAAGAGAGTTTAAAAGAGACAAGTGAGGAAAAGAGGGGAAAGAGACAAGAGAGGACATAGCGGAAAACCAGGGAAAAGAGTTGAGGGGAAAGATGGGAAAAGAGACATGCGAGGGAAAAGAAGGGGAAGAGAGAGTTCATGGAAAAGAGGGAATCCATGGAACAGAGACAGTCGATGGGGAAAAAGGGAAAGAGACAGTTCATTGAAAAGAGGGAAATCAGGGAAAGAGACAGGAGAGGGGAAAAGAGCTAAAAGAGAGGATTCCTGCAGAAGCCGGAAAACAGGGAAAAGAGATGGGCATGGGGAAAAGAGGTAAAAAGATAAGCAACAGTAAAGCGGGAAAAGAAAGAGTCAAGGGAAAGGAAGGGAAAGAGACAGTTCATGGGAAAGATTGAAACCAAGGAAAATAGACTGGTGAAGGGGAAAGAGCTAAAAGAGAGAGTTAATGCAGAAAATGGAAATAAGGGAAAAAAACCAGGCGATGAGAACAGAGGTAAAAGAGACACTGAGGAGAAGAGGGGAAAGAGACAAGCGCGGCCATAGCAGAAAACGAGGGAAAAGAGTTGAGGGAAAAGATGGGAAAAGAGACATGGGAGGGAAAAGAAGGGGAAGAGAGCGTTCATGGGAAAGAGGGAATCCAGGGAAAAGAGACAGTCGAGGGGAAAAGGAAGGGAAAGAGACAGTTCATGGGAAAGATTGAAACCAAGGAAAAGAGACAGGCGAAGGGGAAAGACCTAAAAGAGAGAGTTAATGCAGAAAATGGAAATAAGGGGAAAAAGACAGGCGATGAGAACAGAGGTAAAAGAGACAGTGAGGAGAAGAGGGGAAAGAGACAAGCGCGGCCATAGCGGAAAAGCAGGGAAATAGACAGTGGAGTGGAAAGGAGGGAAAAGCGACAGGCGAGGGAAAAGATGGGAAAGAGAGCGTTCATGGAAAACAGGGAAACCAGGGAAAAGAGACAGGCGAATGGAGAAAGAGCGGAAAGAGAGAGTTAATGCACAGGAGAGAATGCAGGGAAAAGAGGCGGGCGAGGCAAAAAGACCGAAAAGAGACCGTTAATGCAGATGGGAAAACCAGGGGAAAGAGGCAATGATAAAAGTTGGGAAAAGAGACCGTTGATGAGAAAACAGGGTGAAGAGACAGTCGAGGGTGAAAAGAAGGGAAAGAGAGAGTTCATGAAAAAAAGGGGAACCCGGGGAAAAGAGACAGTCCAGTTGATGGGGAAAGAGTGGAAAGAGTGAGGCGAGGGCAAAGACAAAAAGCAGGGGAAAGAGACAGTCGAGGGAAAGGAGGGCAAAGAGAGAGTTCATGGGGGGTGGAAACAGGGGAAAGAGACAGGTGAAAAGGAAAGAGCTAAAAGGGAGAGTAAAGACAGAAGAGGGAAAGCAGGGAAAAGAGGCATGCAAGGTGAAGAGAGGTTAAAAGAGACAAGTGAGGAAAAGAGGGGAAAGAGACAATCGAGGACATAGCGGAAAACCAGGGGAAAGAGTTGAGGGAAAAGATGGGAAAACAGACATGCGAGGGAAAAGAAGAGGAAGAGAGAGTCCATGGAAAAGATGGAATCCAGGGAAAAGAGACAGTCGAGGGGGAAAGGAAGGGAAAGAGACAGTTCATGGGAAAAATTGAAACCAAGGAAAAGAGACAGGCGAAGGGGAAAAAAGGGAAAGAGACAGTTCATTGAAAAGAGGGAAATCAGGGAAAGAGACAGGAGAGGGGAAAAGAGCTTAAAGAGAGGATTCCTGCAGAAGTGGGAAAACAGGGAAAAGTGATGGGCATGGGGAAAAGAGGTAAAAAGATAAGCAACGGTAGAGCGGGAAAAGAAACAGTCAAGAGAAAGGAAGGGAAAGAGACAGTTCATGGGAAAGATTGAAACCAAGGAAAAGAGTCAGGCGAAGGGGAAAGAGCTAAAAGAGAGAATTAATGCAGAAAATGGAAATAAGGGAAAAAAGACAGGCGATGAGAACAGAGGTAAAAGAGACAGTGAGGAGAAGAGGGGAAAGAGACAAGCGCGGCCATAGCAGAAAACCAGGGAAAAGAGTTCAGGGAAAAGATGGGAAAAGTGACATGGGAGGGAAAAGAAGGGGAAGAGACAGTTCATTGATCAGAGACAAACCAGGGGTAAGAGATAGGCGAAAGAACAGAAGGCGAAGAGAGAGTTCATGGAAAATAATTAAGCCAGGGAAAAGAGACAGTTGAGGGTAAAGAATGGAAAACAGACAAGTGAGGGAAAAGAAGGGAAAGACAGAGTTCATGTAAAAATAAGGGAAACCAGGGAAAAGAGACAGGCGAATGGGGAAATAGCAGAAAGGGAGAGTTAATGCAGAAGAGGCAATGCAGGGAAAAGAGGCAGGAGAGGCAAAAAGAGCTAAAAGAGAGAGTTAATGCAGAAGGGGGAAACCAGGGAAAAGAGGCGATGACAGAAGTTGGGAAAAGAGACAGTTAATGGGAAAACTGGGGAAAGAAACAGTCGAGGGTGAAAAGAAGGGAAAGAGAGAGTTCATGGAAAAGGGGGGAATCCAGGGAAAAGAGACAGTTGAGGGAAAAGAAGGGAAAGAGACAGTTGAGGGAAAAGAGAGAAATCAGGGGAAAGAGATAGGCGAGGGAAAAGAAGGCGAACAAAGAATTCATGGAAAAGAATTAAGCCAGTGTCGTGGTTTAACCCCAGCCAGCAACTAAGCACCACGCAGCCGCTCACTCACTCCCCCCCATCCAGTGGGATGGGGGAGAAAATCAGGAAAAGAAGTAAAACTCCTGGGTTGAGATAAGAACGATTTAATAGAACAGAAAAGAAGAAACCAATAATGATAATGATAACACTAATAAAATGACAACAGTAGTAATAAAAGGATTGGAATGTACAAATGATGCGCAGGGCAATTGCTCACCACCCGCCGACCGACACCCAGCCAGCCCCCGAGCGGCGAATCCCCGCCCCCCACCTCCCAGTTCCTAAACTAGATGGGACGTCCCATGGTATGGAATACGCTGTTGGCCAGTTTGGGTCAGCTGCCCTGGCTGGGCATGAGAAGCTGAAAAATCCTTGACTATAGTCTAAACACTACTGAGCAACAACTGAAAACATCAGTGTTATCAACATTCTTCACATACTGAACTCAAAACATAGCACTGTACCAGCTACTAGGAAGACAGCTAACTACATCCCAGCTGAAACCAGGACAGCCAGGAAAAGAGACAGCTGAGGGAAAAGAAGGGAAGAGAGACACACGAGTGAAAAAGAAGGGAAAGACAGAGTTCATGGAAAAGAGGGATTCCAGGGAAAAGTGACAGGCGAAGGGGAAAGAGCTAAAAGAGAGAGTTAATACCAAAAAAAATGGGAATTAGGGAAAAAGACAGGCGATGGAAACAGAGGTAAGAGAGACACTGAGGAGGAGAGGGGAAAGAGACAAGCGCATCCATACCGGAAAACCAGGGGAAAGAGACAGTGGAGTGGAAAGAAGGGAAAAGAGACGCACGAGGGAAAATATGGGAAAGAGAGAGGTCATGGAAAAGAGGGAAACCAGGGGAAAGAGACAGGTGATGGGGAAAGAGCTAAAAGAGAGAGTTAAAGCAGAAGGGAAAACCAGGGGAAATAGGCGATGACAAAAGTTGGGAAAAGAGACAGTTGATGGGAAAACAGGGGAAGAAAGAGTCGAGGGTGAAAAGAAGGGAAAGAGAGAGTTCATGGGGAAAAAGGGAAACCAGGGAAAAGAGACAGTCCAGTTGATGGGAAAAGAGTGGAAAGAGGGAGGCGACGGCAAAGTCAAAAAGCAGGGGAAAGAGATAGTCGAGGGGAAAAAAGGGAAAAATTACACGTGAAGGAAAAGAAGGGAAAGACAGAGTTCATGGGGGGGTGGAAACAGGGAAAAGAGACAGGTGAAAAATAAAAAAGAGCTAAAAGACAGCGTAAACACAGAAGAGGGAAAGCAGGGAAAAGAGGCATGTGAGGTGAGGAGAGGTAAAAAGAGACAAGTGAGGAAAAGAGGGGAAAGAGTCAAGCGAGGACATAGCGGAAAACCAGGGAAAAGACTTGAGGGAAAAGATGGGAAAACAGTCATGCGAGGTAAAAGAAGGGGAAGAGAGGGCTCATGGAAAAGAGGGAAAACTGGGAAAAGAGACAGTCGGGGGGGGGGGGAAGAGACAGTTCATTGAAAAGAGGTAAACCAGGGAAAGAGAGAGGTGAGGGGAAAAGAGCTAAGAGAGGGGATTAATGCAGAAGCGGGAAAACAGGGAAAAGAGATGGGCAAGGGGAAAAGAGGTAAAAAAGATAAGCAACGGTAGAGTGGGAAAAGAAACAGTCAAGGGAAAGGAAGGGAAAGAGATAGTTCATGGGAAAGATTGAAACCAGGGAAAAGAGACAGGCGGAGGGGAAATAGCTAAAAGAGAGAGTTAATACATAACAGGGAAAATAGGGGGAAAAGACAGGCGATGAGAACAGAGGTAAAAGAGACAGTGAGGAGAAGAGGGGAAAGAGACAAGAGCGGCCATAGCGGAAAACCAGGGAAAAGAGACAGCTGAGGGAAAAGAAGGGAAAACAGACACACGGGGGGAAAGACGGGAACGAGAGAGTTCATGGGAAAGAGGGAATCCAGGGAAAAGAGACAGTCCAGTTAATGGAAAAACAGTTGCAAGTGAGAGGCAACGGCAAAGACGAAAACCGGGGAGAGACAGTTGAGGGAAAAGAAGGGAAAGAGACAGTTCATGTAAAAATAAGGGAAACCAGGGAAAAGAGACAGGCGAATGGGGAAAGAGCAGAAAGAGAGAGTTAATGCAGAGGAGGGAATGCAGGGAAAAGAGGCGGACGAGGCAAAAAGAGTGAAAAATACAGTTAATGTAGAAGGGGAAAAACAGGGATAAAAGGCGATTAAAAAAGTTGGTAAAAGACACAGTTGATGGGAAAACTGGGGAAAGAAACAGTCGCAGGTGAAAAGAAGGGAAAGAGAGAGTTGATGGGAAAAAAGGAATCCAGGGAAAAGAAACAGTCGAGGGAAAAGATACGAAAGAGACAGTTCATTGAAAAACAGGGAAACCATGGAAAAGAGACAGTCGAGGGGCGAAAAAGGAGAAAATACACACAGGGGAAAAAGAAGGGAAAGACAGAGTTCTTGGGGAAAAAGAAAACCGGGGGAAAGAGGCAGTCCAGTTGTCGGGAAATGAGTGGAAAGAGTGAGGCGACGGCAAAGACGAAAAGCAAGGGAAAGAGACAGTTGAGGGAACAGAAGGGGAAGAGAGAGTTCATGGAAAATTGGGAAACCAGGGAGAAGACACAGTCCATTAAAAAAGAGGGGAAAGTGAGATCTCATGGAAAAGAGGGAAACCAGGGAAAGAGAGAGGCGAGGGGGAAAGAGCTAAAAGAGAGGATTAATGCAGAAGCGGGAAACCAGGGAAAAGAGATGGGCTAGGGGAAAAGAGCTAAAGAAGATAAGCAACGGTAAAGAGAGGAAAGAAACAGTCAAGGGAAAAGTTGGGAAAGACAGAGTTCATGGAAAAGAGGGAAACCAGGGAAAAGAGACAGGCGAGTGGGGAAAGAACGGAACGAGAGAGTTAATGCAGAAGGGGAAAACCAGGGAAAAAAGGCAATGACAAAAGTTGGGAAAAGAGACAGTTGATGGGAAAACTGGGGAAAGAAAAAGTCGAGGGTGCAAAGAAGGGAAAGAGAGAGTTCATGGGGAAAAAAGGGAATCCAGGCAAGGGAAAAGATACAAAAGAGACAGTTCATTGAAAAACAGGGAAACCAGGGAAAAGAGACGGTCCAGTTGATGGGAAAACAGTGGAAAGTGAGAGGCAACGGCAAAGACGAAAAGCAGAGAAAAGACAGTCGAGGGAATGGAAGGCAAAGAGAGAGTTCATGGAAAAGAGGAAATCCAGGGAAAAGAGACAGTCGAGGGAAAAGAACCGAATGAGACAGTTCGTTGAGAAAAAAGGGAAACCAGGGAAAGAGACAGGCAAAGGGGAAAGAGCTAAAAGAGAGAGTTAGTGCAGAAAATGGAAATTGGGGGGAAAAAGACAGGCCATGAGAACAGAGGTAAAAGAGACACGGAGGAGAAGAGGGGAAAGAGACAAGTGCGGCCATAGCGGTAAACCAGGGAAAAGAGACAGTAGAGTGGAAAGAAGGGAAAAGCAACACGTGAGGGGAAAGATGGGGAATAGAGAGTTCATGGAAAAGAGGGACACCAGGGACAAGAGACAGGAGATGGGGAAAGAGCTAAAAGAGACAGTTAAAACAGAAGGGGAAAACCGGGAGGAAAAGGAGATGACAAAAGTTGGGGAAAAAAGACAGTTGATGGGAAAACCGGGGAAAGAGACATTTGAGGGGGAATAGAAGGAAAGAGAGAGCTCATGGGAAAAGGGGAAACCAGGGAAAGGGACAGGTGAATGGAGAAAGAGCGGAAAGAGAGAGTTAATGCAGAGGAGGGAATTCAGGGAAAAGAGGCGGGCGAGGCAAAAAGGGCGAAAAGAGACATTTATAGCAGAAGGGGAAAACCAGGGGAAAAAGGCGATGACAAAAGTTGGGAAAAGAGACAGTTGATGGGAAAACTGGGGAAAGAAGCAGTCGAGGGTGAAACGAAGGGAAAGAGAGAGTTCATGGGGAAAAACAGGAATCCACGGAAAAGAGACACTCGAGGGGAAAGAAGAGAGAGAGAGAGATCATTGACAAGAGGGAAACCGGGGGAAAGAGACAGTCCAGTTTATGGGGAGATAGTGGAAAGTGAGAGGCAACGGCAAAGACGAAAAGCAGGGAAAAGAGACAGTTAAGGGAAAGAGACAGTTCATTGAAAAGATATAAATAAGGGGAAAGAGATAGGCGAGGGAATAGAAGGCGAAGAAAGAGTTCATGGAAAAGAATTAAGCCAGGGAAAAGAGACAGCTGAGGAAAAAGAAGGGAAAACAGACACACGAGGGGAAATGAAGGGAAAGACAGCGTTCATGGAAAAGAGAGAAACCAGGGAAAAGAGACAGGCGATGGGGGGAAGAGCTAAAAGAGATAGTTAATGCAGAAAAGGGAACTTAGGGGAAAAAGGCGATGAGAAAAGGGTTAAAAGAGACAGTGAGAAGACGGCGGGAAAGAGACAAGCGCGGCCATAGCGGAAAACCAGGGAAAAGAGACAGTTGAGGGAAAAGAAGGGAAAGACACAGTTCATTGAAAAGAGAGAAATCGGGGAAAGAGATAGGCGAGGGAGCAGAAGGCAAAGAGAGAGTTCATGGAAAATTGATTAAGCCAGGGAAAAGAGACAGTTGAGGGAAAAGAAGGGAAAACAGACACGCAAGGGAAAAGAAGGGAAAGACAGAGTTCATGGAAAAAAAGGGAAACCAGGGAAAAGAGACAGGCGAAGGGGGAGAGCTAAAAGAGAGAGTTAATGCAGAAATGGGAAATTAGGGGAAAAGAGGCATGCGAGGTGAAGAGAGGTAAAAAGAGACAAGTGAGGAGAAGAGGGGAAAGAGACAAGCGCGGCCACAGCGGAAAACCAGGGAAAAGAGTTGAGGGAAAAGATGGGAAAAGAGACATGCGAGGGAAAAGAAGGGGAAGAGAGAGTTCATGGAAAAGAGGGAAACCACGGAAAAGAAACAGGCAAATGGGGAAAGAGAGGAAAGAGAGAGTTAATGACGAGGAGGGAATGCAGGGAAAAGAGGCGGGCGAGGCAAAAAGAGCTAAAAGAGACATTTATAGCAGAAGGGGAAAACCAGGGGGGGAAAGGCGATGTCAAAAGTTGGAAAAAGAGAGAGTTGATGAGAAAACAGGGGAAAGAGAAAGTCGAGGGTGAAAAGAAGGGAAAGAGAGAGTTCATGGGGGGGAAAGGAATCCAGGGAAAAGAGACAGTCGAGGGAAAAGAAGCGAAAGAGACAGTTCATTGAAGAGAGGGGAACCAGAGAAAGAGACAGGAGAGGGGAAAAGGTCTAAAAGAGAGGATTCATGCAGAAGCGGGAAAACAGGGAAAAGAGATGGGCATGGGGAAAAGAGGGAAAAAGATAAGCAAAGGTAGAGTGGGAAAAGAAACAGTCAAGGGAAAGGAAGGGAAAGAGACAGTTCATGGGAAAGATTGAAACCAAGGAAAAGAGTCAGGTGGAGGTGAAAGAGCTAAAAGAGAGAGTTAATGCAGACGAGGGAATGCAGGAAAAAGAGGCGGGCAAGGCAAAAAGAGCTAAAAGAGACAGTTAATGCAGAAGGGGAAAACCAGGGGAAAGAGGTGATGACAAAAGTTGGGAAAAGAGACCGTTGATGAGAAAACAGGGTGAAGAGACAGTCGACAGTGAAAAGAAGGGAAAGAGAGAATCCATGGGGAAAAAGGGAAACCAGGGAAAAGAGTTGAGGGAAAAGATGGGAAAAGAGACATGCGAGGGAAAAGAAGGTGAAGAGAGAGTTCATGGAAAAAAAGGGAAACCAGGGAAAAGAGACAGTCGAGGGAAAAGAAGCGAAAGAGAAAGTGCATTGAAAAAAGGGAAACCAGGGAAAAGAGACAGTCCAGTTGATGAGAAAAGAGTGGAAAGAGTGAGGCGACGGCAAAGAAGAAAAGCAGGGGAAAGAGAAAGTTGACGAATGGAGGGCAAAGGGAGAATTCAGGGGGGGGGTGGAAACAGGGAAAAGAGGTGAAAAGGAAAGAGCTAAAAGGGAGAGTAAACTCAGAAGAGGGAAAGCAGGGAAAAGAGGCATGCGAGGTGAAGAGAGTTTAAAAGAGACAAGTGAGGAAAAGAGGGGAAAGAGTCAAGCGAGGACATAGCGGAAAACCAGGGAAAAGAGTTGAGGGAAAAGATGGGAAAACAGACATGCGAGGGAAAAGAAGGGGAAGAGAGAGTTCATGGAAAAAAGGGAAATCAGGGAAAGAGACCGGAGAGGGGAAATAGCTAAAGAGAGGATTCTTGCAGAAGCGGGAAAACAGGGAAAAGAGATGGCTGTGGGGAAAAGATGTAAAAAGATAAGCAACGGTAGAGCGGGGAAAGAAACTGTCAAGGGAAAGGAAGGGAAAGAGACAGTTCATGGAAAGATTGAAACCAAGGAAAAGAGACAGGTGAAGGGGAAAGAGCTAAAACAGAGAGTTAATGCAGAAAATGGAAATAAGGTAAAGAAGACAGGCGATGAGAACAGAGGTAAAAGAGACAGTAAGGAGACGAGGGGAAAGAGACAAGCGCAGCCATAGCGGATAAACAGGGAAAAGAGACAGTGGAGTGGAAAGAAGGGAAAAGAGACAGGCGAGGGAAAAGACGGGAAAGAGAGCGTTCATGGAAAAGAGGGAAACCAGGGAAAAGAGCCAGGCGAATGGAGAAAGAGCGGAAAGAGAGAGTTAATGCAGAGGAGAGAATGCAGGAAAAAGAGGCGGGCGAGGCAAAAAGTGCGAAAAGAGAAAGTTAATGCAGATGGGAAAACCAGGGGAAAGAGGCGATGACAAAAGTTGGGAAAAGAGACCGTTGATGAGAAAACAGGGTGAATAGACAATCGAGGGTGAAAAGAAGGGAAAGTGAGAGTTCATGGGAAAAAAGGGAAACCAGGGAAAAGAGACAGTCCATTTGATGGGAAAAGAGTGGAAAGAGTGAGGCGACGGCAAAGAAAAAAGCAGGGGAAAGAGACAGTCGAGGGAATGGGGGGTAAAGAGAGAGTTCATGAGGGGCTGAAAACAGGGGAAAGAGGTTGTCCTGGTTTCAGCTCGGATGTAGTTAACTGTCTTCCTAGTAGCTGGTACAGTGCTATGTTTTGAGTTCAGTATGTGAAGAATGTTGATAACACTGATGTTTTCAGTTGTTGCTCAGTAGTGTTGAGACTATAGTCAAGGATTTTTCAGCTTCTCATGCCCAGCCAGGGCAGCTGACCCAAACTGGCCACCAGTGTATTCCATACCATGTGACGTCCCATCTAGTTTAGGAACTGGGAAGTGGGGGGCAGGGATTCGCCGCTCGAGGACTGGCTGGGTGTCGGTCGGCGGGTGGTGAGCAATTGCCCTGCGCATCATTTGTACATTTCAATCCTTTTATTACTACTGTTATTTTATTAGTGTTATCATTATTGGTTTCTTCTTTTCTGTTCTATTAAATCGTTCTTATCTTAAACCAGGAGTTTTACTTCTTTTCCTGATTTTCTCCCCCATCCCACTGGATGGGGGGGAGTGAGTGAGCAGCTGCGTGGTGCTTAGTTGCTGGCTGGGGTTAAACCACGACACAGGTGAAAAGGAAACAGCTAAAATGGACAGTAAACTCAGAATTGGGAAAGCAGGGAAAAGAGGCATGCGAGGTGAAGAGAGGTAAAAAGAGACAAGTGAGGAAAAGAGGGGAAAGAGACAAGCGAGGACATAGCGGAAAACCAGGGAAAAGAGTTGAGGGAAAAGATGGGAAAAGAGACAGTTGATGAGAAAACAGGGTGAAGAGTCAGTCGAGGGTGAAAAGAAGGGAAAGAGAGAGTTCATGGGGAAAAAAGGGAAACCAGGGGAAAGTGACAGTCCAGTTGATGAGAAAAGAGTGGAAAGAGGGAGGCGACGGCAAAGTCAAAAAGCAGGGGAAAGAGACAGTCGAGGGAATGGAGGGCAAAGAGAGTGTTCATGGGGGGTGGAAACAGGGGAAAGAGACAGCTGAAAAGGAAAGAGCTAAAAGGGAGAGTAAACACAGAAGAGGGAAAGCAGGGAAAAGAGGCATGCGAGGTGAAGAGAGGTAAAAAGAGACAAGTGAGGAAAAGAGGGGAAAGATACAAGCGGGGACATAGCGGAAAACCAGGGAAAAGAGTTGAGGGAAAAGATGGGAAAACAGACTTGCGAGAGAAAAAAAGGGGAAGAGAGAGTTGATGGAAAAGAGGGAATCCAGGGAAAAGAGACAGTCGAGGGGAAAAAGGGAAAGAGACAGTTCATTGAAAAGAGGGAAATCAGGGAAAGTGAGAGGAGAGGGGAAAAGAGCTAAAAGAGAGGATTCCTGCAGAAGCGGGAAAACAGGGAAAAGAGATGGGCATGGGTTAAAGAGGTAAAAAGATAAGCAACAGTAGAGCGGGAAAAGAAACAGTCAAGGGAATGGAAGGGAAAGAGACAGTTCATGGGAAAGATTGAAACCAAGGAAAAGAGACAAGTGAAGGGGAAAGAGCTAAAAGAGAGAGTTAATGCAGAAAATGGGAATTAGGGAAAAAAGAAGGCGATGAGAACAGAGGTAAAAGAGACAGTAAGGAGACGAGGGGAAAGAGACCAGCGCAGCCATAGCGGATAAACAGGGAAAAGAGACAGTGGAGTGGAAAGAAGGGAAAAGAGACAGGCAAGGGAAAAGACGGGAAAGAGAGCGTTCATGGAAAAGAGGGAAACCAGGGAAAAGAGCCAGGCGAATGGAGAAAGAGCGGAAATAGAGAGTTAATGCAGAGGAGAGAATGCAGGAAAAAGAGGCGGGCGAGGCAAAAAGAGCGAAAAGAGAAAGTTAATGCAGATGGGAAAACCAGGGGAAAGAGGCGATGACAAAAGTTGGGAAAAGAGACCGTTGATGAGAAAACAGGGTGAATAGACAATCGAGGCTGAAAAGAAGGGAAAGTGAGAGTTCATGGGAAAAAAGGAAAACCAGGGAAAAGAGACAGTCCAGTTGATGAGAAAAGAGTGGAAAGAGTGAGGCGAGGGCAAAGAAAAAAGCAGGGGAAAGAGACAGTCGAGGGAATGGAGGGCAAAGAGAGAGTTCATGGGGGGTGGAAACAGGGGAAAGAGACAGGTGAAAAGGAAAGAGCTAAAAGGGAGAGTAAACTCAGAAGAGGGAAAGCAGGGAAAAAAGGCATGCGAGGTGAAGAGAGTTTAAAAGAGACAAGTGAGGAAAAGAGGGGAAAGAGACAAGCGAGGACATAGTGGAAAACCAGGGAAAAGAGTTGAGGGAAAAGATGGGAAAAGAGACATGCGAGGGAAAGGAAGGGGAAGAGAGAGTTCGTGGAAAAGAGGGAATCCAGGGAAAAGAGACAGTTAAGGGAAAGAGACAGTTCATTGAAAAGATATAAATAAGGGGAAAGAGATAGGCGAGGGAATAGAAGGCGAAGAAAGAGTTCATGGAAAAGAATTAAGCCAGGGAAAAGAGACAGCTGAGGAAAAAGAAGGGAAAACAGACACACGAGGGGAAATGAAGGGAAAGACAGCGTTCATGGAAAAGAGAGAAACCAGGGAAAAGAGACAGGCGATGGGGGGAAGAGCTAAAAGAGATAGTTAATGCAGAAAAGGGAACTTAGGGGAAAAAGGCGATGAGAAAAGGGTTAAAAGAGACAGTGAGAAGACGGCGGGAAAGAGACAAGCGCGGCCATAGCGGAAAACCAGGGAAAAGAGACAGTTGAGGGAAAAGAAGGGAAAGACACAGTTCATTGAAAAGAGAGAAATCGGGGAAAGAGATAGGCGAGGGAGCAGAAGGCAAAGAGAGAGTTCATGGAAAATTGATTAAGCCAGGGAAAAGAGACAGTTGAGGGAAAAGAAGGGAAAACAGACACGCAAGGGAAAAGAAGGGAAAGACAGAGTTCATGGAAAAAAAGGGAAACCAGGGAAAAGAGACAGGCGAAGGGGGAGAGCTAAAAGAGAGAGTTAATGCAGAAATGGGAAATTAGGGGAAAAGAGGCATGCGAGGTGAAGAGAGGTAAAAAGAGACAAGTGAGGAGAAGAGGGGAAAGAGACAAGCGCGGCCACAGCGGAAAACCAGGGAAAAGAGTTGAGGGAAAAGATGGGAAAAGAGACATGCAAGGGAAAAGAAGGGGAAGAGAGAGTTCATGGAAAAGAGGGAAACCATGGAAAAGAGACAGGCAAATGGGGAAAGAGAGGAAAGAGAGAGTTAATGACGAGGAGGGAATGCAGGGAAAAGACGCGGGCGAGGCAAAAAGAGCTAAAAGAGACATTTATAGCAGAAGGGGAAAACCAGGGGGGGAAGGCGATGTCAAAAGTTGGGAAAAGAGAGAGTTGATGAGAAAACAGGGGAAAGAAACAGTCCAGGGTGAAACGAAGGGAAAGAGAGAGTTCATGGGGGGGGAAGGAATCCAGGGAAAAGAGACAGTCGAGGGAAAAGAAGCGAAAGAGACAGTTCATTGAAGAGAGGGGAACCAGAGAAAGAGACAGGAGAGTGGAAAAGGGCTAAAAGAGAGGATTCATGCAGAAGCGGGAAAACAGGGAAAAGAGATGGGCATGGGGAAAAGAGGGAAAAAGATAAGCAAAGGTAGAGTGGGAAAAGAAACAGTCAAGGGAAAGGAAGGGAAAGAGACAGTTCATGGGAAAGATTGAAACCAAGGAAAAGAGTCAGGTGGAGGTGAAAGAGCTAAAAGAGAGAGTTAATGCAGACGAGGGAATGCAGGAAAAAGAGGCAGGCAAGGCAAAAAGAGCTAAAAGAGACAGTTAATGCAGAAGGGGAAAACCAGGGGAAAGAGGTGATGACAAAAGTTGGGAAAAGAGACCGTTGATGAGAAAACAGGGTGAAGAGACAGTCGACAGTGAAAAGAAGGGAAAGAGAGAATCCATGGGGAAAAAGGGAAACCAGGGAAAAGAGTTGAGGGAAAAGATGGGAAAAGAGACATGCGAGGGAAAAGAAGGTGAAGAGAGAGTTCATGGAAAAAAAGGGAAACCAGGGAAAAGAGACAGTCCAGTTGATGAGTAAAGAGTGGAAAGAGTGAGGCGACGGCAAAGACGAAAAGCAGGGGAAAGAGACAGTCGAGGGAATGGAGGGCAAAGAGAGAGTTCATGGGGGGTGGAAACAGGGGAAAGAGATGAAAAGGAAAGAGCTAAAAGGGAGAGTAAACTCAGAAGAGGGAACGCAGGGAAAAGAGGCATGCGAGATGAAGAGAGGTTAAAAGACACAAGTGAGGAAATGAGGGGAAAGAGACAAGCGAGGATATAGCGGAAAACCAGGGGAAAGAGTTGAGGGAAAAGATGGCAAAACAGACATGCGAGGGAAAAGAAGGTGAAGAGAGAGTTCATGGAAAAGAGGGAATCCAGGGAAAAGAGACAGTCGAGGGGAAAAAAGGGAAAGAGACAGTTCATTGAAAAGAGGGAAATCAGGGAAAGAGACAGGAGGGGGGAAAGAGCTAAAAGAGAGGATTCCTGCAGAAGCGGGAAAACAGGGAAAAGAGATGGGCATGGGGAAAAGAGACAGGCGAATGGGGAAAGAGCGGAAAGAGAGAATTAATGCAGAGGAGGGAATGCAGGGAAAAGAGGCGGGCGAGGCAAAAAGAGCGAAAAGAGACAGTTAATGCAGAAGGGGGAAACCAGGGGAAAGAGGCGATGACAAAAGTTGGGAAAAGAGACCGTTGATGAGAAAACAGGGTGAATAGACAATCGAGGCTGAAAAGAAGGGAAAGTGAGAGTTCATGGGAAAAAAGGAAAACCAGGGAAAAGAGACAGTCCAGTTGATGAGAAAAGAGTGGAAAGAGTGAGGCGAGGGCAAAGAAAAAAGCAGGGGAAAGAGACAGTCGAGGGAATGGAGGGCAAAGAGAGAGTTCATGGGGGGTGGAAACAGGGGAAAGAGACAGGTGAAAAGGAAAGAGCTAAAAGGGAGAGTAAACTCAGAAGAGGGAAAGCAGGGAAAAAAGGCATGCGAGGTGAAGAGAGTTTAAAAGAGACAAGTGAGGAAAAGAGGGGAAAGAGACAAGCGAGGACATAGTGGAAAACCAGGGAAAAGAGTTGAGGGAAAAGATGGGAAAAGAGACATGCGAGGGAAAGGAAGGGGAAGAGAGAGTTCGTGGAAAAGAGGGAATCCAGGGAAAAGAGACAGTTAAGGGAAAGAGACAGTTCATTGAAAAGATATAAATAAGGGGAAAGAGATAGGCGAGGGAATAGAAGGCGAAGAAAGAGTTCATGGAAAAGAATTAAGCCAGGGAAAAGAGACAGCTGAGGAAAAAGAAGGGAAAACAGACACACGAGGGGAAATGAAGGGAAAGACAGCGTTCATGGAAAAGAGAGAAACCAGGGAAAAGAGACAGGCGATGGGGGGAAGAGCTAAAAGAGATAGTTAATGCAGAAAAGGGAACTTAGGGGAAAAAGGCGATGAGAAAAGGGTTAAAAGAGACAGTGAGAAGACGGCGGGAAAGAGACAAGCGCGGCCATAGCGGAAAACCAGGGAAAAGAGACAGTTGAGGGAAAAGAAGGGAAAGACACAGTTCATTGAAAAGAGAGAAATCGGGGAAAGAGATAGGCGAGGGAGCAGAAGGCAAAGAGAGAGTTCATGGAAAAATGATTAAGCCAGGGAAAAGAGACAGTTGAGGGAAAAGAAGGGAAAACAGACACGCAAGGGAAAAGAAGGGAAAGACAGAGTTCATGGAAAAAAAGGGAAACCAGGGAAAAGAGACAGGCGAAGGGGGAGAGCTAAAAGAGAGAGTTAATGCAGAAATGGGAAATTAGGGGAAAAGAGGCATGCGAGGTGAAGAGAGGTAAAAAGAGACAAGTGAGGAGAAGAGGGGAAAGAGACAAGCGCGGCCATAGCGGAAAACCAGGGAAAAGAGTTGAGGGAAAAGATGGGAAAAGAGACATGCAAGGGAAAAGAAGGGGAAGAGAGAGTTCATGGAAAAGAGGGAAACCATGGAAAAGAGACAGGCAAATGGGGAAAGAGAGGAAAGAGAGAGTTAATGACGAGGAGGGAATGCAGGGAAAAGACGCGGGCGAGGCAAAAAGAGCTAAAAGAGACATTTATAGCAGAAGGGGAAAACCAGGGGGGGAAGGCGATGTCAAAAGTTGGGAAAAGAGAGAGTTGATGAGAAAACAGGGGAAAGAAACAGTCCAGGGTGAAACGAAGGGAAAGAGAGAGTTCATGGGGGGGGAAGGAATCCAGGGAAAAGAGACAGTCGAGGGAAAAGAAGCGAAAGAGACAGTTCATTGAAGAGAGGGGAACCAGGGAAAGAGACAGGAGAGTGGAAAAGGGCTAAAAGAGAGGATTCATGCAGAAGCGGGAAAACAGGGAAAAGAGATGGGCATGGGGAAAAGAGGGAAAAAGATAAGCAAAGGTAGAGTGGGAAAAGAAACAGTCAAGGGAAAGGAAGGGAAAGAGACAGTTCATGGGAAAGATTGAAACCAAGGAAAAGAGTCAGGTGGAGGTGAAAGAGCTAAAAGAGAGAGTTAATGCAGACGAGGGAATGCAGGAAAAAGAGGCAGGCAAGGCAAAAAGAGCTAAAAGAGACAGTTAATGCAGAAGGGGAAAACCAGGGGAAAGAGGTGATGACAAAAGTTGGGAAAAGAGACCGTTGATGAGAAAACAGGGTGAAAAGACAGTCGACAGTGAAAAGAAGGGAAAGAGAGAATCCATGGGGAAAAAGGGAAACCAGGGAAAAGAGTTGAGGGAAAAGATGGGAAAAGAGACATGCGAGGGAAAAGAAGGTGAAGAGAGAGTTCATGGAAAAAAAGGGAAACCAGGGAAAAGAGACAGTCGAGGGAAAAGAAGCGAAAGAGAAAGTGCATTGAAAAAAGGGAAACCAGGGAAAAGAGACAGTCCAGTTGATGAGTAAAGAGTGGAAAGAGTGAGGCGACGGCAAAGACGAAAAGCAGGGGAAAGAGACAGTCGAGGGAATGGAGGGCAAAGAGAGAGTTCATGGGGGGTGGAAACAGGGGAAAGAGATGAAAAGGAAAGAGCTAAAAGGGAGAGTAAACTCAGAAGAGGGAACGCAGGGAAAAGAGGCATGCGAGATGAAGAGAGGTTAAAAGACACAAGTGAGGAAATGAGGGGAAAGAGACAAGCGAGGATATAGCGGAAAACCAGGGGAAAGAGTTGAGGGAAAAGATGGCAAAACAGACATGCGAGGGAAAAGAAGGTGAAGAGAGAGTTCATGGAAAAGAGGGAATCCAGGGAAAAGAGACAGTCGAGGGGAAAAAAGGGAAAGAGACAGTTCATTGAAAAGAGGGAAATCAGGGAAAGAGACAGGAGGGGGGAAAGAGCTAAAAGAGAGGATTCCTGCAGAAGCGGGAAAACAGGGAAAAGAGATGGGCATGGGGAAAAGAGACAGGCGAATGGGGAAAGAGCGGAAAGAGAGAATTAATGCAGAGGAGGGAATGCAGGGAAAAGAGGCGGGCGAGGCAAAAAGAGCGAAAAGAGACAGTTAATGCAGAAGGGGGAAACCAGGGGAAAGAGGCGATGACAAAAGTTGGGAAAACAGACCGTTGATGAGAAAACAGGGTGAAGAGGCAGTCGAGGGTGAAAAGAAGGGAAAGAGAGAATCCATGGGAAAAAAGGGAAACCAGGGGAAAGAGACAGTCCAGTTGATGAGAAAAGAGTGGAAAGAGTGAGGCGACGGCAAAGACGAAAAGCAGGGGAAAGAGACTGTCGAGGGAATGGAGGGCAAAGGGAGAGTTCATGCGGGGTGGAAAAAGGGAAAGAGACAGGTGAAAAGGAAAGAGCTAAAAGGGAGAGTAAAGACAGAAGAGGGAAAGCAGGAAAAAGAGGCATGCGTGGTGAAGAGAGGTTAAAAAGACAAGTGAGGAAAAGAGGGGAAAGAGACAAGCGAGGACATAGCGGAAAACCAGGGAAAAGAGTTGAGGGAAAAGATGGGAAAACAGACGTGCGAGGGAAAAGAAGAGGAAGAGAGAGTTCATGGAAAAGAGGGAATCCAAGGGAAAAGAGACAGTCGAGGGGAAAAAGAAGTGAAAGAGACAGTTCATTGAAAAGAGGGAAATCAGGGAAAGAGACAGGAGAGGGGAAAAGAGCTAAAAGAGAGGATTCTTGCAGAAGCGGGAAAACAGGTAAAAGAGATGGGCATGGGGAAAAGAGGTAAAAAGATAAGCAAAGGTAGAGCGGGAAAAGAAACAGTCAAGGGAAAGGAAGGGAAAGAGACAGTTCATGGGAAAGATTGAAACCAAGGAAAAGAGACTGGCGAAGGGGAAAGAGCTAAAAGAGAGAGTTAATGCAGAAAATGGAAATAAGGGGAAAAAGACGGGCGATGAGAACAGAGGTAAAAGAGACAGTGAGGAGAAGAGGGGAAAGAGACAAGCGCGGCCATAGTGGAAAAGCAGGGAAAAGAGACAGTGGAGTGCAAAGAAGGGAAAAGCGACAGGCGAGGGAATAGATGGGAAAAAGAGTGTTCATGGAAAAGACGGAAACCAGGGAAAAGAGCCAGGCAAATGGGAAAGAGCGGTAAGAGAGAGTTAATGCAGAGGAGGGAATGCAGGGAAAAGAGGCGGGCGAGGCAAAAAGAGCTGAAAGAGACAGTTAACGCAGAAGGGGGAAACCAGGGAAAGAGGCAATGACAAAAGTTGGGAAAAGAGACCGTTGATGAGAAAACAGGTTGAAGAGACAGTCGAGGGTGAAAAGAAGGGAAAGAGAGAGTTCATGAAAAAAAAAGGGAAACCAGGGAAAAGAGACAGTCCAGTTGATGGGGAAAGAGTGGAAAGAGTGAGGCGACGGCAAAGACGAAAATCAGGGGAAAGAGACAGTCGAGGGAAAGGAGGGCAAAGAGAGAGTTCATGGGGGGTGGAAACAGGGGAAAGAGACAGGTGAAAAGGAAAGAGCTAAAAGGGAGAGTAAACTCAGAATTGGGAAAGCAGGGAAAAGAGGCGTGCGAGGTGAAGAGAGGTTAAAAGAGACAAGTGAGGAAATGAGGGGAAAGAGACAAGTGAGGATATAGCGGAAAACCAGGGAAAACAGTTGAGGGAAAAGATGGGAAAACAAACATGCGAGGGAAAAGAAGGGGAAGAGAGAGTTGATGGAAAAGAGGGAATCCAGGGAAAAGAGACAGTCGAGGGGGAAAGGAAGGGAAAGAGACAGTTCATGGGAAAGATTGAAACCAAGGAAAATAGACTGGCGAAGGGGAAAGAGCTAAAAGAGAGAGTTAATGCAGAAAATGGAATTTAGGAATAAAAGACAGGTGATGAGAACAGAGGTAAAAGAGACAGTGAGGAGAAGAGGGGAAAGAGACAAGCGCGGCCATAGCGGAAAAGCAGGGAAAAGAGACAGTGGAGTGGAAAGAAGGGAAAAGCGACAGGCGAGGGAAAAGATGGGAAAGAGAGCGTTCATGGAAAACAGGGAAACCAGGGAAAAGAGACAGGCGAATGGAGAAAGAGCGGAAAGAGAGAATTAATGCACAGGAGAGAATGCAGGAAAAAGAGGCGGGCGAGGCAAAAAGAGCGAAAGGAGACCGTTAATGCAGATGGGAAAACCAGGGGAAAGAGGCAATGATAAAAGTTGGGAAAAGAGACTGTTGATGAGAAAACAGGGTGAAGAGACAGTCGAGGGTAAAAAGAAGGGAACGAGAGAGTTCATGGGAAAAAAGGGAAACCAGGGAAAAGAGACAGTCGAGGGAAAAGAAGCGAAAGAGACAGTTCATTGAAAAGAGGTAAACCAGGGAAAAGAGACAGTCCAGTTGATGGGAAAAGAGCGGAAAGAGTGAGGCGACGGCAAAGACCAAAAGCAGGGGAAAGAGACAGTCGAGGGAATGGAGGGCAAAGGGAGAGTTCATGGGGGGGGTGGAAACAGGGAAAAGAGACAGGTGAAAAGGAAAGAGCTAAAAGGGAGAGTAAACTCAGAAGAGGGAAAGAAGGGAAAGGAGGCATGCGAGGTGAAGAGAGGTTAAAAGAGACAAGTGAGGAAAAGAGGGGAAAGAGACAAGAGAGGACATAGCGGAAAACCAGGGAAAAGAGTTGAGGGAAAAGATAGGAAAAGAGACATGCGAGGGAAAAGAAGAGGAAGAGAGAGTTCATGGGAAAGAGGGAATCCAGGGAAAAGAGACAGTCGAGGGGAAAAGGAAGGGAAAGAGACAGTTCATGGGAAAGATTGAAACCAGGGAAAAGAGACAGGCGAAATGGGAAAGAGCTAAAAGAGAGAGTTAATGCGGAAAATGGAATTTAGGAATAAAAGACAGGTGATGAGAACAGAGGTAAAAGAGACAGTGAGGAGAAGAGGGGAAAGAGACAAGTGCGGCCATAGCAGAAAACCAGGGAAAAGAGACAGTGGAGTGGAAAGAAGGGAAAAGCGACAGGCGAGGGAAAAGACGGGAAAGAGAGAGTTCATGGAAAACAGGGAAACCAGGGAAAAGAGACAGGCGAGTGGGGAAAGAGCGGAATGAGAGAGCTAATGCAGAGGAGAGAATGCAGGAAAAAGAGGCGGGTGAGGCAAACAGAGCGAAAAGAGACAGTTAATGCAGAAGGGATAAACCAGGGGAAAGAGGCGATGACAAAAGTTGGGAAAAGAGACAGCTGATGAGAAAACAGGATGAAGAGACAGTCGAGGGTGAAAAGAAGGGAACGAGAGAGTTCATGGGAAAAAAGGGAAACCAGGGAAAAGAGACAGTCGAGGGAAAAGAAGCAAAAGAGACAGTTCATTGAAAAGAGTTAAACCAGGGAAAAGAGACAGTCCAGTTGATGGGAAAAGAGTGGAAAGAGTGAGGCGAGGGCAAAGACGAAAAGCAGGGGAAAGAGACAGTCGAGGGAATGGAGGGCAAAGAGAGTGTTCATGGGGGGGTGGAAACAGGGGAAAGAGACAGGTGAAAAGGAAAGAGCTAAAAGGGAGAGTAAACTCAGAAGAGGGAACGCAGGGAAAAGAGGCATGCGAGATGAAGAGAGGTTAAAAGACACAAGTGAGGAAATGAGGGGAAAGAGACAAGCGAGGACATTGCGGAAAACCAGGGGAAAGAGTTGAGGGAAAAGATGGCAAAACAGACATGCGAGGGAAAAGAAGGTGAAGAGAGAGTTCATGGAAAAGAGGGAATCTAGGGGAAAGATACAGTCGAGGGGAAAAAAGGGAAAGAGACAGTTCATTGAAAAGAGGGAAACCAGGGAAAGAGACAGGAGAACGGAAAAGAGCTAAAAGAGAGGATTCCTGCAGAAGCGGGAAAACAGGGAAAAGAGATGGGCATGGGCAAAAGAGGTAAAAAGATAAGCAACGGTTGAGCGGGAAAAGAATCAGTCAAGGGAAAGGAAGGGAAAGAGACAGTGGAGTGGAAAGAAGGGAACAGCGACAGGCGAGGGAATAGATGGGAAAGAGAGCGTTCATGGAAAAGACGGAAACCAGGGAAAAGAGCCAGGCGAAAGGGAAAGAGCGGAAAGAGAGAGTTCATTGAAAAGAGGGAAATCAGGGAAAGAGACAGGAGAGGGGAAAAGAGACAGGCGAAGGGGAAGTAGCGGTAAGAGAGAGTTAATGCAGAGGAGGGAATGCAGGGAAAAGAGGCAGGCAAGGCAAAAAGAGCTGAAAGAGACAGTTAATGCAGAAGGGGGAAGCCAGGGGAAAGAGGCGATGACAAATGTTGGGAAAAGAGACCGTTGATGAGAAAACAGGGTGAAGAGACAGTCGAGGGTGAAAAGAAGGGAAAGAGAGAGTTCATGAAAAAAAGGGGAAACCAGGGAAAAGAGACAGTCCAGTTGATGGGGAAAGAGAGGAAAGAGTGAGGCGAGGGCAAAGACAAAAAGCAGGGGAAAGAGACAGTCGAGGGAAAGGAGGGCAAAGAGAGAGTTCATGGGGGTGGAAACAGGGGAAAGAGACAGGTGAAAAGGAAAGAGCTAAAAGGGAGAGTAAAGACAGAAGAGGGAAAGCAGGGAAAAGAGGCATGCAAGGTGAAGAGAGGTTAAAAGAGACAAGTGAGGAAAAGAGGGGAAAGAGACAATCGAGGACATAGCGGAAAACCAGGGGAAAGATTTGAGGGAAAAGATGGGAAAACAGACATGCGAGGGAAAAGAAGAGGAAGAGAGAGTCCATGGAAAAGAGGGAATCCAGGGAAAAGAGACAGTCGAGGGGGAAAGGAAGGGAAAGAGACAGTTCATGGGAAAAATTGAAACCAAGGAAAAGAGACAGGCGAAGGGGAAAAAAGGGAAAGAGACAGTTCATTGAAAAGGGATAATCAGGGAAAGAGACAGGAGAGGGGAAAAGAGACAGGCGAAGGGGAAGTAGCGGTAAGAGGGAGTTAATGCAGAGGAGAGAATGCAGGGAAAAGAGGCGGGTGAGGCAAAAAGAGCAAAAAGAGACCGTTAATGCAGAAGGGGAAAACCAGGGGAAAGAGGCGATGTCAAAAGTTGGGAAAAGGGACAGTTGATGAGAAAACAGGGTGAAGAGAGAGTCGAGGGTGAAAAGAAGGGAAAAAGAGAGTTCATGGGAAAAAGGGAAACCAGGGAAAAAAGACAGTCGGTGGAAAAGAAGCGAAAGAGACATTTCATTGAAAAGAGGGAAACCAGGGAAAAGAGACAGTCCAGTTGATGGGAAAAGAGTGGAAAGAGTGAGGCGAGGGCCAAGACGAAAAGCAGGGGAAAGAGACAGTCGAGGGAATGGAGGGCAAAGAGAGTGTTCATGGCGGGGTGGAAACAGGGGAAAGAGACAGGTGAAAAGGAAAGAGCTAAAAGGGAGAGTAAACTCAGAATTGGGAAAGCAGGGAATAGAGGCGTGCGAGGTGAAGAGAGTTTAAAAGAGACAAGTGAGGAAAAGAGGGGAAAGAGACAAGAGAGGACATAGCGGAAAACCAGGGAAAAGAGTTGAGGGGAAAGATGGGAAAAGAGACATGCGAGGGAAAAGAAGGGGAAGAGAGAGTTCATGGAAAAGAGGGAATCCATGGAACAGAGACAGTCGATGGGGAAAAAGGGAAAGAGACAGTTCATTGAAAAGAGGGAAATCAGGGAAAGAGACAGGAGAGGGGAAAAGAGCTAAAAGAGAGGATTCCTGCAGAAGCCGGAAAACAGGGAAAAGAGATGGGCATGGGGAAAAGAGGTAAAAAGATAAGCAACAGTAAAGCGGGAAAAGAAAGAGTCAAGGGAAAGGAAGGGAAAGAGACAGTTCATGGGAAAGATTGAAACCAAGGAAAATAGACTGGTGAAGGGGAAAGAGCTAAAAGAGAGAGTTAATGCAGAAAATGGAAATAAGGGAAAAAAACCAGGCGATGAGAACAGAGGTAAAAGAGACACTGAGGAGAAGAGGGGAAAGAGACAAGCGCGGCCATAGCAGAAAACGAGGGAAAAGAGTTGAGGGAAAAGATGGGAAAAGAGACATGGGAGGGAAAAGAAGGGGAAGAGAGCGTTCATGGGAAAGAGGGAATCCAGGGAAAAGAGACAGTCGAGGGGAAAAGGAAGGGAAAGAGACAGTTCATGGGAAAGATTGAAACCAAGGAAAAGAGACAGGCGAAGGGGAAAGACCTAAAAGAGAGAGTTAATGCAGAAAATGGAAATAAGGGGAAAAAGACAGGCGATGAGAACAGAGGTAAAAGAGACAGTGAGGAGAAGAGGGGAAAGAGACAAGCGCGGCCATAGCGGAAAAGCAGGGAAATAGACAGTGGAGTGGAAAGGAGGGAAAAGCGACAGGCGAGGGAAAAGATGGGAAAGAGAGCGTTCATGGAAAACAGGGAAACCAGGGAAAAGAGGCGAATGGAGAAAGAGCGGAAAGAGAGAGTTAATGCACAGGAGAGAATGCAGGGAAAAGAGGCGGGCGAGGCAAAAAGAGCGAAAAGAGACCGTTAATGCAGATGGGAAAACCAGGGGAAAGAGGCAATGATAAAAGTTGGGAAAAGAGACCGTTGATGAGAAAACAGGGTGAAGAGACAGTCGAGGGTGAAAAGAAGGGAAAGAGAGAGTTCATGAAAAAAAGGGGAACCCGGGGAAAAGAGACAGTCCAGTTGATGGGGAAAGAGTGGAAAGAGTGAGGCGAGGGCAAAGACAAAAAGCAGGGGAAAGAGACAGTCGAGGGAAAGGAGGGCAAAGAGAGAGTTCATGGGGGGTGGAAACAGGGGAAAGAGACAGGTGAAAAGGAAAGAGCTAAAAGGGAGAGTAAAGACAGAAGAGGGAAAGCAGGGAAAAGAGGCATGCGAGGTGAAGAGAGGTTAAAAGAGACAAGTGAGGAAAAGAGGGGAAAGAGACAATCGAGGACATAGCGGAAAACCAGGGGAAAGAGTTGAGGGAAAAGATGGGAAAACAGACATGCGAGGGAAAAGAAGAGGAAGAGAGAGTCCATGGAAAAGATGGAATCCAGGGAAAAGAGACAGTCGAGGGGGAAAGGAAGGGAAAGAGACAGTTCATGGGAAAAATTGAAACCAAGGAAAAGAGACAGGCGAAGGGGAAAAAAGGGAAAGAGACAGTTCATTGAAAAGAGGGAAATCAGGGAAAGAGACAGGAGAGGGGAAAAGAGCTTAAAGAGAGGATTCCTGCAGAAGTGGGAAAACAGGGAAAAGTGATGGGCATGGGGAAAAGAGGTAAAAAGATAAGCAACGGTAGAGCGGGAAAAGAAACAGTCAAGAGAAAGGAAGGGAAAGAGACAGTTCATGGGAAAGATTGAAACCAAGGAAAAGAGTCAGGCGAAGGGGAAAGAGCTAAAAGAGAGAATTAATGCAGAAAATGGAAATAAGGGAAAAAAGACAGGCGATGAGAACAGAGGTAAAAGAGACAGTGAGGAGAAGAGGGGAAAGAGACAAGCGCGGCCATAGCAGAAAACCAGGGAAAAGAGTTCAGGGAAAAGATGGGAAAAGTGACATGGGAGGGAAAAGAAGGGGAAGAGACAGTTCATTGATCAGAGACAAACCAGGGGTAAGAGATAGGCGAAAGAACAGAAGGCGAAGAGAGAGTTCATGGAAAATAATTAAGCCAGGGAAAAGAGACAGTTGAGGGTAAAGAATGGAAAACAGACAAGTGAGGGAAAAGAAGGGAAAGACAGAGTTCATGTAAAAATAAGGGAAACCAGGGAAAAGAGACAGGCGAATGGGGAAATAGCAGAAAGGGAGAGTTAATGCAGAAGAGGCAATGCAGGGAAAAGAGGCAGGAGAGGCAAAAAGAGCTAAAAGAGAGAGTTAATGCAGAAGGGGGAAACCAGGGAAAAGAGGCGATGACAGAAGTTGGGAAAAGAGACAGTTAATGGGAAAACTGGGGAAAGAAACAGTCGAGGGTGAAAAGAAGGGAAAGAGAGAGTTCATGGAAAAGGGGGGAATCCAGGGAAAAGAGACAGTTGAGGGAAAAGAAGGGAAAGAGACAGTTGAGGGAAAAGAGAGAAATCAGGGGAAAGAGATAGGCGAGGGAAAAGAAGGCGAACAAAGAATTCATGGAAAAGAATTAAGCCAGTGTCGTGGTTTAACCCCAGCCAGCAACTAAGCACCACGCAGCCGCTCACTCACTCCCCCCCATCCAGTGGGATGGGGGAGAAAATCAGGAAAAGAAGTAAAACTCCTGGGTTGAGATAAGAACGATTTAATAGAACAGAAAAGAAGAAACCAATAATGATAATGATAACACTAATAAAATGACAACAGTAGTAATAAAAGGATTGGAATGTACAAATGATGCGCAGGGCAATTGCTCACCACCCGCCGACCGACACCCAGCCAGCCCCCGAGCGGCGAATCCCCGCCCCCCACCTCCCAGTTCCTAAACTAGATGGGACGTCCCATGGTATGGAATACACTGGTGGCCAGTTTGGGTCAGCTGCCCTGGCTGGGCATGAGAAGCTGAAAAATCCTTGACTATAGTCTAAACACTACTGAGCAACAACTGAAAACATCAGTGTTATCAACATTCTTCACATACTGAACTCAAAACATAGCACTGTACCAGCTACTAGGAAGACAGCTAACTACATCCCAGCTGAAACCAGGACAGCCAGGAAAAGAGACAGCTGAGGGAAAAGAAGGGAAGAGAGACACACGAGTGAAAAAGAAGGGAAAGACAGAGTTCATGGAAAAGAGGGATTCCAGGGAAAAGTGACAGGCGAAGGGGAAAGAGCTAAAAGAGAGAGTTAATACCAAAAAAAATGGGAATTAGGGAAAAAGACAGGCGATGGAAACAGAGGTAAGAGAGACACTGAGGAGGAGAGGGGAAAGAGACAAGCGCATCCATACCGGAAAACCAGGGGAAAGAGACAGTGGAGTGGAAAGAAGGGAAAAGAGACGCACGAGGGAAAATATGGGAAAGAGAGAGGTCATGGAAAAGAGGGAAACCAGGGGAAAGAGACAGGTGGTGGGGAAAGAGCTAAAAGAGAGAGTTAAAGCAGAAGGGAAAACCAGGGGAAATAGGCGATGACAAAAGTTGGGAAAAGAGACAGTTGATGGGAAAACAGGGGAAGAAAGAGTCGAGGGTGAAAAGAAGGGAAAGAGAGAGTTCATGGGGAAAAAGGGAAACCAGGGAAAAGAGACAGTCCAGTTGATGGGAAAAGAGTGGAAAGAGGGAGGCGACGGCAAAGTCAAAAAGCAGGGGAAAGAGACAGTCGAGGGGAAAAAAGGGAAAAATTACACGTGAAGGAAAAGAAGGGAAAGACAGAGTTCATGGGGGGGTGGAAACAGGGAAAAGAGACAGGTGAAAAATAAAAAAGAGCTAAAAGACAGCGTAAACACAGAAGAGGGAAAGCAGGGAAAAGAGGCATGTGAGGTGAGGAGAGGTAAAAAGAGACAAGTGAGGAAAAGAGGGGAAAGAGTCAAGCGAGGACATAGCGGAAAACCAGGGAAAAGACGGGAAAACAGTCATGCGAGGTAAAAGAAGGGGAAGAGAGGGCTCATGGAAAAGAGGGAAAACTGGGAAAAGAGACAGTCGGGGGGGGGGGGAAGAGACAGTTCATTGAAAAGAGGTAAACCAGGGAAAGAGAGAGGTGAGGGGAAAAGAGCTAAGAGAGGGGATTAATGCAGAAGCGGGAAAACAGGGAAAAGAGATGGGCAAGGGGAAAAGAGGTAAAAAAGATAAGCAACGGTAGAGTGGGAAAAGAAACAGTCAAGGGAAAGGAAGGGAAAGAGATAGTTCATGGGAAAGATTGAAACCAGGGAAAAGAGACAGGCGGAGGGGAAATAGCTAAAAGAGAGAGTTAATACATAACAGGGAAAATAGGGGGAAAAGACAGGCGATGAGAACAGAGGTAAAAGAGACAGTGAGGAGAAGAGGGGAAAGAGACAAGAGCGGCCATAGCGGAAAACCAGGGAAAAGAGACAGCTGAGGGAAAAGAAGGGAAAACAGACACACGGGGGGAAAGACGGGAACGAGAGAGTTCATGGGAAAGAGGGAATCCAGGGAAAAGAGACAGTCCAGTTAATGGAAAAACAGTTGCAAGTGAGAGGCAACGGCAAAGACGAAAACCGGGGAGAGACAGTTGAGGGAAAAGAAGGGAAAGAGACAGTTCATGTAAAAATAAGGGAAACCAGGGAAAAGAGACAGGCGAATGGGGAAAGAGCAGAAAGAGAGAGTTAATGCAGAGGAGGGAATGCAGGGAAAAGAGGCGGACGAGGCAAAAAGAGTGAAAAATACAGTTAATGTAGAAGGGGAAAAACAGGGATAAAAGGCGATTAAAAAAGTTGGTAAAAGACACAGTTGATGGGAAAACTGGGGAAAGAAACAGTCGCAGGTGAAAAGAAGGGAAAGAGAGAGTTCATGGGAAAAAAGGAATCCAGGGAAAAGAAACAGTCGAGGGAAAAGATACGAAAGAGACAGTTCATTGAAAAACAGGGAAACCATGGAAAAGAGACAGTCGAGGGGCGAAAAAGGAGAAAATACACACAGGGGAAAAAGAAGGGAAAGACAGAGTTCTTGGGGAAAAAGAAAACCGGGGGAAAGAGGCAGTCCAGTTGTCGGGAAATGAGTGGAAAGAGTGAGGCGACGGCAAAGACGAAAAGCAAGGGAAAGAGACAGTTGAGGGAACAGAAGGGGAAGAGAGAGTTCATGGAAAATTGGGAAACCAGGGAGAAGACACAGTCCATTAAAAAAGAGGGGAAAGTGAGATCTCATGGAAAAGAGGGAAACCAGGGAAAGAGAGAGGCGAGGGGGAAAGAGCTAAAAGAGAGGATTAATGCAGAAGCGGGAAACCAGGGAAAAGAGATGGGCTAGGGGAAAAGAGCTAAAGAAGATAAGCAACGGTAAAGAGAGGAAAGAAACAGTCAAGGGAAAAGTTGGGAAAGACAGAGTTCATGGAAAAGAGGGAAACCAGGGAAAAGAGACAGGCGAGTGGGGAAAGAACGGAACGAGAGAGTTAATGCAGAAGGGGAAAACCAGGGAAAAAAGGCAATGACAAAAGTTGGGAAAAGAGACAGTTGATGGGAAAACTGGGGAAAGAAAAAGTCGAGGGTGCAAAGAAGGGAAAGAGAGAGTTCATGGGGAAAAAAGGGAATCCAGGCAAGGGAAAAGATACAAAAGAGACAGTTCATTGAAAAACAGGGAAACCAGGGAAAAGAGACGGTCCAGTTGATGGGAAAACAGTGGAAAGTGAGAGGCAACGGCAAAGACGAAAAGCAGAGAAAAGACAGTCGAGGGAATGGAAGGCAAAGAGAGAGTTCATGGAAAAGAGGAAATCCAGGGAAAAGAGACAGTCGAGGGAAAAGAACCGAATGAGACAGTTCGTTGAGAAAAAAGGGAAACCAGGGAAAGAGACAGGCAAAGGGGAAAGAGCTAAAAGAGAGAGTTAGTGCAGAAAATGGAAATTGGGGGGAAAAAGACAGGCCATGAGAACAGAGGTAAAAGAGACACGGAGGAGAAGAGGGGAAAGAGACAAGTGCGGCCATAGCGGTAAACCAGGGAAAAGAGACAGTAGAGTGGAAAGAAGGGAAAAGCAACACGTGAGGGGAAAGATGGGGAATAGAGAGTTCATGGAAAAGAGGGACACCAGGGACAAGAGACAGGAGATGGGGAAAGAGCTAAAAGAGACAGTTAAAACAGAAGGGGAAAACCGGGAGGAAAAGGAGATGACAAAAGTTGGGGAAAAAAGACAGTTGATGGGAAAACTGGGGAAAGAAGCAGTCGAGGGTGAAACGAAGGGAAAGAGAGAGTTCATGGGGAAAAACAGGAATCCACGGAAAAGAGACACTCGAGGGGAAAGAAGAGAGAGAGAGAGATCATTGACAAGAGGGAAACCGGGGGAAAGAGACAGTCCAGTTTATGGGGAGATAGTGGAAAGTGAGAGGCAACGGCAAAGACGAAAAGCAGGGAAAAGAGACAGTTAAGGGAAAGAGACAGTTCATTGAAAAGATATAAATAAGGGGAAAGAGATAGGCGAGGGAATAGAAGGCGAAGAAAGAGTTCATGGAAAAGAATTAAGCCAGGGAAAAGAGACAGCTGAGGAAAAAGAAGGGAAAACAGACACACGAGGGGAAATGAAGGGAAAGACAGCGTTCATGGAAAAGAGAGAAACCAGGGAAAAGAGACAGGCGATGGGGGGAAGAGCTAAAAGAGATAGTTAATGCAGAAAAGGGAACTTAGGGGAAAAAGGCGATGAGAAAAGGGTTAAAAGAGACAGTGAGAAGACGGCGGGAAAGAGACAAGCGCGGCCATAGCGGAAAACCAGGGAAAAGAGACAGTTGAGGGAAAAGAAGGGAAAGACACAGTTCATTGAAAAGAGAGAAATCGGGGAAAGAGATAGGCGAGGGAGCAGAAGGCAAAGAGAGAGTTCATGGAAAATTGATTAAGCCAGGGAAAAGAGACAGTTGAGGGAAAAGAAGGGAAAACAGACACGCAAGGGAAAAGAAGGGAAAGACAGAGTTCATGGAAAAAAAGGGAAACCAGGGAAAAGAGACAGGCGAAGGGGGAGAGCTAAAAGAGAGAGTTAATGCAGAAATGGGAAATTAGGGGAAAAGAGGCATGCGAGGTGAAGAGAGGTAAAAAGAGACAAGTGAGGAGAAGAGGGGAAAGAGACAAGCGCGGCCACAGCGGAAAACCAGGGAAAAGAGTTGAGGGAAAAGATGGGAAAAGAGACATGCGAGGGAAAAGAAGGGGAAGAGAGAGTTCATGGAAAAGAGGGAAACCACGGAAAAGAAACAGGCAAATGGGGAAAGAGAGGAAAGAGAGAGTTAATGACGAGGAGGGAATGCAGGGAAAAGAGGCGGGCGAGGCAAAAAGAGCTAAAAGAGACATTTATAGCAGAAGGGGAAAACCAGGGGGGGAAAGGCGATGTCAAAAGTTGGAAAAAGAGAGAGTTGATGAGAAAACAGGGGAAAGAGAAAGTCGAGGGTGAAAAGAAGGGAAAGAGAGAGTTCATGGGGGGGAAAGGAATCCAGGGAAAAGAGACAGTCGAGGGAAAAGAAGCGAAAGAGACAGTTCATTGAAGAGAGGGGAACCAGAGAAAGAGACAGGAGAGGGGAAAAGGTCTAAAAGAGAGGATTCATGCAGAAGCGGGAAAACAGGGAAAAGAGATGGGCATGGGGAAAAGAGGGAAAAAGATAAGCAAAGGTAGAGTGGGAAAAGAAACAGTCAAGGGAAAGGAAGGGAAAGAGACAGTTCATGGGAAAGATTGAAACCAAGGAAAAGAGTCAGGTGGAGGTGAAAGAGCTAAAAGAGAGAGTTAATGCAGACGAGGGAATGCAGGAAAAAGAGGCGGGCAAGGCAAAAAGAGCTAAAAGAGACAGTTAATGCAGAAGGGGAAAACCAGGGGAAAGAGGTGATGACAAAAGTTGGGAAAAGAGACCGTTGATGAGAAAACAGGGTGAAGAGACAGTCGACAGTGAAAAGAAGGGAAAGAGAGAATCCATGGGGAAAAAGGGAAACCAGGGAAAAGAGTTGAGGGAAAAGATGGGAAAAGAGACATGCGAGGGAAAAGAAGGTGAAGAGAGAGTTCATGGAAAAAAAGGGAAACCAGGGAAAAGAGACAGTCGAGGGAAAAGAAGCGAAAGAGAAAGTGCATTGAAAAAAGGGAAACCAGGGAAAAGAGACAGTCCAGTTGATGAGAAAAGAGTGGAAAGAGTGAGGCGACGGCAAAGAAGAAAAGCAGGGGAAAGAGAAAGTTGACGAATGGAGGGCAAAGGGAGAATTCATGGGGGGGGTGGAAACAGGGAAAAGAGGTGAAAAGGAAAGAGCTAAAAGGGAGAGTAAACTCAGAAGAGGGAAAGCAGGGAAAAGAGGCATGCGAGGTGAAGAGAGTTTAAAAGAGACAAGTGAGGAAAAGAGGGGAAAGAGTCAAGCGAGGACATAGCGGAAAACCAGGGAAAAGAGTTGAGGGAAAAGATGGGAAAACAGACATGCGAGGGAAAAGAAGGGGAAGAGAGAGTTCATGGAAAAAAGGGAAATCAGGGAAAGAGACCGGAGAGGGGAAATAGCTAAAGAGAGGATTCTTGCAGAAGCGGGAAAACAGGGAAAAGAGATGGCTGTGGGGAAAAGATTTAAAAAGATAAGCAACGGTAGAGCGGGGAAAGAAACTGTCAAGGGAAAGGAAGGGAAAGAGACAGTTCATGGAAAGATTGAAACCAAGGAAAAGAGACAGGTGAAGGGGAAAGAGCTAAAACAGAGAGTTAATGCAGAAAATGGAAATAAGGTAAAGAAGACAGGCGATGAGAACAGAGGTAAAAGAGACAGTAAGGAGACGAGGGGAAAGAGACAAGCGCAGCCATAGTGGATAAACAGGGAAAAGAGACAGTGGAGTGGAAAGAAGGGAAAAGAGACAGGCGAGGGAAAAGACGGGAAAGAGAGCGTTCATGGAAAAGAGGGAAACCAGGGAAAAGAGCCAGGCGAATGGAGAAAGAGCGGAAAGAGAGAGTTAATGCAGAGGAGAGAATGCAGGAAAAAGAGGCGGGCGAGGCAAAAAGTGCGAAAAGAGAAAGTTAATGCAGATGGGAAAACCAGGGGAAAGAGGCGATGACAAAAGTTGGGAAAAGAGACCGTTGATGAGAAAACAGGGTGAATAGACAATCGAGGGTGAAAAGAAGGGAAAGTGAGAGTTCATGGGAAAAAAGGGAAACCAGGGAAAAGAGACAGTCCATTTGATGGGAAAAGAGTGGAAAGAGTGAGGCGACGGCAAAGAAAAAAGCAGGGGAAAGAGACAGTCGAGGGAATGGGGGGTAAAGAGAGAGTTCATGAGGGGCTGAAAACAGGGGAAAGAGGTTGTCCTGGTTTCAGCTCGGATGTAGTTAACTGTCTTCCTAGTAGCTGGTACAGTGCTATGTTTTGAGTTCAGTATGTGAAGAATGTTGATAACACTGATGTTTTCAGTTGTTGCTCAGTAGTGTTGAGACTATAGTCAAGGATTTTTCAGCTTCTCATGCCCAGCCAGGGCAGCTGACCCAAACTGGCCACCAGTGTATTCCATACCATGTGACGTCCCATCTAGTTTAGGAACTGGGAAGTGGGGGGCAGGGATTCGCCGCTCGAGGACTGGCTGGGTGTCGGTCGGCGGGTGGTGAGCAATTGCCCTGCGCATCATTTGTACATTTCAATCCTTTTATTACTACTGTTATTTTATTAGTGTTATCATTATTGGTTTCTTCTTTTCTGTTCTATTAAATCGTTCTTATCTTAAACCAGGAGTTTTACTTCTTTTCCTGATTTTCTCCCCCATCCCACTGGATGGGGGGGAGTGAGTGAGCAGCTGCGTGGTGCTTAGTTGCTGGCTGGGGTTAAACCACGACACAGGTGAAAAGGAAACAGCTAAAATGGACAGTAAACTCAGAATTGGGAAAGCAGGGAAAAGAGGCATGCGAGGTGAAGAGAGGTAAAAAGAGACAAGTGAGGAAAAGAGGGGAAAGAGACAAGCGAGGACATAGCGGAAAACCAGGGAAAAGAGTTGAGGGAAAAGATGGGAAAAGAGACAGTTGATGAGAAAACAGGGTGAAGAGTCAGTCGAGGGTGAAAAGAAGGGAAAGAGAGAGTTCATGGGGAAAAAAGGGAAACCAGGGGAAAGTGACAGTCCAGTTGATGAGAAAAGAGTGGAAAGAGGGAGGCGACGGCAAAGTCAAAAAGCAGGGGAAAGAGACAGTCGAGGGAATGGAGGGCAAAGAGAGTGTTCATGGGGGGTGGAAACAGGGGAAAGAGACAGCTGAAAAGGAAAGAGCTAAAAGGGAGAGTAAACACAGAAGAGGGAAAGCAGGGAAAAGAGGCATGCGAGGTGAAGAGAGGTAAAAAGAGACAAGTGAGGAAAAGAGGGGAAAGATACAAGCGGGGACATAGCGGAAAACCAGGGAAAAGAGTTGAGGGAAAAGATGGGAAAACAGACTTGCGAGAGAAAAAAAGGGGAAGAGAGAGTTGATGGAAAAGAGGGAATCCAGGGAAAAGAGACAGTCGAGGGGAAAAAGGGAAAGAGACAGTTCATTGAAAAGAGGGAAATCAGGGAAAGTGAGAGGAGAGGGGAAAAGAGCTAAAAGAGAGGATTCCTGCAGAAGCGGGAAAACAGGGAAAAGAGATGGGCATGGGTTAAAGAGGTAAAAAGATAAGCAACAGTAGAGCGGGAAAAGAAACAGTCAAGGGAATGGAAGGGAAAGAGACAGTTCATGGGAAAGATTGAAACCAAGGAAAAGAGACAAGTGAAGGGGAAAGAGCTAAAAGAGAGAGTTAATGCAGAAAATGGGAATTAGGGAAAAAAGAAGGCGATGAGAACAGAGGTAAAAGAGACAGTAAGGAGACGAGGGGAAAGAGACCAGCGCAGCCATAGCGGATAAACAGGGAAAAGAGACAGTGGAGTGGAAAGAAGGGAAAAGAGACAGGCGAGGGAAAAGACGGGAAAGAGAGCGTTCATGGAAAAGAGGGAAACCAGGGAAAAGAGCCAGGCGAATGGAGAAAGAGCGGAAATAGAGAGTTAATGCAGAGGAGAGAATGCAGGAAAAAGAGGCGGGCGAGGCAAAAAGAGCGAAAAGAGAAAGTTAATGCAGATGGGAAAACCAGGGGAAAGAGGCGATGACAAAAGTTGGGAAAAGAGACCGTTGATGAGAAAACAGGGTGAATAGACAATCGAGGCTGAAAAGAAGGGAAAGTGAGAGTTCATGGGAAAAAAGGGAAACCAGGGAAAAGAGACAGTCCAGTTGATGAGAAAAGAGTGGAAAGAGTGAGGCGAGGGCAAAGAAAAAAGCAGGGGAAAGAGACAGTCGAGGGAATGGAGGGCAAAGAGAGAGTTCATGGGGGGTGGAAACAGGGGAAAGAGACAGGTGAAAAGGAAAGAGCTAAAAGGGAGAGTAAACTCAGAAGAGGGAAAGCAGGGAAAAAAGGCATGCGAGGTGAAGAGAGTTTAAAAGAGACAAGTGAGGAAAAGAGGGGAAAGAGACAAGCGAGGACATAGTGGAAAACCAGGGAAAAGAGTTGAGGGAAAAGATGGGAAAAGAGACATGCGAGGGAAAGGAAGGGGAAGAGAGAGTTCGTGGAAAAGAGGGAATCCAGGGAAAAGAGACAGTTAAGGGAAAGAGACAGTTCATTGAAAAGATATAAATAAGGGGAAAGAGATAGGCGAGGGAATAGAAGGCGAAGAAAGAGTTCATGGAAAAGAATTAAGCCAGGGAAAAGAGACAGCTGAGGAAAAAGAAGGGAAAACAGACACACGAGGGGAAATGAAGGGAAAGACAGCGTTCATGGAAAAGAGAGAAACCAGGGAAAAGAGACAGGCGATGGGGGGAAGAGCTAAAAGAGATAGTTAATGCAGAAAAGGGAACTTAGGGGAAAAAGGCGATGAGAAAAGGGTTAAAAGAGACAGTGAGAAGACGACGGGAAAGAGACAAGCGCGGCCATAGCGGAAAACCAGGGAAAAGAGACAGTTGAGGGAAAAGAAGGGAAAGACACAGTTCATTGAAAAGAGAGAAATCGGGGAAAGAGATAGGCGAGGGAGCAGAAGGCAAAGAGAGAGTTCATGGAAAAATGATTAAGCCAGGGAAAAGAGACAGTTGAGGGAAAAGAAGGGAAAACAGACACGCAAGGGAAAAGAAGGGAAAGACAGAGTTCATGGAAAAAAAGGGAAACCAGGGAAAAGAGACAGGCGAAGGGGGAGAGCTAAAAGAGAGAGTTAATGCAGAAATGGGAAATTAGGGGAAAAGAGGCATGCGAGGTGAAGAGAGGTAAAAAGAGACAAGTGAGGAGAAGAGGGGAAAGAGACAAGCGCGGCCATAGCGGAAAACCAGGGAAAAGAGTTGAGGGAAAAGATGGGAAAAGAGACATGCAAGGGAAAAGAAGGGGAAGAGAGAGTTCATGGAAAAGAGGGAAACCATGGAAAAGAGACAGGCAAATGGGGAAAGAGAGGAAAGAGAGAGTTAATGACGAGGAGGGAATGCAGGGAAAAGACGCGGGCGAGGCAAAAAGAGCTAAAAGAGACATTTATAGCAGAAGGGGAAAACCAGGGGGGGAAGGCGATGTCAAAAGTTGGGAAAAGAGAGAGTTGATGAGAAAACAGGGGAAAGAAACAGTCCAGGGTGAAACGAAGGGAAAGAGAGAGTTCATGGGGGGGGAAGGAATCCAGGGAAAAGAGACAGTCGAGGGAAAAGAAGCGAAAGAGACAGTTCATTGAAGAGAGGGGAACCAGAGAAAGAGACAGGAGAGTGGAAAAGGGCTAAAAGAGAGGATTCATGCAGAAGCGGGAAAACAGGGAAAAGAGATGGGCATGGGGAAAAGAGGGAAAAAGATAAGCAAAGGTAGAGTGGGAAAAGAAACAGTCAAGGGAAAGGAAGGGAAAGAGACAGTTCATGGGAAAGATTGAAACCAAGGAAAAGAGTCAGGTGGAGGTGAAAGAGCTAAAAGAGAGAGTTAATGCAGACGAGGGAATGCAGGAAAAAGAGGCAGGCAAGGCAAAAAGAGCTAAAAGAGACAGTTAATGCAGAAGGGGAAAACCAGGGGAAAGAGGTGATGACAAAAGTTGGGAAAAGAGACCGTTGATGAGAAAACAGGGTGAAGAGACAGTCGACAGTGAAAAGAAGGGAAAGAGAGAATCCATGGGGAAAAAGGGAAACCAGGGAAAAGAGTTGAGGGAAAAGATGGGAAAAGAGACATGCGAGGGAAAAGAAGGTGAAGAGAGAGTTCATGGAAAAAAAGGGAAACCAGGGAAAAGAGACAGTCGAGGGAAAAGAAGTGAAAGAGAAAGTGCATTGAAAAAAGGGAAACCAGGGAAAAGAGACAGTCCAGTTGATGAGTAAAGAGTGGAAAGAGTGAGGCGACGGCAAAGACGAAAAGCAGGGGAAAGAGACAGTCGAGGGAATGGAGGGCAAAGAGAGAGTTCATGGGGGGTGGAAACAGGGGAAAGAGATGAAAAGGAAAGAGCTAAAAGGGAGAGTAAACTCAGAAGAGGGAACGCAGGGAAAAGAGGCATGCGAGATGAAGAGAGGTTAAAAGACACAAGTGAGGAAATGAGGGGAAAGAGACAAGCGAGGATATAGCGGAAAACCAGGGGAAAGAGTTGAGGGAAAAGATGGCAAAACAGACATGCGAGGGAAAAGAAGGTGAAGAGAGAGTTCATGGAAAAGAGGGAATCCAGGGAAAAGAGACAGTCGAGGGGAAAAAAGGGAAAGAGACAGTTCATTGAAAAGAGGGAAATCAGGGAAAGAGACAGGAGGGGGGAAAGAGCTAAAAGAGAGGATTCCTGCAGAAGCGGGAAAACAGGGAAAAGAGATGGGCATGGGGAAAAGAGACAGGCGAATGGGGAAAGAGCGGAAAGAGAGAATTAATGCAGAGGAGGGAATGCAGGGAAAAGAGGCGGGCGAGGCAAAAAGAGCGAAAAGAGACAGTTAATGCAGAAGGGGGAAACCAGGGGAAAGAGGCGATGACAAAAGTTGGGAAAAGAGACCGTTGATGAGAAAACAGGGTGAAGAGGCAGTCGAGGCTGAAAAGAAGGGAAAGTGAGAGTTCATGGGAAAAAAGGGAAACCAGGGAAAAGAGACAGTCCAGTTGATGAGAAAAGAGTGGAAAGAGTGAGGCGAGGGCAAAGAAAAAAGCAGGGGAAAGAGACAGTCGAGGGAATGGAGGGCAAAGAGAGAGTTCATGGGGGGTGGAAACAGGGGAAAGAGACAGGTGAAAAGGAAAGAGCTAAAAGGGAGAGTAAACTCAGAAGAGGGAAAGCAGGGAAAAAAGGCATGCGAGGTGAAGAGAGTTTAAAAGAGACAAGTGAGGAAAAGAGGGGAAAGAGACAAGCGAGGACATAGTGGAAAACCAGGGAAAAGAGTTGAGGGAAAAGATGGGAAAAGAGACATGCGAGGGAAAGGAAGGGGAAGAGAGAGTTCGTGGAAAAGAGGGAATCCAGGGAAAAGAGACAGTTAAGGGAAAGAGACAGTTCATTGAAAAGATATAAATAAGGGGAAAGAGATAGGCGAGGGAATAGAAGGCGAAGAAAGAGTTCATGGAAAAGAATTAAGCCAGGGAAAAGAGACAGCTGAGGAAAAAGAAGGGAAAACAGACACACGAGGGGAAATGAAGGGAAAGACAGCGTTCATGGAAAAGAGAGAAACCAGGGAAAAGAGACAGGCGATGGGGGGAAGAGCTAAAAGAGATAGTTAATGCAGAAAAGGGAACTTAGGGGAAAAAGGCGATGAGAAAAGGGTTAAAAGAGACAGTGAGAAGACGACGGGAAAGAGACAAGCGCGGCCATAGCGGAAAACCAGGGAAAAGAGACAGTTGAGGGAAAAGAAGGGAAAGACACAGTTCATTGAAAAGAGAGAAATCGGGGAAAGAGATAGGCGAGGGAGCAGAAGGCAAAGAGAGAGTTCATGGAAAAATGATTAAGCCAGGGAAAAGAGACAGTTGAGGGAAAAGAAGGGAAAACAGACACGCAAGGGAAAAGAAGGGAAAGACAGAGTTCATGGAAAAAAAGGGAAACCAGGGAAAAGAGACAGGCGAAGGGGGAGAGCTAAAAGAGAGAGTTAATGCAGAAATGGGAAATTAGGGGAAAAGAGGCATGCGAGGTGAAGAGAGGTAAAAAGAGACAAGTGAGGAGAAGAGGGGAAAGAGACAAGCGCGGCCATAGCGGAAAACCAGGGAAAAGAGTTGAGGGAAAAGATGGGAAAAGAGACATGCAAGGGAAAAGAAGGGGAAGAGAGAGTTCATGGAAAAGAGGGAAACCATGGAAAAGAGACAGGCAAATGGGGAAAGAGAGGAAAGAGAGAGTTAATGACGAGGAGGGAATGCAGGGAAAAGACGCGGGCGAGGCAAAAAGAGCTAAAAGAGACATTTATAGCAGAAGGGGAAAACCAGGGGGGGAAGGCGATGTCAAAAGTTGGGAAAAGAGAGAGTTGATGAGAAAACAGGGGAAAGAAACAGTCCAGGGTGAAACGAAGGGAAAGAGAGAGTTCATGGGGGGGGAAGGAATCCAGGGAAAAGAGACAGTCGAGGGAAAAGAAGCGAAAGAGACAGTTCATTGAAGAGAGGGGAACCAGAGAAAGAGACAGGAGAGTGGAAAAGGGCTAAAAGAGAGGATTCATGCAGAAGCGGGAAAACAGGGAAAAGAGATGGGCATGGGGAAAAGAGGGAAAAAGATAAGCAAAGGTAGAGTGGGAAAAGAAACAGTCAAGGGAAAGGAAGGGAAAGAGACAGTTCATGGGAAAGATTGAAACCAAGGAAAAGAGTCAGGTGGAGGTGAAAGAGCTAAAAGAGAGAGTTAATGCAGACGAGGGAATGCAGGAAAAAGAGGCAGGCAAGGCAAAAAGAGCTAAAAGAGACAGTTAATGCAGAAGGGGAAAACCAGGGGAAAGAGGTGATGACAAAAGTTGGGAAAAGAGACCGTTGATGAGAAAACAGGGTGAAGAGACAGTCGACAGTGAAAAGAAGGGAAAGAGAGAATCCATGGGGAAAAAGGGAAACCAGGGAAAAGAGTTGAGGGAAAAGATGGGAAAAGAGACATGCGAGGGAAAAGAAGGTGAAGAGAGAGTTCATGGAAAAAAAGGGAAACCAGGGAAAAGAGACAGTCGAGGGAAAAGAAGCGAAAGAGAAAGTGCATTGAAAAAAGGGAAACCAGGGAAAAGAGACAGTCCAGTTGATGAGTAAAGAGTGGAAAGAGTGAGGCGACGGCAAAGACGAAAAGCAGGGGAAAGAGACAGTCGAGGGAATGGAGGGCAAAGAGAGAGTTCATGGGGGGTGGAAACAGGGGAAAGAGATGAAAAGGAAAGAGCTAAAAGGGAGAGTAAACTCAGAAGAGGGAACGCAGGGAAAAGAGGCATGCGAGATGAAGAGAGGTTAAAAGACACAAGTGAGGAAATGAGGGGAAAGAGACAAGCGAGGATATAGCGGAAAACCAGGGGAAAGAGTTGAGGGAAAAGATGGCAAAACAGACATGCGAGGGAAAAGAAGGTGAAGAGAGAGTTCATGGAAAAGAGGGAATCCAGGGAAAAGAGACAGTCGAGGGGAAAAAAGGGAAAGAGACAGTTCATTGAAAAGAGGGAAATCAGGGAAAGAGACAGGAGGGGGGAAAGAGCTAAAAGAGAGGATTCCTGCAGAAGCGGGAAAACAGGGAAAAGAGATGGGCATGGGGAAAAGAGACAGGCGAATGGGGAAAGAGCGGAAAGAGAGAATTAATGCAGAGGAGGGAATGCAGGGAAAAGAGGCGGGCGAGGCAAAAAGAGCGAAAAGAGACAGTTAATGCAGAAGGGGGAAACCAGGGGAAAGAGGCGATGACAAAAGTTGGGAAAAGAGACCGTTGATGAGAAAACAGGGTGAAGAGGCAGTCGAGGCTGAAAAGAAGGGAAAGTGAGAGTTCATGGGAAAAAAGGGAAACCAGGGAAAAGAGACAGTCCAGTTGATGAGAAAAGAGTGGAAAGAGTGAGGCGACGGCAAAGACGAAAAGCAGGGGAAAGAGACTGTCGAGGGAATGGAGGGCAAAGGGAGAGTTCATGCGGGGTGGAAAAAGGGAAAGAGACAGGTGAAAAGGAAAGAGCTAAAAGGGAGAGTAAAGACAGAAGAGGGAAAGCAGGGAAAAGAGGCATGCGTGGTGAAGAGAGGTTAAAAAGACAAGTGAGGAAAAGAGGGGAAAGAGACAAGCGAGGACATAGCGGAAAACCAGGGAAAAGAGTTGAGGGAAAAGATGGGAAAACAGACGTGCGAGGGAAAAGAAGAGGAAGAGAGAGTTCATGGAAAAGAGGGAATCCAAGGGAAAAGAGACAGTCGAGGGGAAAAAGAAGTGAAAGAGACAGTTCATTGAAAAGAGGGAAATCAGGGAAAGAGACAGGAGAGGGGAAAAGAGCTAAAAGAGAGGATTCTTGCAGAAGCGGGAAAACAGGTAAAAGAGATGGGCATGGGGAAAAGAGGTAAAAAGATAAGCAAAGGTAGAGCGGGAAAAGAAACAGTCAAGGGAAAGGAAGGGAAAGAGACAGTTCATGGGAAAGATTGAAACCAAGGAAAAGAGTCAGGCGAAGGGGAAAGAGCTAAAAGAGAGAGTTAATGCAGAAAATGGAAATAAGGGGAAAAAGACGGGCGATGAGAACAGAGGTAAAAGAGACAGTGAGGAGAAGAGGGGAAAGAGACAAGCGCGGCCATAGTGGAAAAGCAGGGAAAAGAGACAGTGGAGTGCAAAGAAGGGAAAAGCGACAGGCGAGGGAATAGATGGGAAAAAGAGTGTTCATGGAAAAGACGGAAACCAGGGAAAAGAGCCAGGCGAATGGGAAAGAGCGGTAAGAGAGAGTTAATGCAGAGGAGGGAATGCAGGGAAAGAGGCGGGCGAGGCAAAAAGAGCTAAAAGAGACAGTTAATGCAGAAGGGGGAAACCAGGGGAAAGAGGCGATGACAAATGTTGGGAAAAGAGACCGTTGATGAGAAAACAGGGTGAAGAGACAGTCGAGGGTGAAAAGAAGGGAAAGAGAGAGTTCATGAAAAAAAGGGGAAACCAGGGAAAAGAGACAGTCCAGTTGATGGGGAAAGAGTGGAAAGAGTGAGGCGAGGGCAAAGACAAAAAGCAGGGGAAAGAGACAGTCGAGGGAAAGGAGGGCAAAGAGAGAGTTCATGGGGGGTGGAAACAGGGGAAAGAGACAGGTGAAAAGGAAAGAGCTAAAAGGGAGAGTAAAGACAGAAGAGGGAAAGCAGGGAAAAGAGGCATGCGTGGTGAAGAGAGGTTAAAAAGACAAGTGAGGAAAAGAGGGGAAAGAGACAAGCGAGGACATAGCGGAAAACCAGGGAAAAGAGCTGAGGGAAAAGATGGGAAATCAGCCATGGGAGGGAAAAGAAGGTGAAGAGAGAGTTCATGGAAAAGGGAATCGAGGGGAAAAGGAAGGGAAAGAGACAGTTCATGGGAAAAATTCAAACCAGGGAAAAGAGACAGTCCAGTTGATGGGAAAACAGTGGAAGGAGTGAGGCAACGGCAAAGAAGAAAAGCAGGGGAAAGAGACAGTCGAGGGAATGGGGTGTAAGGAGAGAGTTCATGAGTGGGGTGAAATCAGGGGAAAGAGGGGGTGAAAACAGGGGAGACAGAGAGGTGAAAAGGAAAGAGCTAAAAGGGAGAGTAATCTCAGAATTGGGAAAGCAGGGAAAAGAGGCATGCAAGGTGCAGAGAGGTAGAAAGACACAAGTGAGGAAAAGAGGGGAAAGAGACAAGCGTGGCCATAGCAGAAAACCAGGGAAAAGAGTTGAGGGAAAAGATGGGAAAAGTGACATGCGAGGGAAAAGAAGGGGAAGAGAGAGTCCATGGAAAAGAGGGAATCCAGGGAAAAGAGACAGTGGAGGGAAAAGAAGCGAAAGAGAAAGTTGTCCTGGTTTCAGCTGGGATGTAGTTAGCTGTCTTCCTAGTAGCTGGTACAGTGCTATGTTTTGAGTTCAGTATGTGAAGAATGTTGATAACACTGATGTTTTCAGTTGTTGCTCAGTAGTGTTTAGACTACAGTCAAGGATTTTTCAGCTTCTCATGCCCAGCCAGGGCACCTGACCCAAACTGGCCAACAGTGTATTCCATACCATGTGACGTCCCGTCTAGTTTAGGAACTGGGAAGTGGGGGGGGCAGGGGATTCGCCGCTCGGGGACTGGCTGGGTGTCGGTCGGCGGGTGGTGAGCAATTGCCCTGCGCATCATTTGTACATTTCAATCCTTTTATTACTACTGTTGTCATTTTATTAGTGTTATCATTATCATTATTGGTTTCTTCTTTTCTGTTCTATTAAACCGTTCTTATCTCAACCCAGGAGTTTTACTTCTTTTCCTGATTTTCTCCCCCATCCCACTGGATGGGGGGGAGTGAGTGAGCGGCTGCGTGGTGCTTAGTTGCTGGCTGGGGTTAAACCACGACAGTCCTTTTGGCGCCCAACGTGGGGCACGAAGGGTTGAGATAACGACAAACCTGACCAGAGCTTGTTAAAACAAGTTTGTCCTAAGCATTCATTATGTTGATTTATGTATTCTTAGAGTTGTTGCTCTGGTTTTTAAGGCTCTGTTATGTATCACCTCGCTTGCTGTATGTAGTTCCTCTTCTACTGCTTATCATCCGTGGGAGGTGGATTAAGGTTTTCGCTTTGATGTATGGTATAACTCTGGTTTATGGTATGATAAAGTCATCAGCTGTGGGATTAATCCGGTATTTGCACTTAGCATTGTCACCTTTATACTGCGGGAGCCATCTGTGGGAAACTATTAATAATTATACCATTTACCTTTCCTCCATGGAAAACCAGTCTATGGGTGGGGTACCTTTCTTCCCCTCTCCTTTCTCCTTCGGTCCAGTTACAATGGTGTTTGAGAATTTTGAAAAATTTGAATACTCCTGGAATGTTGGGACTAGCACGGTCCTAGCCCTACTGCTAGGAATTAGCATACTTCTGAATGTGGTTCAGCTCTCGTTTAAGGTTAAACAGCTATTTAAGAAGATCACCCAGAGATGTGCCCCAAGGCTGGATAATTATGAGTGGCAGGGTGTGTGGGGTAGTATGGGCAAATACCTAGAAAAGTGGGCACCTCCGACGTTTTGGAAATTCACCCCTGAACAAGTGCAGGATCCAGAAGAACTAGTAAAATATTTGGAAAAGGTATGCTGTCACCCCGGCAGCTCCAGAGAGATACAAATCACTGCAACGTGCTGGGGCCTGGCCCATGCCTATCGAGCCCTGTTCGACACCACTCAGTACCCTCAAGGGGAAGAGAAAGTCTCTGGACCTAACAACAAAATGGTGAGCACCGCGGCCACCCAAACCTTGGCAACGGGCGCTGCGGCCCCTCCAGCCCCGGCAAGGAGCATTGCAGGCACCCAGACCTTGGCGACAGGCACCGTGACCCCTCCAGCCCCAGCGACGAGAACTCGGGCTACCCAAACCTCAACAACAGGCACTGCAGCCCCTCCAGCCCAGCAATGAGTACAGCAGCCACCCAAACCTCAGCAACAGGCTCGCATAGGAAACCCCAGTCGCCCAGGAATTTTAGAAGTAATCACGGACTGGCCAGAAGGCAAAGATTTTGGAATGTCACCAGAGGAGGAGGTGGCATGTGCTGAAGAAGCCCCGCTGTATAATAAACTGCCAGAGAATGAGAGGCAATATGCCCTGTTCACTGACGGATCCTGTCGCATTGTGGGAAAGCATCGAAGGTGGAAAGCTGCTGTATGGAGTCCTACACGACAAGTTGCAGAAACTGCTGAAGGAGAGGGTGAATCGAGTCAGTTTGCAGAGGTGAAAGCCATCCAGCTAGCATTAGATATTGCTGAAAGAGAAAAGTGGCCAGTGCTCTATCTCTATACTGACTCATGGATGGTGGCAAATGCCCTGTGGGGGTGGTTACAGCAATGGAAGCAGAGCAACTGGCAGCGCAGAGGTAAACCCATTTGGGCTGCCACGCTGTGGCAACATATTGCGTCCCGGCTAGAGAATCTGGTTGTAAAAGTACGTCATGTAGATGCTCACGTACCCAAGGGTCGGGCCACTGAAGAACATCGAAACAACGAACAGGTGGATCAGGCTGCCAAGATTGAAGTGTCTCAGGTGGACCTGGACTGGCAACATAAGGGTGAGCTATTTATGGCTCGATGGGCCCATGATACTTCAGGCCATCAGGGAAGAGATGCAACATATAGATGGGCTCAAGATCGAGGGGTGGACCTGACCATGGACACTATCGTGCAGGTTATCCATGAATGTGAAACATGTGCTGCAATTAAGCAAGCCAAGCGGTTAAAGCCCCTGTGGTATGGAGGGCGATGGCTGAAATATAAATTTGGGGAAGCCTGGCAGATTGACTATATCACACTCCCACAAACTCGCCAAGGCAAGCGCTATGTGCTTACAATGGTGGAAGCAACCACCGGATGGCTGGAAACATATTCTGTACCCCATGCCACTGCCCGGAACACTATCCTGGGCCTTGAGAAGCAGGTCTTGTGGCGACATGGCACCCCAGAAAGAATTGAGTCAGACAATGGGACTCATTTCCGAAACAACCTCGTAGACACCTGGGCCAAAGAGCACGGCATTGAGTGGGTGTATCATATCCCCTATCATGCACCAGCCTCTGGGAAAATTGAGCGATACAATGGACTGTTAAAGACTACATTGAGAGCAATGGGGGGCGGAACTTTCAAACATTGGGATACACATTTAGCAAAAGCCACCTGGTTAGTCAACACCAGAGGATCTGCCAATCGGAGTGGCCCTGCCCAATCAGAATTGTTACATACTGTAGAAGGGGCTAAAGTCCCTGTAGTGCACATGAAAAACATATTAGGGAAAACAGTCTGGGTTACTCCTGCCTCAGGCAAAGGTAAACCCATTTGTGGGATTGCTTTTGCTCAAGGGCCTGGGTGCACTTGGTGGGTGATGTGAAAATATGGGGAAGTCCGATGTGTGCCTCAAGGGGATTTGATTTTAGGTGAAAATAGCCAGAATTAAACTGTATGATATTAGTTGCTATATAACCCTGCTACTGTATGTTATCATTATTATAATTGTTATATGCTATATCCATAGTACTATAGTAAGAATCACTTGGATCAAGCAAGAAAGAACTGTGATAAAACTGAGCAAAGCGCAGTAGAGGTGGATCCAGAACTGACTCCAGCATGCAACAATCCAACGGTGCACACCATCCTCCTGCTGCGCCAAATGTCATCTGCTCGTCACACCGCACTGAAGCCCAATTCTGCTCTACCGACTGAGAGGACTTTGCACCATCCCTCCTGCCCAGACAGACTGGTATGACAGATGGAGCCCAGAGTCAGAAACTAAATGAACTCAACAAACATTTTATGAACATAAAGAACTAACGAACTGATATCTCTGTGTGTGTATACTTATATATATATATATATATCATTGTTCATATGTCTCAAAGGGATGGAAAGGTGGTGATAATTGATCAGAATGTAACTAAAGGTATGGGAACTGAGCATGACGTCAATGGTATAGAATAAGGGGTGGATACTGTCCTGGTTTCAGCTGGGATGTAGTTAGCTGTCTTCCTAGTAGCTGGTACAGTGCTATGTTTTGAGTTCAGTATGTGAAGAATGTTGATAACACTGATGTTTTCAGTTGTTGCTCAGTAGTGTTTAGACTACAGTCAAGGATTTTTCAGCTTCTCATGCCCAGCCAGGGCACCTGACCCAAACTGGCCAACAGTGTATTCCATACCATGTGACGTCCCATCTAGTTTAGGAACTGGGAAGTGGGGGGGGGCAGGGGATTCGCCGCTCGGGGGCTGGCTGGGTGTCGGTCGGCGGGTGGTGAGCAATTGCCCTGCGCATCATTTGTACATTCCAATCCTTTTATTACTACTGTTGTCATTTTATTAGTGTTATCATTATCATTATTGGTTTCTTCTTTTCTGTTCTATTAAATCGTTCTTATCTCAACCCAGGAGTTTTACTTCTTTTCCTGATTTTCTCCCCCATCCCACTGGATAGGGGGAAGTGAGTGAGCGGCTGCGTGGTGCTTAGTTGCTGACTGGGGTTTAACCACGACAAAAGTGCATTGAAAAAAGGGAAACCAGGGAAAAGTGACAGTCCAGTTGATGGGAAAAGAGTGGAAAGAGTGAGGCGACGGCAAAGACCAAAAGCAGGGGAAAGAGACAGTCGAGGGAATGGAGGGCAAAGGGAGAGTTCATGGGGGGTGGAAACAGGGGAAAGAGACAGCTGAAAAGGAAAGAGCTAAAAGGGAGAGTAAACACAGAAGAGGGAAAGCAGGGAAAAGAGGCATGCGTGGTGAAGAGAGGTTAAAAAGACAAGTGAGGAAAAGAGGGGAAAGAGACAAGCGAGGACATAGCGGAAAACCAGGGGAAAGAGTTGAGGGAAAAGATGGGAAAACAGACATGCGAGGGAAAAGAAGAGGAAGAGAGAGTTCATGGAAAAGAGGGAATCCAGGGAAAAGATACAGTCGTTGAAAAGAGGGAAATCAGGGAAAGAGACAGGAGAGGGGAAAAGAGACAGGCGAAGGGGAAGTAGCGGTAAGAGAGAGTTAATGCAGAGGAGGGAATGCAGGGAAAGAGGCGGGCGAGGCAAAAAGAGCTGAAAGAGACAGTTAATGCAGAAGGGGGAAGCCAGGGGAAAGAGGCGATGACAAATGTTGGGAAAAGAGACCGTTGATGAGAAAACAGGGTGAAGAGACAGTCGAGGGTGAAAAGAAGGGAAAGAGAGAGTTCATGAAAAAAAGGGGAAACCAGGGAAAAGAGACAGTCCAGTTGATGGGGAAAGAGAGGAAAGAGTGAGGCGAGGGCAAAGACAAAAAGCAGGGGAAAGAGACAGTCGAGGGAAAGGAGGGCAAAGAGAGAGTTCATGGGGGTGGAAACAGGGGAAAGAGACAGGTGAAAAGGAAAGAGCTAAAAGGGAGAGTAAAGACAGAAGAGGGAAAGCAGGGAAAAGAGGCATGCAAGGTGAAGAGAGGTTAAAAGAGACAAGTGAGGAAAAGAGGGGAAAGAGACAATCGAGGACATAGCGGAAAACCAGGGGAAAGATTTGAGGGAAAAGATGGGAAAACAGACATGCGAGGGAAAAGAAGAGGAAGAGAGAGTCCATGGAAAAGAGGGAATCCAGGGAAAAGAGACAGTCGAGGGGGAAAGGAAGGGAAAGAGACAGTTCATGGGAAAAATTGAAACCAAGGAAAAGAGACAGGCGAAGGGGAAAAAAGGGAAAGAGACAGTTCATTGAAAAGGGATAATCAGGGAAAGAGACAGGAGAGGGGAAAAGAGACAGGCGAAGGGGAAGTAGCGGTAAGAGAGAGTTAATGCAGAGGAGAGAATGCAGGGAAAAGAGGCGGGTGAGGCAAAAAGAGCAAAAAGAGACCGTTAATGCAGAAGGGGAAAACCAGGGGAAAGAGGCGATGTCAAAAGTTGGGAAAAGGGACAGTTGATGAGAAAACAGGGTGAAGAGAGAGTCGAGGGTGAAAAGAAGGGAAAAAGAGAGTTCATGGGAAAAAGGGAAACCAGGGAAAAAAGACAGTCGGTGGAAAAGAAGCGAAAGAGACATTTCATTGAAAAGAGGGAAACCAGGGAAAAGAGACAGTCCAGTTGATGGGAAAAGAGTGGAAAGAGTGAGGCGAGGGCCAAGACGAAAAGCAGGGGAAAGAGACAGTCGAGGGAATGGAGGGCAAAGAGAGTGTTCATGGCGGGGTGGAAACAGGGGAAAGAGACAGGTGAAAAGGAAAGAGCTAAAAGGGAGAGTAAACTCAGAATTGGGAAAGCAGGGAATAGAGGCGTGCGAGGTGAAGAGAGTTTAAAAGAGACAAGTGAGGAAAAGAGGGGAAAGAGACAAGAGAGGACATAGCGGAAAACCAGGGAAAAGAGTTGAGGGGAAAGATGGGAAAAGAGACATGCGAGGGAAAAGAAGGGGAAGAGAGAGTTCATGGAAAAGAGGGAATCCATGGAACAGAGACAGTCGATGGGGAAAAAGGGAAAGAGACAGTTCATTGAAAAGAGGGAAATCAGGGAAAGAGACAGGAGAGGGGAAAAGAGCTAAAAGAGAGGATTCCTGCAGAAGCCGGAAAACAGGGAAAAGAGATGGGCATGGGGAAAAGAGGTAAAAAGATAAGCAACAGTAAAGCGGGAAAAGAAAGAGTCAAGGGAAAGGAAGGGAAAGAGACAGTTCATGGGAAAGATTGAAACCAAGGAAAATAGACTGGTGAAGGGGAAAGAGCTAAAAGAGAGAGTTAATGCAGAAAATGGAAATAAGGGAAAAAAACCAGGCGATGAGAACAGAGGTAAAAGAGACACTGAGGAGAAGAGGGGAAAGAGACAAGCGCGGCCATAGCAGAAAACGAGGGAAAAGAGTTGAGGGAAAAGATGGGAAAAGAGACATGGGAGGGAAAAGAAGGGGAAGAGAGCGTTCATGGGAAAGAGGGAATCCAGGGAAAAGAGACAGTCGAGGGGAAAAGGAAGGGAAAGAGACAGTTCATGGGAAAGATTGAAACCAAGGAAAAGAGACAGGCGAAGGGGAAAGACCTAAAAGAGAGAGTTAATGCAGAAAATGGAAATAAGGGGAAAAAGACAGGCGATGAGAACAGAGGTAAAAGAGACAGTGAGGAGAAGAGGGGAAAGAGACAAGCGCGGCCATAGCGGAAAAGCAGGGAAATAGACAGTGGAGTGGAAAGGAGGGAAAAGCGACAGGCGAGGGAAAAGATGGGAAAGAGAGCGTTCATGGAAAACAGGGAAACCAGGGAAAAGAGACAGGCGAATGGAGAAAGAGCGGAAAGAGAGAGTTAATGCACAGGAGAGAATGCAGGGAAAAGAGGCGGGCGAGGCAAAAAGAGCGAAAAGAGACCGTTAATGCAGATGGGAAAACCAGGGGAAAGAGGCAATGATAAAAGTTGGGAAAAGAGACCGTTGATGAGAAAACAGGGTGAAGAGACAGTCGAGGGTGAAAAGAAGGGAAAGAGAGAGTTCATGAAAAAAAGGGGAACCCGGGGAAAAGAGACAGTCCAGTTGATGGGGAAAGAGTGGAAAGAGTGAGGCGAGGGCAAAGACAAAAAGCAGGGGAAAGAGACAGTCGAGGGAAAGGAGGGCAAAGAGAGAGTTCATGGGGGGTGGAAACAGGGGAAAGAGACAGGTGAAAAGGAAAGAGCTAAAAGGGAGAGTAAAGACAGAAGAGGGAAAGCAGGGAAAAGAGGCATGCGAGGTGAAGAGAGGTTAAAAGAGACAAGTGAGGAAAAGAGGGGAAAGAGACAATCGAGGACATAGCGGAAAACCAGGGGAAAGAGTTGAGGGAAAAGATGGGAAAACAGACATGCGAGGGAAAAGAAGAGGAAGAGAGAGTCCATGGAAAAGATGGAATCCAGGGAAAAGAGACAGTCGAGGGGGAAAGGAAGGGAAAGAGACAGTTCATGGGAAAAATTGAAACCAAGGAAAAGAGACAGGCGAAGGGGAAAAAAGGGAAAGAGACAGTTCATTGAAAAGAGGGAAATCAGGGAAAGAGACAGGAGAGGGGAAAAGAGCTTAAAGAGAGGATTCCTGCAGAAGTGGGAAAACAGGGAAAAGTGATGGGCATGGGGAAAAGAGGTAAAAAGATAAGCAACGGTAGAGCGGGAAAAGAAACAGTCAAGAGAAAGGAAGGGAAAGAGACAGTTCATGGGAAAGATTGAAACCAAGGAAAAGAGTCAGGCGAAGGGGAAAGAGCTAAAAGAGAGAATTAATGCAGAAAATGGAAATAAGGGAAAAAAGACAGGCGATGAGAACAGAGGTAAAAGAGACAGTGAGGAGAAGAGGGGAAAGAGACAAGCGCGGCCATAGCAGAAAACCAGGGAAAAGAGTTCAGGGAAAAGATGGGAAAAGTGACATGGGAGGGAAAAGAAGGGGAAGAGACAGTTCATTGATCAGAGACAAACCAGGGGTAAGAGATAGGCGAAAGAACAGAAGGCGAAGAGAGAGTTCATGGAAAATAATTAAGCCAGGGAAAAGAGACAGTTGAGGGTAAAGAATGGAAAACAGACAAGTGAGGGAAAAGAAGGGAAAGACAGAGTTCATGTAAAAATAAGGGAAACCAGGGAAAAGAGACAGGCGAATGGGGAAATAGCAGAAAGGGAGAGTTAATGCAGAAGAGGCAATGCAGGGAAAAGAGGCAGGAGAGGCAAAAAGAGCTAAAAGAGAGAGTTAATGCAGAAGGGGGAAACCAGGGAAAAGAGGCGATGGCAGAAGTTGGGAAAAGAGACAGTTAATGGGAAAACTGGGGAAAGAAACAGTCGAGGGTGAAAAGAAGGGAAAGAGAGAGTTCATGGAAAAGGGGGGAATCCAGGGAAAAGAGACAGTTGAGGGAAAAGAAGGGAAAGAGACAGTTGAGGGAAAAGAGAGAAATCAGGGGAAAGAGATAGGCGAGGGAAAAGAAGGCGAACAAAGAATTCATGGAAAAGAATTAAGCCAGTGTCGTGGTTTAACCCCAGCCAGCAACTAAGCACCACGCAGCCGCTCACTCACTCCCCCCCATCCAGTGGGATGGGGGAGAAAATCAGGAAAAGAAGTAAAACTCCTGGGTTGAGATAAGAACGATTTAATAGAACAGAAAAGAAGAAACCAATAATGATAATGATAACACTAATAAAATGACAACAGTAGTAATAAAAGGATTGGAATGTACAAATGATGCGCAGGGCAATTGCTCACCACCCGCCGACCGACACCCAGCCAGCCCCCGAGCGGCGAATCCCCGCCCCCCACCTCCCAGTTCCTAAACTAGATGGGACGTCCCATGGTATGGAATACGCTGTTGGCCAGTTTGGGTCAGCTGCCCTGGCTGGGCATGAGAAGCTGAAAAATCCTTGACTATAGTCTAAACACTACTGAGCAACAACTGAAAACATCAGTGTTATCAACATTCTTCACATACTGAACTCAAAACATAGCACTGTACCAGCTACTAGGAAGACAGCTAACTACATCCCAGCTGAAACCAGGACAGCCAGGAAAAGAGACAGCTGAGGGAAAAGAAGGGAAGAGAGACACACGAGTGAAAAAGAAGGGAAAGACAGAGTTCATGGAAAAGAGGGATTCCAGGGAAAAGTGACAGGCGAAGGGGAAAGAGCTAAAAGAGAGAGTTAATACCAAAAAAAATGGGAATTAGGGAAAAAGACAGGCGATGGAAACAGAGGTAAGAGAGACACTGAGGAGGAGAGGGGAAAGAGACAAGCGCATCCATACCGGAAAACCAGGGGAAAGAGACAGTGGAGTGGAAAGAAGGGAAAAGAGACGCACGAGGGAAAATATGGGAAAGAGAGAGGTCATGGAAAAGAGGGAAACCAGGGGAAAGAGACAGGTGGTGGGGAAAGAGCTAAAAGAGAGAGTTAAAGCAGAAGGGAAAACCAGGGGAAATAGGCGATGACAAAAGTTGGGAAAAGAGACAGTTGATGGGAAAACAGGGGAAGAAAGAGTCGAGGGTGAAAAGAAGGGAAAGAGAGAGTTCATGGGGAAAAAGGGAAACCAGGGAAAAGAGACAGTCCAGTTGATGGGAAAAGAGTGGAAAGAGGGAGGCGACGGCAAAGTCAAAAAGCAGGGGAAAGAGACAGTCGAGGGGAAAAAAGGGAAAAATTACACGTGAAGGAAAAGAAGGGAAAGACAGAGTTCATGGGGGGGTGGAAACAGGGAAAAGAGACAGGTGAAAAATAAAAAAGAGCTAAAAGACAGCGTAAACACAGAAGAGGGAAAGCAGGGAAAAGAGGCATGTGAGGTGAGGAGAGGTAAAAAGAGACAAGTGAGGAAAAGAGGGGAAAGAGTCAAGCGAGGACATAGCGGAAAACCAGGGAAAAGACTTGAGGGAAAAGATGGGAAAACAGTCATGCGAGGTAAAAGAAGGGGAAGAGAGGGCTCATGGAAAAGAGGGAAAACTGGGAAAAGAGACAGTCGGGGGGGGGGGGAAGAGACAGTTCATTGAAAAGAGGTAAACCAGGGAAAGAGAGAGGTGAGGGGAAAAGAGCTAAGAGAGGGGATTAATGCAGAAGCGGGAAAACAGGGAAAAGAGATGGGCAAGGGGAAAAGAGGTAAAAAAGATAAGCAACGGTAGAGTGGGAAAAGAAACAGTCAAGGGAAAGGAAGGGAAAGAGATAGTTCATGGGAAAGATTGAAACCAGGGAAAAGAGACAGGCGGAGGGGAAATAGCTAAAAGAGAGAGTTAATACATAACAGGGAAAATAGGGGGAAAAGACAGGCGATGAGAACAGAGGTAAAAGAGACAGTGAGGAGAAGAGGGGAAAGAGACAAGAGCGGCCATAGCGGAAAACCAGGGAAAAGAGACAGCTGAGGGAAAAGAAGGGAAAACAGACACACGGGGGGAAAGACGGGAACGAGAGAGTTCATGGGAAAGAGGGAATCCAGGGAAAAGAGACAGTCCAGTTAATGGAAAAACAGTTGCAAGTGAGAGGCAACGGCAAAGACGAAAACCGGGGAGAGACAGTTGAGGGAAAAGAAGGGAAAGAGACAGTTCATGTAAAAATAAGGGAAACCAGGGAAAAGAGACAGGCGAATGGGGAAAGAGCAGAAAGAGAGAGTTAATGCAGAGGAGGGAATGCAGGGAAAAGAGGCGGACGAGGCAAAAAGAGTGAAAAATACAGTTAATGTAGAAGGGGAAAAACAGGGATAAAAGGCGATTAAAAAAGTTGGTAAAAGACACAGTTGATGGGAAAACTGGGGAAAGAAACAGTCGCAGGTGAAAAGAAGGGAAAGAGAGAGTTCATGGGAAAAAAGGAATCCAGGGAAAAGAAACAGTCGAGGGAAAAGATACGAAAGAGACAGTTCATTGAAAAACAGGGAAACCATGGAAAAGAGACAGTCGAGGGGCGAAAAAGGAGAAAATACACACAGGGGAAAAAGAAGGGAAAGACAGAGTTCTTGGGGAAAAAGAAAACCGGGGGAAAGAGGCAGTCCAGTTGTCGGGAAATGAGTGGAAAGAGTGAGGCGACGGCAAAGACGAAAAGCAAGGGAAAGAGACAGTTGAGGGAACAGAAGGGGAAGAGAGAGTTCATGGAAAATTGGGAAACCAGGGAGAAGACACAGTCCATTAAAAAAGAGGGGAAAGTGAGATCTCATGGAAAAGAGGGAAACCAGGGAAAGAGAGAGGCGAGGGGGAAAGAGCTAAAAGAGAGGATTAATGCAGAAGCGGGAAACCAGGGAAAAGAGATGGGCTAGGGGAAAAGAGCTAAAGAAGATAAGCAACGGTAAAGAGAGGAAAGAAACAGTCAAGGGAAAAGTTGGGAAAGACAGAGTTCATGGAAAAGAGGGAAACCAGGGAAAAGAGACAGGCGAGTGGGGAAAGAACGGAACGAGAGAGTTAATGCAGAAGGGGAAAACCAGGGAAAAAAGGCAATGACAAAAGTTGGGAAAAGAGACAGTTGATGGGAAAACTGGGGAAAGAAAAAGTCGAGGGTGCAAAGAAGGGAAAGAGAGAGTTCATGGGGAAAAAAGGGAATCCAGGCAAGGGAAAAGATACAAAAGAGACAGTTCATTGAAAAACAGGGAAACCAGGGAAAAGAGACGGTCCAGTTGATGGGAAAACAGTGGAAAGTGAGAGGCAACGGCAAAGACGAAAAGCAGAGAAAAGACAGTCGAGGGAATGGAAGGCAAAGAGAGAGTTCATGGAAAAGAGGAAATCCAGGGAAAAGAGACAGTCGAGGGAAAAGAACCGAATGAGACAGTTCGTTGAGAAAAAAGGGAAACCAGGGAAAGAGACAGGCAAAGGGGAAAGAGCTAAAAGAGAGAGTTAGTGCAGAAAATGGAAATTGGGGGGAAAAAGACAGGCCATGAGAACAGAGGTAAAAGAGACACGGAGGAGAAGAGGGGAAAGAGACAAGTGCGGCCATAGCGGTAAACCAGGGAAAAGAGACAGTAGAGTGGAAAGAAGGGAAAAGCAACACGTGAGGGGAAAGATGGGGAATAGAGAGTTCATGGAAAAGAGGGACACCAGGGACAAGAGACAGGAGATGGGGAAAGAGCTAAAAGAGACAGTTAAAACAGAAGGGGAAAACCGGGAGGAAAAGGAGATGACAAAAGTTGGGGAAAAAAGACAGTTGATGGGAAAACCGGGGAAAGAGACATTTGAGGGGGAATAGAAGGAAAGAGAGAGCTCATGGGAAAAGGGGAAACCAGGGAAAGGGACAGGTGAATGGAGAAAGAGCGGAAAGAGAGAGTTAATGCAGAGGAGGGAATTCAGGGAAAAGAGGCGGGCGAGGCAAAAAGGGCGAAAAGAGACATTTATAGCAGAAGGGGAAAACCAGGGGAAAAAGGCGATGACAAAAGTTGGGAAAAGAGACAGTTGATGGGAAAACTGGGGAAAGAAGCAGTCGAGGGTGAAACGAAGGGAAAGAGAGAGTTCATGGGGAAAAACAGGAATCCACGGAAAAGAGACACTCGAGGGGAAAGAAGAGAGAGAGAGAGATCATTGACAAGAGGGAAACCGGGGGAAAGAGACAGTCCAGTTTATGGGGAGATAGTGGAAAGTGAGAGGCAACGGCAAAGACGAAAAGCAGGGAAAAGAGACAGTTAAGGGAAAGAGACAGTTCATTGAAAAGATATAAATAAGGGGAAAGAGATAGGCGAGGGAATAGAAGGCGAAGAAAGAGTTCATGGAAAAGAATTAAGCCAGGGAAAAGAGACAGCTGAGGAAAAAGAAGGGAAAACAGACACACGAGGGGAAATGAAGGGAAAGACAGCGTTCATGGAAAAGAGAGAAACCAGGGAAAAGAGACAGGCGATGGGGGGAAGAGCTAAAAGAGATAGTTAATGCAGAAAAGGGAACTTAGGGGAAAAAGGCGATGAGAAAAGGGTTAAAAGAGACAGTGAGAAGACGGCGGGAAAGAGACAAGCGCGGCCATAGCGGAAAACCAGGGAAAAGAGACAGTTGAGGGAAAAGAAGGGAAAGACACAGTTCATTGAAAAGAGAGAAATCGGGGAAAGAGATAGGCGAGGGAGCAGAAGGCAAAGAGAGAGTTCATGGAAAATTGATTAAGCCAGGGAAAAGAGACAGTTGAGGGAAAAGAAGGGAAAACAGACACGCAAGGGAAAAGAAGGGAAAGACAGAGTTCATGGAAAAAAAGGGAAACCAGGGAAAAGAGACAGGCGAAGGGGGAGAGCTAAAAGAGAGAGTTAATGCAGAAATGGGAAATTAGGGGAAAAGAGGCATGCGAGGTGAAGAGAGGTAAAAAGAGACAAGTGAGGAGAAGAGGGGAAAGAGACAAGCGCGGCCACAGCGGAAAACCAGGGAAAAGAGTTGAGGGAAAAGATGGGAAAAGAGACATGCGAGGGAAAAGAAGGGGAAGAGAGAGTTCATGGAAAAGAGGGAAACCACGGAAAAGAAACAGGCAAATGGGGAAAGAGAGGAAAGAGAGAGTTAATGACGAGGAGGGAATGCAGGGAAAAGAGGCGGGCGAGGCAAAAAGAGCTAAAAGAGACATTTATAGCAGAAGGGGAAAACCAGGGGGGGAAAGGCGATGTCAAAAGTTGGAAAAAGAGAGAGTTGATGAGAAAACAGGGGAAAGAGAAAGTCGAGGGTGAAAAGAAGGGAAAGAGAGAGTTCATGGGGGGGAAAGGAATCCAGGGAAAAGAGACAGTCGAGGGAAAAGAAGCGAAAGAGACAGTTCATTGAAGAGAGGGGAACCAGAGAAAGAGACAGGAGAGGGGAAAAGGTCTAAAAGAGAGGATTCATGCAGAAGCGGGAAAACAGGGAAAAGAGATGGGCATGGGGAAAAGAGGGAAAAAGATAAGCAAAGGTAGAGTGGGAAAAGAAACAGTCAAGGGAAAGGAAGGGAAAGAGACAGTTCATGGGAAAGATTGAAACCAAGGAAAAGAGTCAGGTGGAGGTGAAAGAGCTAAAAGAGAGAGTTAATGCAGACGAGGGAATGCAGGAAAAAGAGGCGGGCAAGGCAAAAAGAGCTAAAAGAGACAGTTAATGCAGAAGGGGAAAACCAGGGGAAAGAGGTGATGACAAAAGTTGGGAAAAGAGACCGTTGATGAGAAAACAGGGTGAAGAGACAGTCGACAGTGAAAAGAAGGGAAAGAGAGAATCCATGGGGAAAAAGGGAAACCAGGGAAAAGAGTTGAGGGAAAAGATGGGAAAAGAGACATGCGAGGGAAAAGAAGGTGAAGAGAGAGTTCATGGAAAAAAAGGGAAACCAGGGAAAAGAGACAGTCGAGGGAAAAGAAGCGAAAGAGAAAGTGCATTGAAAAAAGGGAAACCAGGGAAAAGAGACAGTCCAGTTGATGAGAAAAGAGTGGAAAGAGTGAGGCGACGGCAAAGAAGAAAAGCAGGGGAAAGAGAAAGTTGACGAATGGAGGGCAAAGGGAGAATTCATGGGGGGGGTGGAAACAGGGAAAAGAGGTGAAAAGGAAAGAGCTAAAAGGGAGAGTAAACTCAGAAGAGGGAAAGCAGGGAAAAGAGGCATGCGAGGTGAAGAGAGTTTAAAAGAGACAAGTGAGGAAAAGAGGGGAAAGAGTCAAGCGAGGACATAGCGGAAAACCAGGGAAAAGAGTTGAGGGAAAAGATGGGAAAACAGACATGCGAGGGAAAAGAAGGGGAAGAGAGAGTTCATGGAAAAAAGGGAAATCAGGGAAAGAGACCGGAGAGGGGAAATAGCTAAAGAGAGGATTCTTGCAGAAGCGGGAAAACAGGGAAAAGAGATGGCTGTGGGGAAAAGATGTAAAAAGATAAGCAACGGTAGAGCGGGGAAAGAAACTGTCAAGGGAAAGGAAGGGAAAGAGACAGTTCATGGAAAGATTGAAACCAAGGAAAAGAGACAGGTGAAGGGGAAAGAGCTAAAACAGAGAGTTAATGCAGAAAATGGAAATAAGGTAAAGAAGACAGGCGATGAGAACAGAGGTAAAAGAGACAGTAAGGAGACGAGGGGAAAGAGACAAGCGCAGCCATAGCGGATAAACAGGGAAAAGAGACAGTGGAGTGGAAAGAAGGGAAAAGAGACAGGCGAGGGAAAAGACGGGAAAGAGAGCGTTCATGGAAAAGAGGGAAACCAGGGAAAAGAGCCAGGCGAATGGAGAAAGAGCGGAAAGAGAGAGTTAATGCAGAGGAGAGAATGCAGGAAAAAGAGGCGGGCGAGGCAAAAAGTGCGAAAAGAGAAAGTTAATGCAGATGGGAAAACCAGGGGAAAGAGGCGATGACAAAAGTTGGGAAAAGAGACCGTTGATGAGAAAACAGGGTGAATAGACAATCGAGGGTGAAAAGAAGGGAAAGTGAGAGTTCATGGGAAAAAAGGGAAACCAGGGAAAAGAGACAGTCCATTTGATGGGAAAAGAGTGGAAAGAGTGAGGCGACGGCAAAGAAAAAAGCAGGGGAAAGAGACAGTCGAGGGAATGGGGGGTAAAGAGAGAGTTCATGAGGGGCTGAAAACAGGGGAAAGAGGTTGTCCTGGTTTCAGCTCGGATGTAGTTAACTGTCTTCCTAGTAGCTGGTACAGTGCTATGTTTTGAGTTCAGTATGTGAAGAATGTTGATAACACTGATGTTTTCAGTTGTTGCTCAGTAGTGTTGAGACTATAGTCAAGGATTTTTCAGCTTCTCATGCCCAGCCAGGGCAGCTGACCCAAACTGGCCACCAGTGTATTCCATACCATGTGACGTCCCATCTAGTTTAGGAACTGGGAAGTGGGGGGCAGGGATTCGCCGCTCGAGGACTGGCTGGGTGTCGGTCGGCGGGTGGTGAGCAATTGCCCTGCGCATCATTTGTACATTTCAATCCTTTTATTACTACTGTTATTTTATTAGTGTTATCATTATTGGTTTCTTCTTTTCTGTTCTATTAAATCGTTCTTATCTTAAACCAGGAGTTTTACTTCTTTTCCTGATTTTCTCCCCCATCCCACTGGATGGGGGGGAGTGAGTGAGCAGCTGCGTGGTGCTTAGTTGCTGGCTGGGGTTAAACCACGACACAGGTGAAAAGGAAACAGCTAAAATGGACAGTAAACTCAGAATTGGGAAAGCAGGGAAAAGAGGCATGCGAGGTGAAGAGAGGTAAAAAGAGACAAGTGAGGAAAAGAGGGGAAAGAGACAAGCGAGGACATAGCGGAAAACCAGGGAAAAGAGTTGAGGGAAAAGATGGGAAAAGAGACAGTTGATGAGAAAACAGGGTGAAGAGTCAGTCGAGGGTGAAAAGAAGGGAAAGAGAGAGTTCATGGGGAAAAAAGGGAAACCAGGGGAAAGTGACAGTCCAGTTGATGAGAAAAGAGTGGAAAGAGGGAGGCGACGGCAAAGTCAAAAAGCAGGGGAAAGAGACAGTCGAGGGAATGGAGGGCAAAGAGAGTGTTCATGGGGGGTGGAAACAGGGGAAAGAGACAGCTGAAAAGGAAAGAGCTAAAAGGGAGAGTAAACACAGAAGAGGGAAAGCAGGGAAAAGAGGCATGCGAGGTGAAGAGAGGTAAAAAGAGACAAGTGAGGAAAAGAGGGGAAAGATACAAGCGGGGACATAGCGGAAAACCAGGGAAAAGAGTTGAGGGAAAAGATGGGAAAACAGACTTGCGAGAGAAAAAAAGGGGAAGAGAGAGTTGATGGAAAAGAGGGAATCCAGGGAAAAGAGACAGTCGAGGGGAAAAAGGGAAAGAGACAGTTCATTGAAAAGAGGGAAATCAGGGAAAGTGAGAGGAGAGGGGAAAAGAGCTAAAAGAGAGGATTCCTGCAGAAGCGGGAAAACAGGGAAAAGAGATGGGCATGGGTTAAAGAGGTAAAAAGATAAGCAACAGTAGAGCGGGAAAAGAAACAGTCAAGGGAAAGGAAGGGAAAGAGACAGTTCATGGGAAAGATTGAAACCAAGGAAAAGAGACAAGTGAAGGGGAAAGAGCTAAAAGAGAGAGTTAATGCAGAAAATGGGAATTAGGGAAAAAAGAAGGCGATGAGAACAGAGGTAAAAGAGACAGTAAGGAGACGAGGGGAAAGAGACCAGCGCAGCCATAGCGGATAAACAGGGAAAAGAGACAGTGGAGTGGAAAGAAGGGAAAAGAGACAGGCGAGGGAAAAGACGGGAAAGAGAGCGTTCATGGAAAAGAGGGAAACCAGGGAAAAGAGCCAGGCGAATGGAGAAAGAGCGGAAATAGAGAGTTAATGCAGAGGAGAGAATGCAGGAAAAAGAGGCGGGCGAGGCAAAAAGAGCGAAAAGAGAAAGTTAATGCAGATGGGAAAACCAGGGGAAAGAGGCGATGACAAAAGTTGGGAAAAGAGACCGTTGATGAGAAAACAGGGTGAATAGACAATCGAGGCTGAAAAGAAGGGAAAGTGAGAGTTCATGGGAAAAAAGGGAAACCAGGGAAAAGAGACAGTCCAGTTGATGAGAAAAGAGTGGAAAGAGTGAGGCGAGGGCAAAGAAAAAAGCAGGGGAAAGAGACAGTCGAGGGAATGGAGGGCAAAGAGAGAGTTCATGGGGGGTGGAAACAGGGGAAAGAGACAGGTGAAAAGGAAAGAGCTAAAAGGGAGAGTAAACTCAGAAGAGGGAAAGCAGGGAAAAAAGGCATGCGAGGTGAAGAGAGTTTAAAAGAGACAAGTGAGGAAAAGAGGGGAAAGAGACAAGCGAGGACATAGTGGAAAACCAGGGAAAAGAGTTGAGGGAAAAGATGGGAAAAGAGACATGCGAGGGAAAGGAAGGGGAAGAGAGAGTTCGTGGAAAAGAGGGAATCCAGGGAAAAGAGACAGTTAAGGGAAAGAGACAGTTCATTGAAAAGATATAAATAAGGGGAAAGAGATAGGCGAGGGAATAGAAGGCGAAGAAAGAGTTCATGGAAAAGAATTAAGCCAGGGAAAAGAGACAGCTGAGGAAAAAGAAGGGAAAACAGACACACGAGGGGAAATGAAGGGAAAGACAGCGTTCATGGAAAAGAGAGAAACCAGGGAAAAGAGACAGGCGATGGGGGGAAGAGCTAAAAGAGATAGTTAATGCAGAAAAGGGAACTTAGGGGAAAAAGGCGATGAGAAAAGGGTTAAAAGAGACAGTGAGAAGACGACGGGAAAGAGACAAGCGCGGCCATAGCGGAAAACCAGGGAAAAGAGACAGTTGAGGGAAAAGAAGGGAAAGACACAGTTCATTGAAAAGAGAGAAATCGGGGAAAGAGATAGGCGAGGGAGCAGAAGGCAAAGAGAGAGTTCATGGAAAAATGATTAAGCCAGGGAAAAGAGACAGTTGAGGGAAAAGAAGGGAAAACAGACACGCAAGGGAAAAGAAGGGAAAGACAGAGTTCATGGAAAAAAAGGGAAACCAGGGAAAAGAGACAGGCGAAGGGGGAGAGCTAAAAGAGAGAGTTAATGCAGAAATGGGAAATTAGGGGAAAAGAGGCATGCGAGGTGAAGAGAGGTAAAAAGAGACAAGTGAGGAGAAGAGGGGAAAGAGACAAGCGCGGCCATAGCGGAAAACCAGGGAAAAGAGTTGAGGGAAAAGATGGGAAAAGAGACATGCAAGGGAAAAGAAGGGGAAGAGAGAGTTCATGGAAAAGAGGGAAACCATGGAAAAGAGACAGGCAAATGGGGAAAGAGAGGAAAGAGAGAGTTAATGACGAGGAGGGAATGCAGGGAAAAGACGCGGGCGAGGCAAAAAGAGCTAAAAGAGACATTTATAGCAGAAGGGGAAAACCAGGGGGGGAAGGCGATGTCAAAAGTTGGGAAAAGAGAGAGTTGATGAGAAAACAGGGGAAAGAAACAGTCCAGGGTGAAACGAAGGGAAAGAGAGAGTTCATGGGGGGGGAAGGAATCCAGGGAAAAGAGACAGTCGAGGGAAAAGAAGCGAAAGAGACAGTTCATTGAAGAGAGGGGAACCAGAGAAAGAGACAGGAGAGTGGAAAAGGGCTAAAAGAGAGGATTCATGCAGAAGCGGGAAAACAGGGAAAAGAGATGGGCATGGGGAAAAGAGGGAAAAAGATAAGCAAAGGTAGAGTGGGAAAAGAAACAGTCAAGGGAAAGGAAGGGAAAGAGACAGTTCATGGGAAAGATTGAAACCAAGGAAAAGAGTCAGGTGGAGGTGAAAGAGCTAAAAGAGAGAGTTAATGCAGACGAGGGAATGCAGGAAAAAGAGGCAGGCAAGGCAAAAAGAGCTAAAAGAGACAGTTAATGCAGAAGGGGAAAACCAGGGGAAAGAGGTGATGACAAAAGTTGGGAAAAGAGACCGTTGATGAGAAAACAGGGTGAAGAGACAGTCGACAGTGAAAAGAAGGGAAAGAGAGAATCCATGGGGAAAAAGGGAAACCAGGGAAAAGAGTTGAGGGAAAAGATGGGGAAAGAGACATGCGAGGGAAAAGAAGGTGAAGAGAGAGTTCATGGAAAAAAAGGGAAACCAGGGAAAAGAGACAGTCGAGGGAAAAGAAGTGAAAGAGAAAGTGCATTGAAAAAAGGGAAACCAGGGAAAAGAGACAGTCCAGTTGATGAGTAAAGAGTGGAAAGAGTGAGGCGACGGCAAAGACGAAAAGCAGGGGAAAGAGACAGTCGAGGGAATGGAGGGCAAAGAGAGAGTTCATGGGGGGTGGAAACAGGGGAAAGAGATGAAAAGGAAAGAGCTAAAAGGGAGAGTAAACTCAGAAGAGGGAACGCAGGGAAAAGAGGCATGCGAGATGAAGAGAGGTTAAAAGACACAAGTGAGGAAATGAGGGGAAAGAGACAAGCGAGGATATAGCGGAAAACCAGGGGAAAGAGTTGAGGGAAAAGATGGCAAAACAGACATGCGAGGGAAAAGAAGGTGAAGAGAGAGTTCATGGAAAAGAGGGAATCCAGGGAAAAGAGACAGTCGAGGGGAAAAAAGGGAAAGAGACAGTTCATTGAAAAGAGGGAAATCAGGGAAAGAGACAGGAGGGGGGAAAGAGCTAAAAGAGAGGATTCCTGCAGAAGCGGGAAAACAGGGAAAAGAGATGGGCATGGGGAAAAGAGACAGGCGAATGGGGAAAGAGCGGAAAGAGAGAATTAATGCAGAGGAGGGAATGCAGGGAAAAGAGGCGGGCGAGGCAAAAAGAGCGAAAAGAGACAGTTAATGCAGAAGGGGGAAACCAGGGGAAAGAGGCGATGACAAAAGTTGGGAAAAGAGACCGTTGATGAGAAAACAGGGTGAAGAGGCAGTCGAGGCTGAAAAGAAGGGAAAGTGAGAGTTCATGGGAAAAAAGGGAAACCAGGGAAAAGAGACAGTCCAGTTGATGAGAAAAGAGTGGAAAGAGTGAGGCGAGGGCAAAGAAAAAAGCAGGGGAAAGAGACAGTCGAGGGAATGGAGGGCAAAGAGAGAGTTCATGGGGGGTGGAAACAGGGGAAAGAGACAGGTGAAAAGGAAAGAGCTAAAAGGGAGAGTAAACTCAGAAGAGGGAAAGCAGGGAAAAAAGGCATGCGAGGTGAAGAGAGTTTAAAAGAGACAAGTGAGGAAAAGAGGGGAAAGAGACAAGCGAGGACATAGTGGAAAACCAGGGAAAAGAGTTGAGGGAAAAGATGGGAAAAGAGACATGCGAGGGAAAGGAAGGGGAAGAGAGAGTTCGTGGAAAAGAGGGAATCCAGGGAAAAGAGACAGTTAAGGGAAAGAGACAGTTCATTGAAAAGATATAAATAAGGGGAAAGAGATAGGCGAGGGAATAGAAGGCGAAGAAAGAGTTCATGGAAAAGAATTAAGCCAGGGAAAAGAGACAGCTGAGGAAAAAGAAGGGAAAACAGACACACGAGGGGAAATGAAGGGAAAGACAGCGTTCATGGAAAAGAGAGAAACCAGGGAAAAGAGACAGGCGATGGGGGGAAGAGCTAAAAGAGATAGTTAATGCAGAAAAGGGAACTTAGGGGAAAAAGGCGATGAGAAAAGGGTTAAAAGAGACAGTGAGAAGACGACGGGAAAGAGACAAGCGCGGCCATAGCGGAAAACCAGGGAAAAGAGACAGTTGAGGGAAAAGAAGGGAAAGACACAGTTCATTGAAAAGAGAGAAATCGGGGAAAGAGATAGGCGAGGGAGCAGAAGGCAAAGAGAGAGTTCATGGAAAAATGATTAAGCCAGGGAAAAGAGACAGTTGAGGGAAAAGAAGGGAAAACAGACACGCAAGGGAAAAGAAGGGAAAGACAGAGTTCATGGAAAAAAAGGGAAACCAGGGAAAAGAGACAGGCGAAGGGGGAGAGCTAAAAGAGAGAGTTAATGCAGAAATGGGAAATTAGGGGAAAAGAGGCATGCGAGGTGAAGAGAGGTAAAAAGAGACAAGTGAGGAGAAGAGGGGAAAGAGACAAGCGCGGCCATAGCGGAAAACCAGGGAAAAGAGTTGAGGGAAAAGATGGGAAAAGAGACATGCAAGGGAAAAGAAGGGGAAGAGAGAGTTCATGGAAAAGAGGGAAACCATGGAAAAGAGACAGGCAAATGGGGAAAGAGAGGAAAGAGAGAGTTAATGACGAGGAGGGAATGCAGGGAAAAGAGGCGGGCGAGGCAAAAAGAGCTAAAAGAGACATTTATAGCAGAAGGGGAAAACCAGGGGGGGAAGGCGATGTCAAAAGTTGGGAAAAGAGAGAGTTGATGAGAAAACAGGGGAAAGAAACAGTCCAGGGTGAAACGAAGGGAAAGAGAGAGTTCATGGGGGGGGAAGGAATCCAGGGAAAAGAGACAGTCGAGGGAAAAGAAGCGAAAGAGACAGTTCATTGAAGAGAGGGGAACCAGAGAAAGAGACAGGAGAGTGGAAAAGGGCTAAAAGAGAGGATTCATGCAGAAGCGGGAAAACAGGGAAAAGAGATGGGCATGGGGAAAAGAGGGAAAAAGATAAGCAAAGGTAGAGTGGGAAAAGAAACAGTCAAGGGAAAGGAAGGGAAAGAGACAGTTCATGGGAAAGATTGAAACCAAGGAAAAGAGTCAGGTGGAGGTGAAAGAGCTAAAAGAGAGAGTTAATGCAGACGAGGGAATGCAGGAAAAAGAGGCAGGCAAGGCAAAAAGAGCTAAAAGAGACAGTTAATGCAGAAGGGGAAAACCAGGGGAAAGAGGTGATGACAAAAGTTGGGAAAAGAGACCGTTGATGAGAAAACAGGGTGAAGAGACAGTCGACAGTGAAAAGAAGGGAAAGAGAGAATCCATGGGGAAAAAGGGAAACCAGGGAAAAGAGTTGAGGGAAAAGATGGGAAAAGAGACATGCGAGGGAAAAGAAGGTGAAGAGAGAGTTCATGGAAAAAAAGGGAAACCAGGGAAAAGAGACAGTCGAGGGAAAAGAAGTGAAAGAGAAAGTGCATTGAAAAAAGGGAAACCAGGGAAAAGAGACAGTCCAGTTGATGAGTAAAGAGTGGAAAGAGTGAGGCGACGGCAAAGACGAAAAGCAGGGGAAAGAGACAGTCGAGGGAATGGAGGGCAAAGAGAGAGTTCATGGGGGGTGGAAACAGGGGAAAGAGATGAAAAGGAAAGAGCTAAAAGGGAGAGTAAACTCAGAAGAGGGAACGCAGGGAAAAGAGGCATGCGAGATGAAGAGAGGTTAAAAGACACAAGTGAGGAAATGAGGGGAAAGAGACAAGCGAGGATATAGCGGAAAACCAGGGGAAAGAGTTGAGGGAAAAGATGGCAAAACAGACATGCGAGGGAAAAGAAGGTGAAGAGAGAGTTCATGGAAAAGAGGGAATCCAGGGAAAAGAGACAGTCGAGGGGAAAAAAGGGAAAGAGACAGTTCATTGAAAAGAGGGAAATCAGGGAAAGAGACAGGAGGGGGGAAAGAGCTAAAAGAGAGGATTCCTGCAGAAGCGGGAAAACAGGGAAAAGAGATGGGCATGGGGAAAAGAGACAGGCGAATGGGGAAAGAGCGGAAAGAGAGAATTAATGCAGAGGAGGGAATGCAGGGAAAAGAGGCGGGCGAGGCAAAAAGAGCGAAAAGAGACAGTTAATGCAGAAGGGGGAAACCAGGGGAAAGAGGCGATGACAAAAGTTGGGAAAAGAGACCGTTGATGAGAAAACAGGGTGAAGAGGCAGTCGAGGGTGAAAAGAAGGGAAAGAGAGAATCCATGGGAAAAAAGGGAAACCAGGGGAAAGAGACAGTCCAGTTGATGAGAAAAGAGTGGAAAGAGTGAGGCGACGGCAAAGACGAAAAGCAGGGGAAAGAGACTGTCGAGGGAATGGAGGGCAAAGGGAGAGTTCATGCGGGGTGGAAAAAGGGAAAGAGACAGGTGAAAAGGAAAGAGCTAAAAGGGAGAGTAAAGACAGAAGAGGGAAAGCAGGGAAAAGAGGCATGCGTGGTGAAGAGAGGTTAAAAAGACAAGTGAGGAAAAGAGGGGAAAGAGACAAGCGAGGACATAGCGGAAAACCAGGGAAAAGAGTTGAGGGAAAAGATGGGAAAACAGACGTGCGAGGGAAAAGAAGAGGAAGAGAGAGTTCATGGAAAAGAGGGAATCCAAGGGAAAAGAGACAGTCGAGGGGAAAAAGAAGTGAAAGAGACAGTTCATTGAAAAGAGGGAAATCAGGGAAAGAGACAGGAGAGGGGAAAAGAGCTAAAAGAGAGGATTCTTGCAGAAGCGGGAAAACAGGTAAAAGAGATGGGCATGGGGAAAAGAGGTAAAAAGATAAGCAAAGGTAGAGCGGGAAAAGAAACAGTCAAGGGAAAGGAAGGGAAAGAGACAGTTCATGGGAAAGATTGAAACCAAGGAAAAGAGACTGGCGAAGGGGAAAGAGCTAAAAGAGAGAGTTAATGCAGAAAATGGAAATAAGGGGAAAAAGACGGGCGATGAGAACAGAGGTAAAAGAGACAGTGAGGAGAAGAGGGGAAAGAGACAAGCGCGGCCATAGTGGAAAAGCAGGGAAAAGAGACAGTGGAGTGCAAAGAAGGGAAAAGCGACAGGCGAGGGAATAGATGGGAAAAAGAGTGTTCATGGAAAAGACGGAAACCAGGGAAAAGAGCCAGGCGAATGGGAAAGAGCGGTAAGAGAGAGTTAATGCAGAGGAGGGAATGCAGGGAAAGAGGCGGGCGAGGCAAAAAGAGCGAAAAGAGACAGTTAATGCAGAAGGGGGAAACCAGGGGAAAGAGGCGATGACAAAAGTTGGGAAAAGAGACCGTTGATGAGAAAACAGGGTGAAGAGACAGTCGAGGGTGAAAAGAAGGGAAAGAGAGAGTTCATGAAAAAAAGGGGAAACCAGGGAAAAGAGACAGTCCAGTTGATGGGGAAAGAGTGGAAAGAGTGAGGCGAGGGCAAAGACAAAAAGCAGGGGAAAGAGACAGTCGAGGGAAAGGAGGGCAAAGAGAGAGTTCATGGGGGGTGGAAACAGGGGAAAGAGACAGGTGAAAAGGAAAGAGCTAAAAGGGAGAGTAAAGACAGAAGAGGGAAAGCAGGGAAAAGAGGCATGCGTGGTGAAGAGAGGTTAAAAAGACAAGTGAGGAAAAGAGGGGAAAGAGACAAGCGAGGACATAGCGGAAAACCAGGGAAAAGAGCTGAGGGAAAAGATGGGAAATCAGCCATGGGAGGGAAAAGAAGGTGAAGAGAGAGTTCATGGAAAAGGGAATCGAGGGGAAAAGGAAGGGAAAGAGACAGTTCATGGGAAAAATTCAAACCAGGGAAAAGAGACAGTCCAGTTGATGGGAAAACAGTGGAAGGAGTGAGGCAACGGCAAAGAAGAAAAGCAGGGGAAAGAGACAGTCGAGGGAATGGGGTGTAAGGAGAGAGTTCATGAGTGGGGTGAAATCAGGGGAAAGAGGGGGTGAAAACAGGGGAGACAGAGAGGTGAAAAGGAAAGAGCTAAAAGGGAGAGTAATCTCAGAATTGGGAAAGCAGGGAAAAGAGGCATGCAAGGTGCAGAGAGGTAGAAAGACACAAGTGAGGAAAAGAGGGGAAAGAGACAAGCGTGGCCATAGCAGAAAACCAGGGAAAAGAGTTGAGGGAAAAGATGGGAAAAGTGACATGCGAGGGAAAAGAAGGGGAAGAGAGAGTCCATGGAAAAGAGGGAATCCAGGGAAAAGAGACAGTGGAGGGAAAAGAAGCGAAAGAGAAAGTTGTCCTGGTTTCAGCTGGGATGTAGTTAGCTGTCTTCCTAGTAGCTGGTACAGTGCTATGTTTTGAGTTCAGTATGTGAAGAATGTTGATAACACTGATGTTTTCAGTTGTTGCTCAGTAGTGTTTAGACTACAGTCAAGGATTTTTCAGCTTCTCATGCCCAGCCAGGGCACCTGACCCAAACTGGCCAACAGTGTATTCCATACCATGTGACGTCCCGTCTAGTTTAGGAACTGGGAAGTGGGGGGGGCAGGGGATTCGCCGCTCGGGGACTGGCTGGGTGTCGGTCGGCGGGTGGTGAGCAATTGCCCTGCGCATCATTTGTACATTTCAATCCTTTTATTACTACTGTTGTCATTTTATTAGTGTTATCATTATCATTATTGGTTTCTTCTTTTCTGTTCTATTAAACCGTTCTTATCTCAACCCAGGAGTTTTACTTCTTTTCCTGATTTTCTCCCCCATCCCACTGGATGGGGGGGAGTGAGTGAGCGGCTGCGTGGTGCTTAGTTGCTGGCTGGGGTTAAACCACGACAGTCCTTTTGGCGCCCAACGTGGGGCACGAAGGGTTGAGATAACGACAAACCTGACCAGAGCTTGTTAAAACAAGTTTGTCCTAAGCATTCATTATGTTGATTTATGTATTCTTAGAGTTGTTGCTCTGGTTTTTAAGGCTCTGTTATGTATCACCTCGCTTGCTGTATGTAGTTCCTCTTCTACTGCTTATCATCCGTGGGAGGTGGATTAAGGTTTTCGCTTTGATGTATGGTATAACTCTGGTTTATGGTATGATAAAGTCATCAGCTGTGGGATTAATCCGGTATTTGCACTTAGCATTGTCACCTTTATACTGCGGGAGCCATCTGTGGGAAACTATTAATAATTATACCATTTACCTTTCCTCCATGGAAAACCAGTCTATGGGTGGGGTACCTTTCTTCCCCTCTCCTTTCTCCTTCGGTCCAGTTACAATGGTGTTTGAGAATTTTGAAAAATTTGAATACTCCTGGAATGTTGGGACTAGCACGGTCCTAGCCCTACTGCTAGGAATTAGCATACTTCTGAATGTGGTTCAGCTCTCGTTTAAGGTTAAACAGCTATTTAAGAAGATCACCCAGAGATGTGCCCCAAGGCTGGATAATTATGAGTGGCAGGGTGTGTGGGGTAGTATGGGCAAATACCTAGAAAAGTGGGCACCTCCGACGTTTTGGAAATTCACCCCTGAACAAGTGCAGGATCCAGAAGAACTAGTAAAATATTTGGAAAAGGTATGCTGTCACCCCGGCAGCTCCAGAGAGATACAAATCACTGCAACGTGCTGGGGCCTGGCCCATGCCTATCGAGCCCTGTTCGACACCACTCAGTACCCTCAAGGGGAAGAGAAAGTCTCTGGACCTAACAACAAAATGGTGAGCACCGCGGCCACCCAAACCTTGGCAACGGGCGCTGCGGCCCCTCCAGCCCCGGCAAGGAGCATTGCAGGCACCCAGACCTTGGCGACAGGCACCGTGACCCCTCCAGCCCCAGCGACGAGAACTCGGGCTACCCAAACCTCAACAACAGGCACTGCAGCCCCTCCAGCCCAGCAATGAGTACAGCAGCCACCCAAACCTCAGCAACAGGCTCGCATAGGAAACCCCAGTCGCCCAGGAATTTTAGAAGTAATCACGGACTGGCCAGAAGGCAAAGATTTTGGAATGTCACCAGAGGAGGAGGTGGCATGTGCTGAAGAAGCCCCGCTGTATAATAAACTGCCAGAGAATGAGAGGCAATATGCCCTGTTCACTGACGGATCCTGTCGCATTGTGGGAAAGCATCGAAGGTGGAAAGCTGCTGTATGGAGTCCTACACGACAAGTTGCAGAAACTGCTGAAGGAGAGGGTGAATCGAGTCAGTTTGCAGAGGTGAAAGCCATCCAGCTAGCATTAGATATTGCTGAAAGAGAAAAGTGGCCAGTGCTCTATCTCTATACTGACTCATGGATGGTGGCAAATGCCCTGTGGGGGTGGTTACAGCAATGGAAGCAGAGCAACTGGCAGCGCAGAGGTAAACCCATTTGGGCTGCCACGCTGTGGCAACATATTGCGTCCCGGCTAGAGAATCTGGTTGTAAAAGTACGTCATGTAGATGCTCACGTACCCAAGGGTCGGGCCACTGAAGAACATCGAAACAACGAACAGGTGGATCAGGCTGCCAAGATTGAAGTGTCTCAGGTGGACCTGGACTGGCAACATAAGGGTGAGCTATTTATGGCTCGATGGGCCCATGATACTTCAGGCCATCAGGGAAGAGATGCAACATATAGATGGGCTCAAGATCGAGGGGTGGACCTGACCATGGACACTATCGTGCAGGTTATCCATGAATGTGAAACATGTGCTGCAATTAAGCAAGCCAAGCGGTTAAAGCCCCTGTGGTATGGAGGGCGATGGCTGAAATATAAATTTGGGGAAGCCTGGCAGATTGACTATATCACACTCCCACAAACTCGCCAAGGCAAGCGCTATGTGCTTACAATGGTGGAAGCAACCACCGGATGGCTGGAAACATATTCTGTACCCCATGCCACTGCCCGGAACACTATCCTGGGCCTTGAGAAGCAGGTCTTGTGGCGACATGGCACCCCAGAAAGAATTGAGTCAGACAATGGGACTCATTTCCGAAACAACCTCATAGACACCTGGGCCAAAGAGCACGGCATTGAGTGGGTGTATCATATCCCCTATCATGCACCAGCCTCTGGGAAAATTGAGCGATACAATGGACTGTTAAAGACTACATTGAGAGCAATGGGGGGCGGAACTTTCAAACATTGGGATACACATTTAGCAAAAGCCACCTGGTTAGTCAACACCAGAGGATCTGCCAATCGGAGTGGCCCTGCCCAATCAGAATTGTTACATACTGTAGAAGGGGCTAAAGTCCCTGTAGTGCACATGAAAAACATATTAGGGAAAACAGTCTGGGTTACTCCTGCCTCAGGCAAAGGTAAACCCATTTGTGGGATTGCTTTTGCTCAAGGGCCTGGGTGCACTTGGTGGGTGATGTGAAAATATGGGGAAGTCCGATGTGTGCCTCAAGGGGATTTGATTTTAGGTGAAAATAGCCAGAATTAAACTGTATGATATTAGTTGCTATATAACCCTGCTACTGTATGTTATCATTACTATAATTGTTATATGCTATATCCATAGTACTATAGTAAGAATCACTTGGATCAAGCAAGAAAGAACTGTGATAAAACTGAGCAAAGCGCAGTAGAGGTGGATCCAGAACTGACTCCAGCATGCAACAATCCAACGGTGCACACCATCCTCCTGCTGCGCCAAATGTCATCTGCTCGTCACACCGCACTGAAGCCCAATTCTGCTCTACCGACTGAGAGGACTTTGCACCATCCCTCCTGCCCAGACAGACTGGTATGACAGATGGAGCCCAGAGTCAGAAACTAAATGAACTCAACAAACATTTTATGAACATAAAGAACTAACGAACTGATATCTCTGTGTGTGTATACTTATATATATATATATATATCATTGTTCATATGTCTCAAAGGGATGGAAAGGTGGTGATAATTGATCAGAATGTAACTAAAGGTATGGGAACTGAGCATGACGTCAATGGTATAGAATAAGGGGTGGATACTGTCCTGGTTTCAGCTGGGATGTAGTTAGCTGTCTTCCTAGTAGCTGGTACAGTGCTATGTTTTGAGTTCAGTATGTGAAGAATGTTGATAACACTGATGTTTTCAGTTGTTGCTCAGTAGTGTTTAGACTACAGTCAAGGATTTTTCAGCTTCTCATGCCCAGCCAGGGCACCTGACCCAAACTGGCCAACAGTGTATTCCATACCATGTGACGTCCCGTCTAGTTTAGGAACTGGGAAGTGGGGGGGGGCAGGGGATTCGCCGCTCAGGGACTGGCTGGGTGTCGGTCGGCGGGTGGTGAGCAATTGCCCTGCGCATCATTTGTACATTTCAATCCTTTTATTACTACTGTTGTCATTTTATTAGTGTTATCATTATCATTATTGGTTTCTTCTTTTCTGTTCTATTAAATCGTTCTTATCTCAACCCAGGAGTTTTACTTCTTTTCCTGATTTTCTCCCCCATCCCACTGGATAGGGGGAAGTGAGTGAGCGGCTGCGTGGTGCTTAGTTGCTGGCTGGGGTTTAACCACGACAAAAGTGCATTGAAAAAAGGGAAACCAGGGAAAAGTGACAGTCCAGTTGATGGGAAAAGAGTGGAAAGAGTGAGGCGACGGCAAAGACCAAAAGCAGGGGAAAGAGACAGTCGAGGGAATGGAGGGCAAAGGGAGAGTTCATGGGGGGTGGAAACAGGGGAAAGAGACAGCTGAAAAGGAAAGAGCTAAAAGGGAGAGTAAACACAGAAGAGGGAAAGCAGGGAAAAGAGGCATGCGTGGTGAAGAGAGGTTAAAAAGACAAGTGAGGAAAAGAGGGGAAAGAGACAAGCGAGGACATAGCGGAAAACCAGGGGAAAGAGTTGAGGGAAAAGATGGGAAAACAGACATGCGAGGGAAAAGAAGAGGAAGAGAGAGTTCATGGAAAAGAGGGAATCCAGGGAAAAGATACAGTCGTTGAAAAGAGGGAAATCAGGGAAAGAGACAGGAGAGGGGAAAAGAGACAGGCGAAGGGGAAGTAGCGGTAAGAGAGAGTTAATGCAGAGGAGGGAATGCAGGGAAAGAGGCGGGCGAGGCAAAAAGAGCTGAAAGAGACAGTTAATGCAGAAGGGGGAAACCAGGGGAAAGAGGCGATGACAAATGTTGGGAAAAGAGACCGTTGATGAGAAAACAGGGTGAAGAGACAGTCGAGGGTGAAAAGAAGGGAAAGAGAGAGTTCATGAAAAAAAGGGGAAACCAGGGAAAAGAGACAGTCCAGTTGATGGGGAAAGAGAGGAAAGAGTGAGGCGAGGGCAAAGACAAAAAGCAGGGGAAAGAGACAGTCGAGGGAAAGGAGGGCAAAGAGAGAGTTCATGGGGGTGGAAACAGGGGAAAGAGACAGGTGAAAAGGAAAGAGCTAAAAGGGAGAGTAAAGACAGAAGAGGGAAAGCAGGGAAAAGAGGCATGCAAGGTGAAGAGAGGTTAAAAGAGACAAGTGAGGAAAAGAGGGGAAAGAGACAATCGAGGACATAGCGGAAAACCAGGGGAAAGATTTGAGGGAAAAGATGGGAAAACAGACATGCGAGGGAAAAGAAGAGGAAGAGAGAGTCCATGGAAAAGAGGGAATCCAGGGAAAAGAGACAGTCGAGGGGGAAAGGAAGGGAAAGAGACAGTTCATGGGAAAAATTGAAACCAAGGAAAAGAGACAGGCGAAGGGGAAAAAAGGGAAAGAGACAGTTCATTGAAAAGGGATAATCAGGGAAAGAGACAGGAGAGGGGAAAAGAGACAGGCGAAGGGGAAGTAGCGGTAAGAGAGAGTTAATGCAGAGGAGAGAATGCAGGAAAAAGAGGCGGGCGAGGCAAAAAGTGCGAAAAGAGAAAGTTAATGCAGATGGGAAAACCAGGGGAAAGAGGCGATGACAAAAGTTGGGAAAAGAGACCGTTGATGAGAAAACAGGGTGAATAGACAATCGAGGGTGAAAAGAAGGGAAAAAGAGAGTTCATGGGAAAAAGGGAAACCAGGGAAAAAAGACAGTCGGTGGAAAAGAAGCGAAAGAGACATTTCATTGAAAAGAGGGAAACCAGGGAAAAGAGACAGTCCAGTTGATGGGAAAAGAGTGGAAAGAGTGAGGCGAGGGCCAAGACGAAAAGCAGGGGAAAGAGACAGTCGAGGGAATGGAGGGCAAAGAGAGTGTTCATGGCGGGGTGGAAACAGGGGAAAGAGACAGGTGAAAAGGAAAGAGCTAAAAGGGAGAGTAAACTCAGAATTGGGAAAGCAGGGAATAGAGGCGTGCGAGGTGAAGAGAGTTTAAAAGAGACAAGTGAGGAAAAGAGGGGAAAGAGACAAGAGAGGACATAGCGGAAAACCAGGGAAAAGAGTTGAGGGGAAAGATGGGAAAAGAGACATGCGAGGGAAAAGAAGGGGAAGAGAGAGTTCATGGAAAAGAGGGAATCCATGGAACAGAGACAGTCGATGGGGAAAAAGGGAAAGAGACAGTTCATTGAAAAGAGGGAAATCAGGGAAAGAGACAGGAGAGGGGAAAAGAGCTAAAAGAGAGGATTCCTGCAGAAGCCGGAAAACAGGGAAAAGAGATGGGCATGGGGAAAAGAGGTAAAAAGATAAGCAACAGTAAAGCGGGAAAAGAAAGAGTCAAGGGAAAGGAAGGGAAAGAGACAGTTCATGGGAAAGATTGAAACCAAGGAAAATAGACTGGTGAAGGGGAAAGAGCTAAAAGAGAGAGTTAATGCAGAAAATGGAAATAAGGGAAAAAAACCAGGCGATGAGAACAGAGGTAAAAGAGACACTGAGGAGAAGAGGGGAAAGAGACAAGCGCGGCCATAGCAGAAAACGAGGGAAAAGAGTTGAGGGAAAAGATGGGAAAAGAGACATGGGAGGGAAAAGAAGGGGAAGAGAGCGTTCATGGGAAAGAGGGAATCCAGGGAAAAGAGACAGTCGAGGGGAAAAGGAAGGGAAAGAGACAGTTCATGGGAAAGATTGAAACCAAGGAAAAGAGACAGGCGAAGGGGAAAGACCTAAAAGAGAGAGTTAATGCAGAAAATGGAAATAAGGGGAAAAAGACAGGCGATGAGAACAGAGGTAAAAGAGACAGTGAGGAGAAGAGGGGAAAGAGACAAGCGCGGCCATAGCGGAAAAGCAGGGAAATAGACAGTGGAGTG